>NW_027527807.1:543989-551803 GCF_008692635.1 Crocuta crocuta
GAAGGGAGACAGACGGGCTTGGTGACTTACTAGATATAGGAAAGAAATAATACCTGACATTTGAAGGGGAAAAAAAATCAGTCTGCTTTTTCTTTGCTTTCCGAATAATGCCTAATATTTCTAATAAAAAAGATTATTCAGTGATGCCTGCAAAGATTTAGGCCAAGAGTACTAGGAAAATGGTGATCCATTTTTTCATCCTTCCAGAGAAAGATGGAAGTTTGGCTATTTTTTCTTTTTTAATGTTTATTTATTTATTTATTTAGAGAGAGAGAGAGCACAGATCGAGGAGGGGCGGAGAGAGAGAATCCCAAGCAGGCCCCGCACCGTCAGCACAGAGCCCAACACAGGGCTTGAACCTAAGAACTGTGAGATCGTGAACTGAAGCAAAGTCAGACTCTTAACTGACTGAGCCATGCAGGCGCCCCAAGTTTGGCTATTTCTTAAGCGTCACTCTGTTTACTTCTTTTTGCTTTCCTGTTGTGAGATTCTGGGATTAAATCATTGCGAGCAGTGCTAGTCTGCGTGTGCTGTACCAATTGGGTNCATGGTATATTTTAAGTCGGCCACTTGTATACAAAGGAAAGACCCTAAGGTCACAGTCAGATGGAGAGATTCCTCAGTTCATGCATTTATTATCATCCCCTATTTTTTTTTTTAAATAAACGTGCATGTAGTGCTTACTACTTGCTGGAAACTGATCTAAGTGTTTATAAATGGCAGCGTTAGCTCATTTAACCCACATAGCAACTTTAGATGAAGTAGGAACTATTATGAACCCCATTTTGAAGGTGGGAAGTCCAAGTTCCAGAAAGGTGAGTAATTTGTCCAAGAGCACATAGCTAGTAAGCCATGCGGCACAGGTTCAAACTCAGCCAGATGGTTCCAGAGTCCATGCTGTTAATCAATGCCCCATGCTGGAAGGCCTTGTTTCTTCCTTCCTTCCTTCCTTCCTTCCTTCCTTCCTTCCTCCCTTACTTCCTTCCTTCCTTCCTCCCTTACTTCCTTCCTTCCTTCCTCCCTTACTTCCTTCCTTCCTTCCTCCCTTACTTCCTTCCTTCCTTCCTCCCTTACTTCCTTCCTTCCTTCCTCCCTTACTTCCTTCCTTCCTTCCCTCCTTTCTTTCTTTCTTTCTCTCTCTCTCTCTCTCTCTTTCTCTCTCTCTCTTCTCTCCTCTCTCTTCTCTCTCTTCTCTCGCTCCCCCCTCTCGCTCCCCCCTCTCTCCTCTTTCTTTCTTTCCTTTCTTTCCTTCCTTCCCTCCCTCTGTCCCTCCGTCCCTCCCTCAGTTCAGTGTCCAACTTCAGCTCAGGGCGTGATCTCACAATTCATGGGTTTGAGCCCCGCATCAGGCTGTCTGCTAACAGCACAGAGCCCGCTTTGGATTCTCTGTCCCCCTCTCTCTGCCGCTCCTCCGCTTGCACGCACACTCTCTCTCTCAAAAATAAATAACCATTAAAGAATAATTTTAAAAAAATGCTTATCTTATTTATTTGATTTTGAGAAAGAGAGCGGGAGCAGGGCAGGGGTGGAAAGAGATGGAGAGAGAGAGAGAGAGAGAGAGAGAGAATCCAAAGCAGGCTCCCTGCTCGGTGCAGAGCCCTGTACAGGGCTCGACCCCACTTCCATGAGATCACAGCCTGAGCCAGTGTCAAGAATCAGATGCTTAACTAACTGAGCCACCCAGGTGCCCCTCAATATTTTTAATTATACTAACCCAGGAAGTAAATAAGCTCTATTCCTGAGATATAACTGTCTTCAGATTTGTAGTTGTTGGTGATAGTGACAGGGTTCTTGACCCACTGGAAGGCTTTTAAGAAGATACTTGACATTTTACATTACCTTGATGAGAAAAAAGTAGGTTAAGAGTTGAAGCCCTCAATACTTGACACGCTGAGATGTCCTCAGATAAAATGCTTTATAACAAAGCATTTATATTCATAGCTACCAGGAATATCAATGAAAGTATGGAAGATAAGGCAGAGACCACAATTAGGATGTAACTATAGAATGAGGCTTGTTATTATATATAATATGCACTATAGAGTATATTATATAACTATAGTTAGACCTTTAACCACCTCTAGATTCTAAAACTGAGTAAATTTCATGGTATATGNTCTCTCTCTCTCAGAAAGAAATAAAAAACATTAAAAAATTAAAAAAAAAAAAAACATTTAAAAGCCTTTCAGTAAAACCTTTGTATTTTGTTATCTGAGAAAAATGTATACTTCTACAAAACACGAGTGAATTGTATTTCACTGGATCACTTGTAAGTGAATTGTTTGGGACTCAGAACAAGATTGTCTGATCAACATCATGGTTCCATTACCAAGGCAACTTAAAAAAAGCTCATTTAGTCTATAAGGCTATGCTGTATGTACGCAATGAAAAATAACAAAACTGTTGCAATTCAAATAAGGGAAAGTTTAGAAAGCAAACGCATGCTTTGGAAAGCTCATTATATGATCTAAGCATTTAATGCATGCTATTTAATCCTTTAATCAACTCTGTGAAGTAGGTATTCTTTCCATTTTATTTTATTTTTTTAAATGTTTATTTTTGAGAGGGGGAAAGGCAGAGAAAGAGATGGACACACAGAATCTGAAGCAGGCCCCAGGCTCTGAGCTGTCAGCACAGAGCCTGATATGGGGCTTGAACCTGAGAATGGCAAGATCATGACGCAGGCCAAAGTTGGATGCTTAGCCGACTGAACCACCCAGGCGCCCCTATTCTTTCCATTTTAATGTTTTAAAATTATTTATTTATTTTTATTTCTGAGAGAGAGAGAGACAGCATGAACAGGGGAGGGTCAGAGAGAGAGGGAGACACAGANAAATTCCATCCCGGGCCTCTCAGACTCCAAAGCCCACGTGCTATCTGTCTAATGCTATTAAAAGTATGTGTTGAAATGCAATCAATTTAAAGAGAGATTGAACATGAGATTATTATTTATCTTAAATCCTGATGTTTCAGCAAAAGTAGGCTTAGTTGGAGCGGTTGAGTAGGAATATGAAGGTATTTTTGCAGAGATGCCTGGGTGACATCCCACTTTTGATTATGGCTCAGGTCATGACCCTAGGGTCGTGAGATTGAGCCTGCATGGGGCTCCACACTCATGGAGCCTACTTAAGATTCTCCCCTTCCGCTCCTCACCCCTGCTTGTGTACATATGTTCTCTCTTGCTCGCTCTGTCTCTCAACAAAAGGGGTGCCTGGGTGGCTCAGTTGGTTAAGTGTCCAACTCTTGATTTCCACTCAGGTCGTGATCTCATGTTTGTGAGATTGAGCCCCGTGCCGGGCTCAGCACTGATGGCATGCAGCCTGCTTGGGATTCTCTTTCTCTCTCTTAAAATAAGTAAATAAACTTAAAACCTTAAAAAAAGGTATTTTTGGAGATTCTGGAAATAACATCTGACCACATTCAGGGTAGGCGTCACAGACGCGTGTATATATACATCTCATTTCTTTTTTTAAGATGCTTTTTAAATGTTTATTCATTTTTGAGAGAGAGAGAGAGAGGGAGAGAGAGAACAAGCGGGAGAGGGGCAGAGAGAGAAGGAGACACTGAATCCTAAGCAAGATCCAGGCTCCCAGCTGTCAGCACAGAGCCTGACATGGGGCTCGAACCCACAAACCACAAAATCATGACCTGAGCTGAAGTTGGACGTTTATCCAACTGAGCCGCCCAGGCGGCCCCATCTCATTTCGTTTCTAAGCATAATCTCTTTTCTTTCCCCCTTTTTTTTAGTGTTTATTTTCAGAGAGAGAAAGAGTGAGAGAGAGCACACGTGCACAATCAATGGAGAGGCAGACAGAGAGGGAAAGAGAGAACGGGGCTCGAACTCACAAACCATGAGATCATGATCTGAGCTGAAGTCGGATGCTTAACTGACTGAGCCACCCAAATGTCCCCCTTTTCTTTCCCTTGATATGGTGACCTCACTGGCAGCACTTTTTTTTTTTAATGTTTATTGACTTTTGAGAGACAGAGAGAGACAGAGCATGAGCGGGGGAAGGGACAGAGAGGGAGGGAGACACAGAATCGGAAGCAGGCTCCAGGCTCTGAGCTGGCTGTCAGCACAGAGCCCAATGCGGGGCTCGAACCCACGAACCGCGAGATCATGACTTGAGCCGAAGTTGGACGCTTAACTGACTAAGCCACCCAGGCACCCCACTGGCAGTACTTTTAATGTTTATCAACTCTGATTAGCACTGTTTGGGGGACTTGTAAATGGAACAGAGAATGAGATATTCCTTTAGATAATTAGATGGGAATTGAACAAAAAGAGAAGGCAGAAGAAGACTAAAAGAGAATGTGTGTATGAAGGAGTGAAATTGCACAGAATAGAATGAACCAAGCTATTAGCAGCAGAGGATGAAAGAAAATGGAAGAGTTTGTGCTGTGTACAATCATACGGAAACGAAAAGTTGTGGTAAGGAGGGGATATTGCATACAAAAACTTCACTGTTTGGGACACTTGGGTGGCTCAGTCAGCTAACCGTCTGCCTCTTGATTTCAGTCAGATCATGATCTCATGATTCATGAGTTCGAGCCCCATGTCACTGCCCTGACAGTGTGGAGCCTGGAGCCTACTTGGGATTCTGTGTCTCGTTCTCTGCCCCTACCCTGCTGGTGCTCTCTCTCTCTCAAAACTAAATAAATAAACATTAAAAAACCAATTTCACTGGCTACAAGAAGATCTCACTGTCCTATGGCAGATAGTTTGTGTTCCAGAGAGACTGAGAGGCTGGTGGCAATAGAAGGGACCATTGTGTTCCTAGCTGGGTTCCCCCCACTCCATAACTTGGATGTTTATCACTTATAAGGCTTCTACAGAGATAAGTAATAATATGTGAGATGAATTTATCTGACAAATGATTATTAAAAGTAATCATTTAAATTAATTTCAGATGAGCTTTTTTTTATTGATGTTTAATTACTTTGAGTTCTGTGTTGACCCAATAATTTGTTTTAATAGTGTACAGTTAATTTGTAACAGGAGTCGATCTTATGGGGGGGGGGTGGAGGCTAATTGGAGGTTCAGATTTGTAACATTTGTTTCGATCACGGGAATGGAGCATCTCATCTATACTATAAGCACATGGTTCCGTGAAAACATTGAAATGCTCGGGTCTGTGGTTGGATTTATCATTTCGTATGCTTGGATACAGAATGTGTATTTTGCCAAGGGAGAAATTCTGTTTCACTTAGAGTGTGACAGGTGTAGATTGAATGCGATTTCATATTCCAAATAAAACGCTCCTGAAAATCTTGACTAAAATATTATAGATGGATGAAGTCGGCATCACTGAATATGTGAAAGGAGATAACCGCAAGTTTGAGATCTGGTATGCGGACAAGGAAGAAGTTTATATTGTCCAGGTTGGTCATTTAAGAATCATTCTAGAAGCCATAGCCTGCATTAAGATACAAAAGTGTGAATTTGCAAACAAAAGCAATGTTGGTGCCATTATAAAAGTTCTCATTCCTTTCACTTAGGTCACTTCAATATTATTTAATATATTTTGTGATGTGATCAGGCATTTTTTCAGTAGCACATGTTTTCTTTAACTTGAGATGTACCAATGGTGTTTTCTAGGGCTTTGTTTTTAAATAATTTTTTTTTAAGTTTATTTGTTTGTTTTGAGAGAGAGAGCACAAGGAGGGGAGGGGCAGAGAGGAGAGACAGAACCCCAAGCGGACTCCACGCTATCAGTGCAGACGCCCGACGTGGGGCTCGAACTCACAAACTGTGGCATCATGACCTGAGCCAAGATCAAGATGCTTAACTGACTGCGCCACCCAGGCGCCTCTCTAGGCCTTTGAGCTTTTACAGCTACACTAGGATACTTATCAATTGGAGCTGATAGCCAAGAACTTGGCAGGACTTCTCTGTCCCCGGTCAAGCCTCTAGAGTTACAGATTTCTAATCATTCTGAGTTCCTCTTGTGCTTGGCGTTCTGATTGCGAGATATGGTGCTGTGACGGTTCAGATTTGATCATTGTCTCTCAGAAATTTACTTAGGAGCACATTTATCATGATGAAAAAACATAAACTTAAAAATACGCTTAAAGCCCCGGCCTGATGTGCTGTAAGGTCCATCCTGTTTCAGGGAAGGGGAGAGGAATGAGAACATTTCAAAATGTAAACACTTATTACATCATGACTTGTGATCTGTGAATGTGCTGTTATTTGTTGAAAAGGCTCCGTGTTTTTTCTTCGTTTTAGTTCTGTATTAGGTGACGAGAATTCATAAAAACGTGTTCTTGGTTTGATTTACATATAAGACTTTTTACTGCCCTTTTACAAACTTGTAAGTTGTCAAGAATGCAGTAGATTATCTTTTCAGAAACAGGAGAACTTGTTTCATTTTACCAACATTAAACATAAAAACGTTTATATTTTTAAAAGGACCACTTACAAAGGAAAAATAAGTTCGATTATATTCCGCTTTTTCTCTGAGCATTATATTTTGTTTCACCTGACCATTCTTTTCTGAGGGCAGTTTCAGAATGGCTTGGACTCTTTCATCTCATCTGAGGACTACTTACTTGCTTCTTAGAAATTTTAGGAATCGAGACAGTAGAGTTTGAATTTGGCAGTTTACGATGTGCATCTGTTTGATATACTTAGTTATATTTGTTATGAAGCATTCTTTTTCAAAGGCAACCTGTCCTCTCCTCCCCCGGCCCCTTTTAAAAATCTTCAGGCTCCGAATGTTGATGTGAAAATGACGTGGCTAAAAGAAATAAGAAGCATTTTGTTGAAGCAACAGGAACTTATGACAGGTAATTTCAGGCATGCATTCTTCAGAACAAGGAGTACAGTAACAGCTCATTGACTCCAGTTGGGTGATTGTACAGGGAATGGTGCTGATATTTACTTTATACTATTTATAGTGAAAGGGTTTGTTAAACCAATTAGTAGAAGAGCAAGGTTCAAGAGGTTGTTTAAACTCTCTTGGAGAATGAACTTTACACTAGCAAGTGAGCTCCAGTGCTTGAGAAGTAACTCAGCAAACTAACTGTATTAACCCCGAGTCCTTCCCATGAGTCAATTCTGCCAAGGGCCTCAGGTAATGTGTGCACGGTGATGGTTAGAGTTCTAAACTTGAATTTCTTGATAAACTATTATCTAGTCCAGTCCTTTTCCATATTTCAAATCCAGACTGGCCTTTTTCCCCTGGTTATTTCAAGTGTGTGATGGTTAATTCTAATGGGAATGGCATGTGCATGTGTGTGTGTATGTGCGTGCACGTGTGAAGGCCATTGGTATTCACGGAAGAAGTGCGGCTTCTGAATGATGCTCCCCTAAGCTTTGTTTTCTTTCACAGTTAAAAAACGAAAGCAGCATAATCAGTTAACAGAACAAGATCAGCTTTCTTCTCAGCGGAATGATGTGTAAGTGATTATTCTTTAATATCACTTCTGGAATCTTCTGTTTTCTGTATGTATATGAGACGATGTCATTATAAAGTATTTCAGACATAAACGACCCTCTCATTTGGGAGTAACTCACCAAATTCCATCAATACATCATCTTCTCAGCTCTAGCCTTATACTTGGAGCCTAATCGTCCTTAATATGTTATCCCATAGTTCCCCTGGATGTTAAAAATAATACAAGAGTTTGGGCTAATTTTTATATTATTTTATTCTTTATTCCCGTCTATCTGTCTACCTGTTTATTTATTGAGAGAGAGAATGTGCACGCATGAGCACAGGAGGGGGACAAGAAGGGGGAGAGAGGGGTAGAATCTCAAGCAGGTTCCACACCTAGCACAGAGCCCGACGCAGGGCTTAATCCCACGATTG
>NW_027527807.1:551943-553621 GCF_008692635.1 Crocuta crocuta
GAGCCGACATTAAGAGTGAGACGCTTAACCGACTGAGCCACCCAGGTGCCGCCGAACTGATTTTTAAACGTGATTACAGCTGCTTTGTCCTCAGTATATCCTGGGGAGAGTAGCGTGTGGGCAGAAAGTGGCTGCACTCATGGCTTTCCATTCAAAATAGTTTTGGCCACCTTCAATCCGATTAGAGAAAGAGAGTTGTAAGAATGACGAAAGACTGGCAGTCCCGGCCGCACAGAGGAAGAGCTGTGCTGGAATAGAAAGATTCCTGATGACGTTATTTAAGCTCCTGGATCCATCGTGTTCAGTGTTAATCCTTAGATTTTCAGTTACACGTACCAATAAATTCCTCCTTTTATAGGATTTTTTTGTTTACATTGTCCCAGCCATATTGAATTACAGTTGACAATTAAAAATGATGTATATTTAAAGAGTAGAACTTGGTTTCTATACATATACACTGTGAACTTTTTTTTAAATTTTTAATGTTTACATTTGAGAGAGAGAGAATGAGCGGCAGAGTGGCAGAGAGAGAGAGGGAAACACAGAATCCGAAGCAGGCTCTAGGCTCTGAGCTGTCAGCACAGAGCTCGACGCGGGGCTCAAACCCACAAACTGTGAGATCATGACCTGAGCTGAAGTCGGAAGCTTAACCGACTGAGCCACCCAGGCACCCCCTTGTGATCTATTAATCCCAACCATCCTTTCTGTGTGTCGTGAGAACACTTAATGTTTACCTCTTAGTGGGGGCACCTGGGTGGCTCAGTTGGTTAAGTATCAATCATACTGTTGATTTTGGCTGAGGTCATGATCTCATGGTTCTTGAGTTCCAGCCACATTCCACCAACACAGCGAATGCTTGAGATACTCTCTCTCTCTCTCTCTTTCTCTCTCTCTCTCTCAAAATAAATAAATATAAACTTTTAAAAAATCATATAAAAAATCTATCTGTTAGCAAATTTCAAGTATATAATACAACACGTGATAAGAATTTTAAACAATATACTTGTCGTGGGCCCTGAAGGGAGTAAGTTTTTTCCTATGTATTAAAGAGAGACACCAAGGCTCCTGGGTGGCTCAGTCGGTTGAGCATCTGACTTTGGTTCAGGTCATGATCTCGTGATTTGGGAGCTCGAGCCCCACGTTAAGCTCTGTGCTGATGACTCAGAGCCTGGAGCCTGCTTCAAATTCTGTGTCTCCCTCTCTCTCTACCCCTCCTCCGCNCAAGTTGGACACTTAACCTGCTGAGCCACCCAGGTGCCCCTAAGATTTTATTTTGAAGTTTATTTATTTTTTTTGAGAGAGAAAGAGAGATAGTATGAGCAAGGGAGGGGCAGAGAGAGGGAGACACAGATTTCGAAGCAGGCTCCAGGCTCTGAGCTGTCAGTACAGAGCCTGATGCGGGGCTCAAACCCACNAAAATAAATAAAAGCTCACTGATTTTACACATTGACTATTTCATAAGGCAACACAGATCTTTTATGGGTGCCGAGGAAACCGAATTGGAACACGGTGGTGCGGTGGTGGACGTCCGTGAGGCTGTCCCATTGGTTCAGGCCGAAGCAAACACAGGTACGCATAGCGGTCGTGTGGCTGTGCACGCTGTTTCCTCCCGTCGCTAATTTGGAAAATCTGCCTGTCTACTACCTTAGTATAAGGAAAATAAAATTGATCCATTTTC
>NW_027527807.1:553683-557941 GCF_008692635.1 Crocuta crocuta
CATAAGGCCCTTTTGTTTTCCATGAGAAAGAGAACTGTTGGGCTCTGCAGCCTGGGGTGCCTGGCCAGGTAGCATCAGCATCATGTGGGAACTTTCAAGGAAGACATTCTCTGCATCTGCCCCAGGCCTTCTGAGTCAGAAACTCTGGGAGTGAGACCTGGCCATTTGTGGTTTAACATGTTTTCCATGTGGTTCTTTTTTTTTTTTTTTTAATTTTTTAATGTTTATTTTTGAGAGAGAGAGACAGAGCGTGAGCAGGGGAGGGGCAGAGAGAGAGGGAGACACAGAATCTGAAGCAGACTCCAGGCTCTGAGCTGTCAGCACAGAGCCCGACGTGGGGCTCGAACCCATGAACCCTGAGATCATGATCTGAGCTGAAGTCAGATGCTTAACCATCTGAGCCACCCAGATGCCCCCACCATGTGATTCTTTCCGATGTGTGCTCAAGTATGGGAGCCTCTACTACACAGTACAGAGATGAAGAAAACATATCCTGGCTTCAAGGAAGGCACACATCACTTACCATAGCTGTAATAAATGGAGAAGAGTCATTTACATAGAATTTTTTTTTTTAAATTAATGTCATTTAAGCTGATTTCAAACAAGCTGTTTGATTCAACAAATACAACACAGGCCATGTGGCAGGAACCGTGCAAAGCTTTGGGCATGCAGTCTACGTAAGATCCATGCAGTTGCAGAGCGCCTGGGTGGCTCAGTCGGTTAAGCCTCCGACTCCTGATCTCAGCTCAGGTCTTGATCTCAGGGGCGTGAGTTCAAGCCCCGTGTTGGGCCCTGCACTNGACTTTTCTAGAGAAATGCTTAACAGAAATGCTTAACAGATGTCTGATACTTGATACTAAAATATGACGGTCCTCAGTCCGGAGGAGTTTTCTACTAGTTGAAGAGAAGCAAGCGATGACAACCTTGTTCAACTGAAAGTCCCTTCCCTCAGGTCTTCAATGCGNAGAGAGATGAGGAAACCAAGTGAGAGAAATTCCACCAGACTTTTCCAAGATAACATGAACAGTTTAGTGTGGCCAAGATGACATTCTGTTAGTTCTCTGCCTGTATTAGATTGCTTAATCTGTATCAATTCAGTTTATTTTTATTTTATTTTTAAATGTTTTTATTTATTTTATTAATTTTTTTGAGAGAGAGTAAGAGCCAGGGAGGGGCAGAAAGGGAGTGGGGGGGGCAGGACAGAGGATCAGAAGTGGGCTCTATGCTATCAGTACAGAGCCCGATGTGGGGCTCAAACTCACCACGAGATCATGACCTGAGCTGAAGTTGGATGCTTAACCAACTGAGTCACCCAGGTGCCCCTTTAATTTTTTTTAATGTTTATTTATTTTTGAGAGAGAAAGAGATAGGGCATGAGCAGGGGAGGGGCAGAGAGGAGACACAGAATTCCAAGCAGGTTCCAGGCTCTGAGCTGTCAGCACAGAGCCTGACGCGGGGCTTGAATTCATGAACCACAAAATCATGACCTGAGCTGAAGTCTGGTGATTAACTGACTGAACCACCCAAGTGCCCCTAATATATTTTATGAATTAAGCACCTCTTACACACAGGGCTCTTATGCATATACAATGTATAACCCATGGTCTGTGCCTAATAAGGAGTAAGACAGGTCAAAGATAACAATATTATTAGTTAAGATTTTGTAAGTGCTATTTGAGTAGGACCAATAGAAATTCCATAGGAAAAAACTTCAGAAGGGATTATATTCTATAAGAAAGGGTCAATATTCTCTGGAATGTGATTTAACTTATTATTTTTAATAACTCTCCTGCCAACTCCAACTTGAAACCATCCTAAGAAGTAAAAGAAGTATATGACATTCCAGGCCCTTTCTGAAATATCAAAAATCCTAGAATAGTACAGTGTGATTGGAGGCTTTATTATATAAAGATACTATTCTGGGCCACTGAAGGTTACCACCTTGATGATTACAGTCAGTTTTACATCACTCCCTGTGGTAGACCGGCACCATTAAGGAACTGCCCCCCCAACTCTGTGTTTTTCTTCTAGTTTGGACCCAGATGTCATCACCTGCAGAAATTTCTGAAGACCTTGACGAGTGGTCAAGCAACTATTTCTATTCTTATGGTGACAATGAAGAGGAAGAAAGGCCCCTCATGGTCAGTAATGCCATATTCAAGTAAATACATAAAAACGGTTGGGGCAGTTTTACCGATGCAGTAGGGAGGCGCATGGGGGCATTCTTCTGTCCATATCCTCATATCCTTGAGGCCATTAGGTGTGTGTCATGGCTGGAAGATTGGAAACGAGTCTTATCATGAACATTCAGTACTAAGCACTTCTCTCTGTAAGTACAATTGGTTTGAGCTATACATGGCGCTCCTTGTGAAGTTGATGGGACATCTGGTGCATCATTGTGAGTCTTTGTACATCAGTCGGTTTTATCTTTTGTTGAACTTCACCACTGTCTTCAATCTCAGCAGCAGAGACAAAATCAGAGAACACTGGAGAGTCAAATCTACTTTAATGATCAGTTGAGATTCTAGATCAGAAAACCTAGGGAATAAATGTTACATGTATGAAACGATTCGATAACGTCTGGGGAATATATTTTAGTGGGTTGCCAAAACATGTGTTAATGATGCCGAATCAGCATAACGGAGCCAGGGAACACCCCATAAAACTAAAGAGTTTGCTTTAGAGTAAAAGTAACTTCTAGAAGAAATAGTGTGTGGTGTGGTTAGGCTCCTAGCAGAGTGTTAGGAGAGGGGCCGTTAGGACTGCTTAGGGTTAGATCTACGGTTTTCTGAAGTCAGCAGCTTGGAGCGTGGGAGTGCTGCTGGGTAGTGGACCCCTCCTTGGCGTCCTTCAGGGGAGCAAATGCAATTCGGCCATTCTGATGTTGGCATAAGGGAGTGATGGCATGGATAATCACAGAGATGCGTAGCCTTGACCCTGGAATGGTTTCTTTAAAAAAGTAACAGAATTAGGGGCACCTGGGTGGCCTAGTCGATGAGGCCTCTGACTTCAGCCTCGGTCATGATCTCGTTTGTGGGTTCGGGCCCTGCATTGGGCTCTCTGCTGTCAGCGCAGAGCCCGCTTCGGATCCTCTGTCTCCCTTTCTCTCTGCCCTGCACTTGCTTTCTCTCTCTCTCTCTGTCTCTGTCAAAAATAAATAAACATTTAAAAAAGTAACAGAATCTTCTTCCTCTGAATGAAATAGTGACCACGATACATATTTGGATGGTAGATTCCTTAATTAAATGCTGAGGACGGGAGAGAGAGTTGTTCACATGTGAGCAAAAATCCAGGGGAAGCCAGTTTGGGATTAAATGTTTTCTGCAGATGCTCCGTGAAGGGCTTATCAGGAACTACCAAGGTGTTGAGTAAGCATTTTCCCAGCTATGGTGTTGGAAGCGAAGCACATAGGCAGAGTTGATTACTCCTTTCGTTGCAGGGGGCAGGAATGGAGAAAACCCCATAAGCACTCTCTTCTCACAGTCATTATCTAAGTTGTGCTACTTAGGAGAAAATACGAGAGAGCGATGCAGTGTGTTCTATATACACCACTACAACCACCCCTCCAAATACCCCCACAACCAAAAAGCAAAACGGGTTGCAGTGAGCCACTCCACTAGCCTGATGAAAAGTACTGCTTGAAAGATGTTTGGCCCAAGTGATGTGGATGTTGTTTTCAGGTTCATGCCTAGGCTTGCGCAAAGAATTGATACCATATAATTCTTTCATTTAGAAGATTTTTAGTTATGGCACTCTTTTTAAATGCCCGTCTTCAATGGGTAAGATACTGTGCTGGAAAAATCCTTATCTCAGGACACCTTTGGACTTGGGGTGCCTGGCTCGCTCCGACGGTGCAGCACGCGACTCTTGATCTTGGGGTTGTGAGGTCAAGCCCCTCGTTGGATGTAGAGATTACTTGAAGATGAAATCTTGTTTTCCTTTTAAGTTTGTTTGTTTATTTGTTTGTTTATTTATTTATTTTTGAGAGCGCAAGCACGAGCCGGGGGAGGAGCAGAGAGAGAGAGGAGAGACAGAATCCCAAGCAGGCTCTGCACTGATGCGAGTCTCGATGCCATCAACCACGAGATCATGACCTGAGCTGAAATCAAGAGTCGGGCGCTTAACTGACTGAGCCACCCAGGCACCCCAAGATTACTTAAAAATAAAATCTTAAAGAATACTTTTGGATTTGAAAATTATTTCTTCTCTCTCTACTTTGTAGTGAAGTGCAATCAGTGGGGCTTAAATAATTTAGCTT
>NW_027527807.1:557949-558919 GCF_008692635.1 Crocuta crocuta
AATCAGTGAGCCTTAAATAATTTAGCTTCTTAATCCAGTTCACATGATGGCTGTCAAAAGAGTAAGGCCAAGTAAAGCACAACAGTATGGTTTAATGCGCTTTTACTGGACCCGAGCTTCTGTGTTCATTACTTTTAACTGTGCAAAATGATACAAATCCCAGAAGTCCTTTTGAGGGTGTTAGTTGGTCTTTGTTCAGGGTCACTGCCTTTTGTATGTGCCTAGATAAATTTTCCAGGAGAGGAGTTTACAAGTAACAGTATTGAAAAATTATTTTCACACTAGGTTTATGCTTTTTTTAAAAAGTTTATTTATTTTGAGAGAGAGAGAGAAAGGGAGAGAGACAGAGACAGAGACAGAATCCCAAACAGGCTTTGTGCTCACAGCATAGAGCCTGATGCGGGACCTGAACTCACGAGACTGTGAGATCACGACCTGAGCCGAAATCAAGAGTCAGACGCTTAACCGACTGAGCCACCCAGGCGCCCCGTGGGTTTGTGCTTATAATTCATATAAGTTAAATTCATTGTGCTCTGTTATTTTATGTGTAGTTCA
Organism: Crocuta crocuta; assembly: GCF_008692635.1. NCBI lineage: Eukaryota > Metazoa > Chordata > Mammalia > Carnivora > Hyaenidae > Crocuta > Crocuta crocuta. The sequence continues at coordinate 558,505 of NW_027527807.1, forward strand.
TGCTGTACTTCTCTTTTTGCAAATAAAAATGAATTCTTCAGGTTCAATGAACCCATGCTCTGTTTTTTCTTTCCCCATTGCAAACGGCACCACGTCTGTTCGTTCCCAATGGGCTGCTGCAGCCACCACTATTCCCGCTGAAGTGAAGAGTGAATTCTTTTTTTAAAATAATTTTTTTCAATATTTATTCATTTTTGAGAGAGACAGAGTGTGATCAGGGAAAGGCGGGCAGGGGGGTGGGACACAGAATCTGAAGCAGGCTCCAGGCTCTGAGCTGTCAGCACAGAGCTCAGCACGGGGCTCGAACTCACAGACCATGAGATCATGACCTGAGTCAAAGTCGGATGTTTAACCGACTGAGCCACCCAGGCACCCCAAGAGTGAATTCTTTATGTCATAGAGCATGCAGTTACAC
>NW_027527807.1:559137-569245 GCF_008692635.1 Crocuta crocuta
ACAAGCCGTTTTACAATCAAATTTGTAATGTGATTTTTCCAAACAACCTTAAAGTCTCCAGGCAGTTATAAAGCCCTAGCAGATGGCAGGAAGCGAGGCCCAGAAGACCTCCTGATCAGAAATGGAGATGTCTTTCAGTTTCTCCATGAAGATGCTGAAGGTCAATGGTAGGTGTGTTCTCAGTGCTTTTGATGACCTTCGCCGGGGGCATACGGATATCTAATCAAATGTCCCGCTTTACTTGTATCTTTGTTATACAGTCTCAAGAAGCAGAAATATCTCATTTCTTATCAGTATCTCATTTTCATTGCTTCAGCTATGCCTATATAGCTCACTGAAAGGAATGTTAACCTTTGGTGAGTGACACATGCTTTGAAAGAATGACATGCTATGAGTCTGCATGCTCTTTGGCAGTTTACCTTTGGCTCAGGCATTTCAGCCCATAGACCGGGCTTTGCCATGGCTATAGATCATACTACATTTGGTCATTGAAGTCATTCATTAATCCATCACACTTTTAATGAATGCCTACTACTGTGTGTCAGGAACCATGCTTTGCTACTTTGAGACACAGCCACCTTCTCTTTATCAATTCACATATTGACTTGTTAGTCTGACCATTCCATTCTAATGCATTTGAGGTCGTTTAGCACCAATGGCAAAGACGGTTCTGCCGAATATACTGTGTAATTATAGAGAACCCAAAGTAGGAAGGAAATCTTGTTTGGAAGAGGACTGAATGAAGCTTCCATAAATCTTCTGGAACTTTGCTGTGAAATAATTCTGTCTTCGCTGCATCAATAACTTTAACTGAAATGCTACACGGAGTATGTACTTTGACTCCAAAGGTGGACAGGTACCCACAAGGGTGAAAAGTAATGATGGATCACTAAAGTAATCACCATTTTTGCTAGTAACCGAAGTCCTTTGTAGGTTACTCAAAGGACTCAAGCTCAGTGTCATGAAGGTTGTTGAATATGTGAAATAGCTTCGTGAAAACGTGAAGGGCAGCACAATGTGTTTGTTTCGTTGGTTTTTTGTTAGTTTCTATTACCATTCTTGGCTACTAATTCGTTTATTATTTAGGTTGGTGAAAAATCTAAACAGAAGAAAAGAAGGTCTGATTCCCAGGAATACTTCGCAGATTTTAGTCGGTGACTATAGGTTTCGGAATGCCAAAATTACAGGTATAATATGAACAGACTGTGTGCTGCTTGTTTAAAGGCTAACAATTTTAAATCTCCACCAAGGTCACAGTCAACATAGGGCAAGAACTTCTCTGCACTTAGAAATAGAGCTGCAAGCATACCATGTTGGCCAGGGTTTAATTTTTTCCCTTTAATAGTTTTAAAATAATGAAGAAAGATTTTTAAAACATGTTAAACTCTTTTCCTACGAGGTAGACAGGTATGGAAGAAAATTTCAGATACCATGATATCTTGTAAGAGATGCTTCAGAGCTAAGTACTGATAATGTACTTTGAAGGTACTGACCTTACTGTCCAAGAATGCTTTATCCGTGTGTTTTCATTCAGTTCTGAGTATGTTGTTTCCTTATGTTAGCTTTGGGCTACACACATACGCACATACACACACTTGTGTCTGTGTTCAAAACTTAATATATGAAGGTACCATGATGTGATGAGTGCTAACCTAATATTCCTTTCTATTAACCTTACACCTAATACATAAGACTTCTGTATTTTAAAATCAACCAGTATTCTTATACATTTTCCCCTGTGTAATACAGAACTATCTATAGAAGGGTATCTCTCTCTCTCACACACACACACACACACGCACAAGAAAATAGACTTTTTGTAAACATTATCATATGCATATATGTCCTTTGAATTCCTAATTTTGGACTTATATTCGAATTCTGTATTGGCTCAATTGGAAGAGCATGCAACTCTTGATACCAGGATTGAATCCAGAGGTTACTTAAATAAATAAAAATTAAAAGAAAAAGAATTTCAGGTAATTGTATNCCTCTCCCTCACCCCCCATCAGCCCTCAGCTTGTTCTCAGTATTTAAGAGTCTCTTATGGTTTTCCTCCCTCCCTCTCCTTAACTTGTTTTCCCCCTTCCCCTCCACCATTATTTTTAAGTATACGTGGAACATTCACCAAGATAGATCATATGCTGGGTCATTAAAATAAGCCTCAATAAATTTCAGAAGACTGTAAGCATTTGAAATCTTAAAAAGCATTATATTAGAAACGGATGTCCATGGATCTCTGGATAGTAAAGAACACACCTCCAAAGAACATGTGGGACAGAAAAGAAAGCACAAGAGAAATTAGAATTATTTCAAATTGGATGTTTAAATACTTGTATTACAAACTTAAAAACCACTGCGATTCACCATATTCATGTAACAGAAGAGGAAATTATGTCATCCTTTCAATAGATGCACAAAAACGCTTGACAAAAGTCCATACTCATCCATGATTAAAAAAACTCTCACCAGACGAAAAATAAAGGGAATTTCCTGACTCTGATCATGTACACTCAGGAAGAACCACAACTAACATCATACTTAATGGTGAAATATTGGAAGCCATTGCCCTGAGATTGGGAACAAGCCAAGGATATTCGTTCTCACCATTTCCAGTATAGCCAGTGCTATAACTCAAGATAAAGAGATAGAGAACAAAATGAAGGGAAGAGACGGTGCTCTCATACTGAGCAGATTACATATATGTACAAAACCATAAGGAACCTCTATACAAAAAGACCCTAGTAGAAGTAATAAAATTTTATAAGGCCATAGTATACAAAACCGTTATACGAAATACATTCTAATTCTCTGTCCTAGCCACAGAGAGTTGAAAAAACTGTGATTTCAAAAAACAATACCATTTATATCAGTCATATAAAATGTAAAGTAAATAGGGATAAATATTTTTTTTATTTCTGAGAGAGAGAGAGAGAGAGCGTGAGCAGGGGAGAGTCAGAGAGAGAGAGGGAGATACAGTATCTGAAGCAAGCTCCCAGCTCTGAGCTAGCTGTCAGCACAGAGCCCGATGCGGGGCTCGAGCCCATGAACTGTGAGATCATGACCTGAGCCAAAGTTGGATGCTCAAGCAACTGAGCCACCCAGGCACCTTGGGATGAATCTAACAACAGATGTCTAAGACTTCTATACTGACAACCACAAATCACTGCTGCGATATATTTAAGAGAACCTAATAAAGGGGGAGAAATATCATGTTTAAGGACTGGAAATCTCAGTGTTGTTAAGAAATCTCAGTGTTGTTAAGAAATCCATTGTCCCCTGGGGCACCTGCATGGCTCAGTCGGTTAAAAGTCCAACTCTTGGTTTTGGCTCAGGTCATGATCTCATGGTTCGTGAGTTCAAGCCCTCATTGGGGTTCTGACAGTGCAAAGCTTGCTTGGGATTCTTTTTCTCTCTCCTCTCTCTGTCCCTCTCCTACTTTCACGTTCTCACTCTCTCAAAATAAGTAAACTTAAAAAAAAATCCATTGTCGCCAAATTGGCCTATAGAGTTCATGCACTCAAAATCTGAGCAGCCCTTTTTGGGGGGGAAAAAAAAACCATACAGGTTTATTCTAAAATGCATATGGATGGGCACCTGGGTGGCTTAGTCAGTTAAGCATCTGACTCTGGATTGTGGCTCAGTTCATGAGGTCATGATCGAAGATCAAGCCCCATGTCAGGCTCCATGCTGAGTGTGGAGCCTGCTTCAGATTCATTCTCTCGGTCTCTCTCTTCCCCTCTCTTCCTTCCCCTTTGCCTCTCTCCCCCACTCGTGTTCTCTCTCTCTCCCAAATAAGTAAAATAAAATGCATATGGGAAGGCAAGAAGTCTAAAACAGAAGAATCTCAAAAATCTGGAGGACGTACATATCTGATTTCAAGACTTACTATAAGGTTACAGTAACAAATAGAGTGTGGTATTGACGTAAGTGTAGAAAAATAGAAATTTCTTTTTTTTTGATTTATTTATTTCTAGGAGAGAGAGACAGCATGAGCAGGGGAGGGTCAGAGAGAGAGGGAGTCACAGACTCTGAAACAGGCTCCAGGCTCTGAGCTGGCAGTCAGCACAGAGCCCGACACGGGGCTTGAGCCCACGAACCGCGAGATCATGACCTAAGCGAAAGTTGGACGCTCAACAGACTAAGCCACCCAGGCGCCCCAGAAATTTCTAAAGTAGACCCACGTGCACATAATCAAAAAATGTTCAGTCAAGGTACCAAGTCAGCTGGATGGGGAAAGGAAAGTTGTTTTAACAAATGGGTGCTCAAGCAACTGGGTATCCATATGGGAGAAGAAATGAACCTTCACCCCTACATCTCATTCCATATACAAAAAGTAATTTGGGTTGGATTATAGACTTGAACATAAAACCCGGAGTAAAAGCTTCTGAAAGCACACAATAATATCTTCATAACTTTGAGTAGTTCACAGTTTTCTTCTTTCTTGTATTATACAAGGCAGAAGAAGCACTAACTATAAAAGAAGAGTATCAGACAGACAGAAACATTGCACATGCTGAATTGAGCACGTCACAACTTTAAAAACTTGTATCTGTTAGAATAAGATACAATCTAAGATACTAAAACTATGAACACTTTCAGAAGCCAAGTAGTTGTACCTGGAATCGCATTTCCCCCCAGATTTCACTGATTCCACCTTCTACATTCAAAAGTTTGAAAATCAACACGGCCAGCTTTCTGCTAACTGCGTTATGCTTATTTAAATGATTAATAAGAGGGGCGCCTGAGTGGCTCAGTCGGATAAGCAACCGACTCTTGATTTCGGCTCAGGTCATGGTCTCCCAGTTCGTGAGATAGAGCCCTGCATCATATTGGGCTCCATGCTGACAGTATGGAGCCTGCTTAGGATTCTCTCTCCCTCTCCTGCCCTCCTCCCCCCTTCTCAATAAAATAAATGATTAATGAGAGAAGAAATACAGGAGTCACTTAAAGTACATGCTTGAGAAGCTGTTTAAATTAACATATATATGTTTTTATGAAGCCATTAAAAGCCAATAAAGCCATGTGTGTATTGGAAAATAATGGCATTTCTTGTGCTCCAGTCTCCAAGATTCAAAACTGAAAACACCAAGTATATTCATCTAGCTTCCATATAATGTCGGAGGACTCAGTAGGTTTTCTGTCACTTGTATCATTTTAAATGTAGAGCCAGATTGTCCTCATACTTAATTCAGGACAAAGTTAATTACATTACATTTTAGCTAACCGAACTGTGGGACATGTATGTCACCCCCCTTTGAAAAGCGCATGTCGGAACAACTTAAACTGGCATTGGACCAATGCTTATTTTTCAGATGGTAAAGGGCTTACTTTGTGAACATAGGTATGCTTTAGTTGGAAAAAAACACATTATTCTTTTTCCAGTCCCTTGTATTTTCTACCATCAGTATAGTTTGTCAATAGCCTTTTCTTTTTTACATGCCATTGGGAGGGTCAAAGTGGAGCGTGTTGATAGAGCATCAGCACTTAAAGCATTTATGACTCTCAATGTGGCGTGCTACTAGATCGAGGCTCTAGGTCCCCCTGGTCCCTATTCTCTAAAAAGTTCTGACTTAAGACCTTTTGAAGGTATGTATGCCTTTCCAATAACATGCATTTATGACTTAAGTCCATTGACACATTAAAACTCATTGGTAGATTTTTGCTGAATGCTGTAATATCAAGTGGTCTTGATTGAGATCTACCATCATTACACTGCATAGGGCAAAACAGTATATTGTGGCCTATGAACACGGAATGTGTGCCAGTTAGTGGATTAGGAAATTGCAGTTGACCACACAGATGACTATTAGCAGCATTTAGGTTTAAAGATAGATATCAGACTATCTTATTTGAAATCTGGCAAACTCTGGGTAAAAATCTCTTTGATGCTTATGTGCTTAGCATGTTTCCTGTTACCCATATGCATACGGCATAACCCATACAACGTTTATGAAATCCAGTTGTAGGAGATGTGAATTCTGTTTATTTTGCTTTCAGTGAAGTCATGCCATTCGTAAACTAGATGGCTTTAAGAAATATTCTTGTAACAGAATAACACCTTTCATGGTGAAAGAAACAAGCAGGAAGCATCACCTTTGGATATAGGATGAACCTTTTGAGTCCCCACGCTCATCATTCTTCATTATTTTGTAGCTGCTGCTCTGAGTAACACAAGGAAACTAAATTCCCCTTGAATTAAAGGAGAATGAATAGACTTTTCAAAATAAGATTTCCTTTGGAGGTGTGAACTAGATCCTATTTCTTAAAGGCGTTGCAGATACACAGCACGAGAGTCTGGATGATCTGTGCTGCCCATGACATTCACAGGATTTCCTCAGGACTGAGGAGGACTTCGTCATTCACAGCTTATCTCATTCTTGCCAAGAACCGTCTTCACACCTTCCGCGACCCTGCTCAGGGGACAAGTGCAGCTTACTTTGCTTCCAAGTAGGGTGTTTCATGTCTTGCATTCGGATTCCATCTAAAAAACCAGAAATCAATGTACCTCGGAATGTTTCCAGGTAAAACGCTTTACCTGTAATGTTTGGGGTAACTTTCCAGTAACAAAACAAAACTCCAAAGAGAGAAGAGAGATAATCAGTGAGTTTAACCCTCTTTGTTAGCTGACGGTTTCTTTCATTATTTACTTCTGTTATCTGTGGGACTCTAACGTACCAAAGGGATGTGTTCTGAAGGACGTCTTTTGCACTTTTTGACTGGTATTTAGGGTTGTCAGGGCTGTCTTATGCTTCTGGAAAGATCCAAAGCCAAAAATCCTGTAGTTAGGATGTGTCAAAGTTTACATTTTATGCATTGAAACTTAGATACACGTGTCACAGCTTTAAGGAGGTATTCCCGTAACAAAGCTCTACATTCCAGTGTCTTCACTTGCTTTTGCATTTGGTAGAAAAACCTATTCTGGTAAAGGTGTTCTTAAGTTATATTGTGTCTCTTCCTAGGGTGTTTCTTTGGTGATCCGTGTATAGATGTCTTTCTTCTAAATTTGTAAAAAGCACGATCACTTGCTTTAAAGCACAGGGCCGGTTTTTGCATGCCATTTATGCCTGGAGTATTTTCTGTTACGGACCACTGAAGACAGTGGTTTGAAATTGCTGCCTTTTGAACCATGGATTGTGAGTTTTGCTGTCAAGTTGGCACATTAGGCGCATGGTTTTTGATTATTGGTCTTATGATAAACAACACAATAACTCTATTAGACCTAAATGTATCTTTTAAGTAGGTTTGTGTGTCAAGATCATAATAGTTCATGCCACTGGTATCATTTGCTGTTAACGGTTTGTATGACAAACCAATTGTATTTTACTCAAAGGTACCTGCAAATTAGAACTCTTCTAATGTCCAGTTTGTTGAATTTATGATGGTTGATTTGTAACTTGCTCATGAAAATTCCATAAATTTGATGTTTCGCTTAATGCTGCTACGGCAAGAACAATAACAAAATGAGAGTAACGTACGTTTCTTTTGAGGGCCAATCCTGTGGTTAGAAGACAGAATTAGGAGATAAAGTTCTTGATTGACGATGCCCCCTGCACAAAACGTCTTCATTTTTACGGTATTAAACTAGCGATTTTAATCCTTTAAGACAATACTGAGTTCTGTAGATTCAAACATACAGTTATAGTCTTTTAATGTCTTAATCACTGTACGACAAATGCTACATTTGTATATGTATTTGTATATGGAAATGCGCTGTATTAATTTTATTGGGCTATAAATGTGTGTTACTATAAAACATAGCAGCAATTTCCATTTAAGTCTTCAAAATTTAATTACATGGTAAATGTACTTACAATGTAAATGTACTTGTGTTAATTCCGCATTAAAAATATTCAACCTTAAATTTAGTCATATATTTTTTTCAGTTTAGTATAGTATCAATTGTACATTGAAACCTCCTTTCTTCTCCTTTATCAGTGGCAGCCTAAAGGCACCGTAAGTAGTTTGAGTTAAATGTTTACTTTTCAGGTTTGTCATAAAGATGCAATAAATAAAACAATGAGAATTAGCCCAACGATAGGCAAATACAATAGAACAGAGAAACCAGAAACAAGGTCTTAACATACAGAATTTGCTGCATCATTGGCTGTAGTATTGCACGTGGGGAAATTGGGCACTGTTTAATAAGTGGTGCTAAGAAAATTGGAAAAAAAATAGATGTTTACCTTCAGTCTTGCATCATAATTCCGAGAGACAGATAGACAGAGACAGAGAGCTCTGACCAGAACTAGAATAAAATGTTTTGCTCAGAAAGTTTCTGCACCCAGGGGTGCCTGCCTGGCTCAGTTGGAAGAGCATGTGACTCTTTTTTTTTTTTTAATTTTTTAAACATTTATTCATTTTTGAGAGAGAGAGAGAGAGAGTGCGGGAGGGGCAGAGAGAGAGGGAGACACAGAATNGATATTTCTACACACTGAAAAAAATCTGCTTCCGTATAATGGAGCCCAAGGAAACCCAGGAAGCAGCTAGATCTCTGAGGTGGTTTTCTGAAACATCACTTTTGCAAAGGGCACCTAGTTGGGTTTGCCAGACTTCATCTCTCCCAAAGCCCACTAAGGAGCCAGAACTTTGGGCTTAATATGGAGAAGGAACAGAAATCTGTCAAGTTGGTTCAACTGAATCTTCTGTTTTTTAAAAATTGAGAAATCTTTCAGATGCCTCTGCGAGCATCCCATCACAAAATGAAACCTTTCTTTTGCCTTTGAATTTATTTTGAGTTTTTATTGAGCAAGTGCTTTCAGCAAACTAGTTAAAAAGAAGCTAATCCATCTCCAAAGAGCTCCTTGGAAATTACAATATGTATTCCAGTTTTTATTCCTATATNTCTGACTTCGGCTCAGGTCATGATCTCACAGTTCATGAGTTCGAGCCCTGCATCGGGCTCTGTGCTGACAGCTCAGACCCTAAGGCCTACTTCGGATTCTGTGTCTCCCTCCTCTCTGCCCCTCCCCCACTTGTGCTCTGTCTGTCTCAAAAATAAATAAACATTAAAAATTACAAAAAAAGACATTTCTGAGTATATTTTTGTAAATGTAAGGGAGTATAAGGAATGCTTTGCTTGAAGAGAAATTAGCAATTCTGTTTGGGGCTTAGTCAGAAATCAATCCAGTTTCACTCAATGGACTTGCTCTGAGAAAAATGCCTATTGTTAATAGTTATTAGAACACAGGAACCTGCTTCCCATAGGGGCAGTAAACTCGGGCGTGCTTAACAGATCAAGTCTCAAGCAAGTAATTGTCAAAACAAGTTATTTTTATTACATTTTCGTACACTTCCTTACACTGATTTGAAGTGGCAGTTTGCAGTTGTTTTCATGGGGCCTGCCCAAGGCCAGCAAAACGCTTAGAAACAAACCAGGTTTGGGGTGCCTGGGTGGCTCAGTCGGCTAAGCATCCGACTTCGGCTCAGGTTGTGATCTCACGGTTCATGGGTTCGAGTCCCGCGTCGGGCTCTGACAGATCAGAGCCTAGAGCTTGGAGCCTGCTTCGGATTCTGTGTCTCCCTCTCTCTCTGACCCTCCCTGACTCATACTCTGTCTCTCTCCCTCAAAAATAAATAATAAACATTATTAAAAAAGGAACAAACCAGGGTTAAAGAAAACTGAAACCCTTTGTATTGTTTAAAAGAAAGTCAGTAGAAGTGACAAGAGGCTTTCGTTTTTAGTTCAGGATGTATTTTATATATTAAAGCTCATGACACATTTAGGTCTTCAGTTCTGCTTTGCACTTGTTGATTGCCTCACTTTGCCACGTACAAATTGGCACATGAAATTCTGAGGAGGTGGTGTCTGCATATGCGCACCACATCAGATTATTACCATGTATTGAGAATAGCTGGTGAAGTTGGACTTCAGGAAGATGTATTCCTTCAGTGAAATGAAACTTTCCGTAAACTCAACCAAAATCAAATATAAACCATTTCGAGGACACATTTCATCTGCATATTTGTGAAAGAGGCTCACTAACTTGATTTACTATCAACATAAGCATAGAAGTATGAACAGGCTAGAGAACAAATTAAAATATCATAATGGAGCAGAAATGAAGGTCAGCAATTTGAAGCATGAAGACAGCTTGGTGTGCCTAGG
>NW_027527807.1:569258-582983 GCF_008692635.1 Crocuta crocuta
TTAGTTTACCTTTTTTTTTTTTTTTTTAAATATTTTTTGAGAGAGCGCGAGCAAGGGAGGGGTGGAGAGGGGGCAGGGACAGAGGATCTGAAGTGGGCTCTTTGCTGACAGGCTGACAGCAACGAGCCGGATGTGGGGCTCGAACTCATGGACCGCGAGATCATGACCTGAGCCAAAGTCAGACGCTCAACCTCAATTGACTGAGCCGCCTAGGGACCCTGTACTTAAGTTTTCATCTCAGTTTGGTAGTGAGTGTGCTATTTTACATGACACTCTATGAGATATCGAAGGAGAACAAATAAAATGTTAGTAACTAATGGAACCATAACTTTTCCACCATGGTGGACATTTTGGAATGTCTCTTCAGAAGCTAAAATGGTCTCATTACTGAGGCTGGAGTAGATACAGGGCTATACAGTTAGTTTTAAAATACCTGAAGTCAGTGCAACACAGCCATTTTACATACAAGAATTAGCTTAAAAATCTACCTGGCTTCCTAAAAACACCAAGTGCTGCGAAGCAGGGGAGTGGGATGTGAGTATGTAAGAATTCTTACACAGCGCTACTGGGAGCACAAATTGGTACAATACTTCGGTGAACAATCTTTCAATGGTAAGCAAAGTTGAAATGAATCCTGTATAGCTTAGCGATTCCCTTCCTAAACATCTTGGAGAAACATGCACACGCTCAAGGAGATGTGTGCCCACATGTCTGCAGTAACACAGTCCAAACTTTGGAAACAACAGGAATGACCATGAACAGAAGAATGGAATATTATGGAATATTCTACAAGGTACTATAGAAGTTAAAATGACAGATCTAGAGGGGGCACCTGGGTGGCTCAGTCAGTTGACCATCTGACTCTTGCTTTCAGCTCAGGTCATGGTCTCAGGGGCTGGGCGTGGGACTGAGCCCTTTGTCGGGGTCTGCACTGTGTGTGGAGCCTGCCTGGGATTCTTTCTCTCCCTCAGCCCCTCTCCCCCGACTTGCATTCTCTCTCTCTCTAATTAAATAAAGAATAAAAATATATAAGATCTCAGGGCGCCTGGGTGGCTTAGTCCGTTGAGCATCTGACTTGATTTCAGCTCAGGTCATGATCTCCCAGCCGTGGGATCCAGTGTGGAGTCTGCTTGAGATTCTCTCTCCTTCTCTCTCTCTCTCTTTCTCCCCATCCCCCCCCGCCTCTTGCTCTCTCTCTTAAAAATTTTAAAAAATAAATGATCTAGAGCTATGTTATCATCAATGAACCTCACAGGAAATGGCAGGATAAATATGATACCATTTGTATAAAGTTGTAAAATATGTGTACCTTTAATGGGTAATTTAAAGTAAAAATATATGCTGGATGATGAACATTAAATTAAGGATGGTAGTTGAAGGTAGCAGAGTGAGAAGGAATGGATGGGTGTTCATATGTGAGAGCTCATGATATTATTCCCTATTCATTTTTATGCATCCAAAACATTTTATGCTGTAGAAAAGTGTGCTCACTTTAATTCAGTATGGAAAACTGCGATATAATTGCTTATCCCCTGATGACTGAAATGTAGTGAAGCCCTACCTCAAACTCTTATTCTGTACATCCCTGTGTGTATTTTAAAAAATTGTTTTTAATGTTTGTTGTTGAGAGAGAGACAGAGTGCAAGTGGGGGAGGGGCAGAAAGAGAGGGAGACGCAGAATCCGAAGCAGACTCCAGGCTCTGAGCTGTCAGCCCAGAGCCCAATGTGGGGCTCGAACCCACAGACCCCAGGATCATGCCCTGAGCCAAAATTAGATGCTAACTGAGTCCCTGGGTGCCCCAGGTGATTTGTTTTTTATTTATTTATTTTTTTTACCTGCTGGCTGAGAACTCTTTGTCAAGAACTGTCAAGAACTCTTTTCCATGGTCTTTGTAAATATCTTACAAATTACTGTGAACGAGCAGAAAATGTGCCGGCAGAAAACGACCACAGAATAAACCTTTGTCAACTTACCCCTGTGTGAATGTGTTCTGTAGGAGAAATATTTGCATTTGAGAAATGTTATGTTTTATTTTACCACATAAAGTACCTGTTGCTCTCTGAGAACAACTTTAAAGGTCTGATTTTTTAGGATTTCTAGCTTGTGAATATTATGCTTTCTTAAATAACTTTTGTATTTTAATTAACAGTGTCATTTAGTGCTCACTGACAGCAATAATTGAGTAGTAGGGCTGTAAAAATGAAGACTTTTTAGTCAAATAATTCGATCGTGCCCGTTGGTAGGTTAGTAAACGTTAACCAACTGAGTCTCTTTAAGAAACAAAAACAAGGGGCACCTGGGTGGCTCAGTTGGTTGACTCTCTGACTACTGATTTCTTCTCAGGTCATGATCTCACAGTTTGAGGAGTTTGAGCCCCTCGGCAGGCTCCGCGCATTCAGCATACATCACGGGACCACTCTATGAGGTCAGTGCTTAAGTCACGTCATGGCTATTGAGCTGGAGAAGTTATAGAAGACTGCATATTTAAACGCTTAAGAATATGGATGACAGCATCCAGGGGCACTTGGATGGATCAGTCGGTTAAGCGTCTGATTTCTGCTAGGTCATGATCTCGCGGCTTGTGAGTTCAAGCCCCGTGTTGGGCTCTGTGTTGATAGCTCAGAGCCTGGAGCCTGCTTTGAATTCTGTCTCGGTCTTTCTGCTCCTCCCCTGCTCATGCTCAGTCTCTTTCTCTCAATAACAAATAAACATTAAATTTTTCTTTTTTTGCAAAAATGACAGCATCCAGGAGATTTACTATTTCAGCAAATTTTTATAGATTAAGATCCCATATTTCACATCGCAATGAAGCAACGTTTTGAAAAGAAGTCTTTGGAATCAGGAATATCCCTGTCCTTATATTTCTATCCTTCCCTCAACCAACAGGGAAACTCCGACCGGAATGAAATGATCTGGCCGGGCGTTTGAAACCCTTCTGTTGTTCTGTTAAGGGTGTGGAGAAAACGCTCCGGCCGTGTTCCAGAAGCCATTGCTTCTTTATATCTATATCTCTAGAGAGATAAGAAAGTCTGCCTCCTGCTTTTCTTTCTGATAACTTCACCCCTGCTAGGGGTCAAAGTAACTCTGAAATCTCAAGGCAAGCCCTAACTTCAAGGATACGGTGGGAAAAGCTGTGCCTTGAATGTACTGGTGGAGGGGCGCCTGGGTGGCTCAGTCAGTTAAGTCTGTGGGTTCGAGCCCTGCATCGGGCTCTGTGCTGACAGCTCAGAGCCTGGAGCCTGCTTCAGGTTCTGTGTCTCCCACTCTCTCTGCCACTCCCCTGCTCACACACTGTCTCTCTCAAANATTCCAGTCTTTTGCCTCCTGTGACTGTCAGCAGCTTCCCCGGTTTACAGAAAATGTGGATTTGGGGGGCTTAAAAAAATTTTTTAACGTTTATTTATTATTGAGAAACAGAGCATGAGCAGGGGAGGGGCAGAAAGAAGGAGAGAAACACTGGGGCGCCTGGGTGACTCAGTTGGTAAAGCGTCCTACTTCGGCTCAGGTCATGATCTCACAGTTTGTGGGTTCGAGCCCCGCGTCGGGCTCTGTGCTGACAGCTAGCTCAGAGCCCTGAGCCTGCTTCAGATTCTGTGTCTCCCCCTCTCTTGGACCCTCCCCTGCTCACGCTGTCTGTCTCTCTCTCAGAAATAATAAAATTAAAAAAAAATTAAAAAAAAAAAGGAGAGACACAGAATCCAAATCAGGTTCCAGGCTCCGAGCTGTCAGCACAGAGCCAGACGCGGTGCTTGAACCCACAAACTGGGAGATCATGACCTGAGCTAAAGTCAACGCTTAACCTACTGAGCCACCCAGGCGCCCCTTGGGGGCTTTTAACCATGAGATTTCTAGATGGCCTTAGCCGCAGATTCAAAAGGAGCCCGATTCCTGAGCGCTTGGCTCAGATAGGCCTAGCAGCAGCTGAAGCCAGTTTCCTGGTCCCCCACGGTGCCCTGCACGGTGAGAAGTTCAGCTTCCGCGGGCCTCTCCGCTCCCGGAGCGCGTGCTGTGTCCCCGGGCCACAGGTGTCTTAGCCTGCATAGCCACAGTGAATCAAATTGAAATGGTGCCGAATGCCTGCATGCCAGATGACAGTGACGAACTTGTTCTAGATGTCAAATGTCACATTTGGAAGGCCCAGTGCTCACAGCCGGGCTAGAAGCCCAGCCCCACGGGTTTGTCCTGCATGTATTACCGAGGGTCTGTTACGAGCCAGTGGCCACAGCTGCAGTGTGCCATTCCGCCTTCTGGACGACCTGTTGGTCTTGGCTTGGTCACCTGGTTGTTGGAGTGTCACTAGCATGATTCTAGGCAGTTTTCAGTCTCAGGTTTGCTGAAAGGCTTGCCACCAGCGCAGATGGCCCCGGCTGCCCTAAAAATAGCCGGCGCTCCAATCCAAAGCACTGTGGAGTGAGGGACCTGAATTCAAGTCCTGATTCTGCCAGTGTATTACTCTGGGCCTGGCCTTGGCCTCCATCTCCTCATCCATTCAATGGGCAGAGTGGTTTTGATGACATTCCAGACTGCACTGACATTCTCAGGCTGCCCATGAAGCATTCAGAGGCTGTTCTGGACATGATAATGCAGCGACTCTGTGACCTGGCCTGTCATGGTTTTGGAGAGTAGGGGACAAAGCCCTTTCTTTCTCCCTTGGCCGAAAAACTGGACAGTGCTCTGTTCCTGTCATCGGAAAACAACGGAGCTTCAGAAGAACCAAAGGCCGTCATACTTAAGCAACAAGTTAAGGCGACGCGCTTTTCTTCAAGCAACAAGTTAAGGCGACGCGCTTTTCTTCACTCAGGGGGAGCTCTATTTTAACCTGTCACTTCCAATATGGCGGCAGCATGTTTCCTCCCATTTAGGTTAAGTAGCTACAGCGATCTTGGAAGCGCTAATGATTCGTCCATGGCGACTGCCAACGCCCTAGGTGGAGTCTAGCAAGGATCTGGCTCTGATGTCGCTGGCTCTTGGGCGGGCTTCAGGGCTCCATGTGCTTGGTGGCAGCCACATGCTTGTGGGGGAAAAGGAGAACCATGGCTGGGAGATTTATGGGCCCAGGGTCTTCTTTCTCTGGTCCAGGGAAGACCAATCACAGGAGGTGTGAGGCCACCCCCCCACTGCTGCCTTTCAGCGTGGTCTCCATGGCAACCAGGCCCGACTGGCTCACTTTTACCAACTGTGGAGTGCTGGGGCTCCAGACCTTTCATCATTCAAACTTGAAGTAACATGTTTTCGTGGGTGAATTAGGATCATCCTCAAACCTAAGGCGGGCAATTGGAGTGTCTCTTGTTTTTCCTTCCTTTGGCCAACAGTAGCAGAACTGGCTTCTTTTGTTTGTTCACGAAGCCTCCATGACACTCATTACTTTGATTTATTCTGGCCTCCTTTCATGATACATCATTTGAGTTCACTCACAAAATATAGAAGTGTGGATTCATATTTAATGAACATATTGGCGTTTGGCACATGGTAATCAGTCCTTGAATGTTTGTTGAATAAAGGAACGAAACATCATGAAATCACAGAGTAGCAAGGTCGACAAGTGCCTTTGGTGAGCACCCTGTCAAACTCCTTCGTTGTACAAATGGAGAACTCAAAGCCCAAAACGTGGAGTGACTCAAAGCCCAAAACGTGGAGTGACTTGTCCACAGCTGTATCCACAGCTACGTAAACTCAATTCTGTTCCAGGTGGACCCAGACCACTGTCCCCTCCAGAGCACAGAACACACTGCCTCGTATGAAAGCCGGATAATAGCGCATCAAAACTCGGATGCGCTGTATTGCACTTGGGCATATTATGCTGAGCGTCCTGCTGAATGTAGTGTTTGAGATACGTCTGTGAATGACTCAACAGGAAACACTTTTTGAGAAATTTGAAAATGCATTTACTGATATTTAGGTTTGAAAGACTAAAGTAAAAGTGTATTAACTAGAAGAATTTGAAAGACATCAGCGAGAGTGAGGCCTGGCTGGGGGTGAGGTGAGGGCAGCAGCTCGTGGGGTCAAAGTGGTCCCAAACACGATTTTGTCAGTAGTTCCACACGTCATGAAATTCGGGATGACCGATTCACATCATCACCAAGTTCACAAAAAGCTGAGCTATGAACCAGAACACCACTTTATTAATTCATGAAGGGAGCTATTCTGACACACTGAAGTCTATATGTAGGCCAGTCAGCAGCCCTGTAGAAAAGTCAATACGGAAGGCCTAATTATAATCAAAAAGTTGCCTGGGGAGTGTGAAACCAGAAAAAGGGGAGTGAGCTGGCTCATTGGAATGACTCATGTCTGTGAGCCACCAGGGCACCCATCTCCACTGTGGGGACATGCTAGTTTAGGAGACTTGGTGCTTCTGTTCTCTGGTCTAGGGCAACTTCTTCCTTAGCCTTGGACAATACTGGAGACACATTGATGAACTCTTCCTTGAAGACTCTACTAGATCAAGATTGTAAACTGACTGTTCTTCTCTGTTGACATTTAAAAAAAACTATTTTTTAAATGTTTTATTTATTTCTGAGAGAGAGAGACAGAATGAGCAGGGGAGGGTCAGAGAGAGACGGAGACACAGAATCTGAAGCAGGCTCCAGCCTCTGAGGTAGCTGTCAGCACAGAGCCCGATGCGGGGCTCGAACCCACAAACTGTGAGATCATGACCTGAGCCGAAGTCGGACACTTAACCAACTGAGCCACCCAGGCGCCCCTCTGTTGACATTTTTTTCAGGTGGGGGACGAGACACATTGAGTCGATGTCACCTTTCTTAGTTACCTCCATCACAACTCAATTACAAGCTCTTAGACAACTATTCTGATGGGCCATTCCTTCCATGATGCATGTATTTTAATAGCACAACTCTCTCAGGATCCTTTCCTTTAAGCTCTTCAGGCACCTTACATCATCGCTATGCTCTGAAAAGCAAGTCAAAGACCATACTGAAAGCAAGTCTGGGTTTGACAGACATGTGTAACTGTGGACAGTAGTAAAACAGAATGACGTCCCCTTTCTTCCTTTAATGCCCACGCAGGGGAAAGGAGAAGGGGAGGGGACTGATTTGGGGATTAGGAGATGGAAGAGATCAAGGAAGTAGGAATAAGGATACAGAAAAGGAATGGTGTTTCTGGTGAGTTTCAACCTGTCACCTGCTCCTGTGCTCTTTCTTTATGAGTGTAATGTTGGCCTTATCATGAATGAGACCACATATCCTGGATACAGATCTAATCAACTCTGATGTTTTGGTGGGAGAGGTTAACAATGATCTAGAACATGGAATGCCACCAAGATGGAGAATCAGAGAGTCGCCCCAACGGAGGAGGAAGAACTTAGCTTCACAATGTGGTTAAGGGCTGGACCTGTAGAAATGGCCACAATTTCCTATCACAGTATATTTCTCCAGTGATTACATTCTATTTTTTTAATGTTTATTTTTGAGAGAGAGAGAAAGAGACTTTTTAAATGTTTATTTATTTTTGAGAGAGAGAGAGAGAGAAAGACACCGGAGCATGAAGAGCGGAGGGGCTGAGACAGAGGGAGACACAGAACTCGAAGCAGGCTCCAGGCTCTGTGCTGTCAGCGTGGAGCCTGACACGGGGCTCGAACTTGCGAACCGTGAGATCATGACCTGAGCCGATGTCAGAGGCTTAACCGACTGAGCCACCCAGGTGCCCCTACTGATTACATTTTCTAATCGATTTACCGTAGTAAAATAGGAATTCTAGCTAGATTTCTCCCCATAAAGAGAAACAGCTATATTTATAGAACGTATACAGTCAAATCTAAAGAGATAGGAAAGTGATTCGTTGGTAAAGGACCTTGTCCATTTTCAACCCCAAATATGTCAGCCTTGGAAATTCATTTTACTTTAAGTGAGCTTTGTCTTTTCTTTAATCCAGTTGACATACCGGGATACCTTGGTGTATATTCCATATTTTCCTTTCATTGCGCACTCTTCACCCCAGCTAATAATTCCAGTTAAGAAATTAGTGCCTTCCACTTCGGTAACATGAGGTCCCCCACTGTCTCCCTGGCATGAATCTTTACCTCCCTCATGGAAGCCAGCACAGAACATGTTATTATAGATGGTAAACTTGGTGGAGCGAAGGCACGTGGCTCGGTCAACGAGTGGAACTTTAAGGTACTGAAGAACAGTAGCCGGTCTCCCTCTGTTGAAGACTCTCCCCCAGCCACTCACGTAGCCAGATCCAAATTTAAGGAAGGTGTTGGTATATTCCCTGTCAGCAATGCAAATAGGTGTTACATAGCTGTTTAGCGTTAAGGGTTCATCCAGTTCCAGAAGGGCAATGTCATGGTTGTATTTATTGACAGCTGCATTGTAGCTGTGGTGAAGAATAGTGCGAATCACATTTCGCTTTTGCTCCGTATGTTCCTTCTCCTCGATGTTATATTCACCTATGGAAAGGAAATTTCTCTTCAGTCACGAATAGTCCAAGATTTTCGGCATCGCTGAATTGACTGGTAGCCAAGGGTCGGGGATCCCAATCTTACATTGTTACGATTTTGGTAAAATGTCATGAGGGCCAATGCATACTTTTCAGACCAGAAATGCATTCGGGACCATCATGGGGCTGGTTTGGTGACCCATGTTGTTACAACTCTTAACATCGTTCACAGGTGCTTATGAATCTGCGTGTCATGAATTATCCTAGACTTTCCTAATTTCAAGTATATTGACCCATTTTTTGGGTCACACAGATAATACATTCATTTGCTCATTCATTCAGATGTTAGCTGAAGGCTCACTGCATACAGGTTCAAAGAGGAGGGATGTGACATAGCTTTTGGGGAGGCTCAGGGTGCTGCAGAAATGTACACATCAATAAATAAATCTACCCCTGTGGAATGGGCGTTATCATAGGCACATCCAAAGAACAGTGGGGGGCTTGGAGGATGCAACAAGTTAGGTTCTGGAAATAGCTGCCTCTAGCACTAGCTCAACCTAGTTAGCAAAGAACTTATTAGGCCCTAGGAAAGTACGATGCACCAATCATATAGAAGGTCTAGTGGTACCGCAGATTGCCATCCTGTTTTGTTTATTTACCTGCAACAATGGTAATTTTCACATCCGGATTAATACAGTGGGCTGCAGTTACCACCCATTTTTCATTAATGATGGACCCGCCGCAGAACGCATCAACTGTCCCATGCAAAACGACCTGTGGAAACAAAATTGTGAAACTCACTGCATAATGTGCTTGATCCAGAACAAAATAAACACAGGTGCTGTTTATAGGAGTGGGCAAAAAGTTGGATTCTCGGTGTGGGCGGAACTGGAGTGCTTCTGGAAGGTGCCAAGTTTGCCGATGAGTTAGTGTTTCTGGTACACGCTCAAAAAAGCCATTTCTGTAACTGTCTCAAAGAGAATGTGCAATGAGAGCCAGGAGGAGATCTAGACGAGGCAAATATGAGAGAACAGGGTCGGTGAGGTGTGGCCCTTGGATGCCTTTTTCCGGGCGAGTCAGATTCTCTGATGGCACAAACTGCTGCATGGGACATGGCAGGTAAATTCAGCAATGCGCTGACCTGACTCCTCCAGGTCCGCTGTTGTTATTGGGTCGTCTGTCCCTGCGTGAGGAATTCTTGCTAGAAGGTGATTTGAGAGAGAAAAACTACTGATTTTTCAATGAGGTCTTTTTTTCTTAATGTCATTTTTGAGAGAGAGAGAGACAGAGTGTGAGTGGGGGAGGGGCAGAGAGCGAGGGAGACACAGAATTCGAAGCAGGCTCCAGGCTCTGAGCTAGCCGTCAGCACAGAGCCCAACGCGGGGCTCGAACCCACGAACTGTGAGATCATGACCTGCACTGGAGTCGGACGCTTAACCGACTGAGCCACCCAGAAGTCCCTCCATGAGGTCTCTTTAAGTATGACTTGAGACCACTGGCCTCTATAAGGGCTGTGCTTACAGCCTTCCAGGCACTGATGAAGAGCAGGACACACGCACGCCTGCCCTTCCCCCCCCAGCCATATTCCGCTCCCCTTGGCTGGATATGTAAGCTGCCTCTGTCCTGAAAGGTCTACTTAGCTGTGCTTGGGCAAAGTGGACAGAGGTGTTTGGGTGCCTGCTTTGAGCCTGGGCATTATTAGACAAGAGGCCAATCCTTTCTTTTATCTGTACATTTATTGTCTAATCAGAGTGGACAGTGAATGTTTTTACCACCTCGATGTCTAGATCAACTTGGAAAATTTCACTTCCAGTGCACCCTGAGCCACTTGCTCAGGGGGGAAAAAAAGGTGAGAAGTAAGGACGCTAGAGGGCGCACTGAACATTTGGAAACCCTTGTGCAGTTGCTGAGTAATTCCTATGAACTCCTGCCCTTTTACTAAAGCAAGCCTGGTCTCAGGCCTAAATCTCTTTCTAAACTAGGGAAAGAGAGTGGTCAGTCCCCTTAAGTGGGAGTCTGAGAAGGTCCTTGGCGTATGGTCTAGTGAAGATTCTTTTTGTCCTGAATTCAATTTACTGAACATCTACTAAGTCCTAGACACTCAAGTATTGGCCACCTACCCAGAGACTTATGGGGCTGACTCACTGCAAGCTTCTGACCCCTTTTCCATATTTTAGCTTTCTCTCTCATTCTAGCTGTCACTTTTTAAAAATTTATTTAAAATTTATTCATTTTGAGAGAGAAAGACAGCGCGCCTGCGCAAGTGTGAGACTACAAGTGGGGGAGGGGCTGAGAAAGAGGGAATGAGAGAGAATCCCAAGCAGGCTTGGCGCTACCAGCATGGAGCCCAGCATGGGGGTGGGCGGGGCTCAACGCAGGACTCAAACTCACGAACTGTGAGATCATGACCTGAGCCGAAATCAAGAGTTGGTTGCTCAACCGACTGGGCCACTCAGGTGCCCCTTACATTTATTTTAGAGAGGGGGGAGGGGACGAGGGAGCCGGGCAGAGGGAGAGACTGACTCTCAAGCAGATTCCACACTCAGTACGGAGCGTGATGTGGGGCTGAATCCATGACCCTGGGGTCATGACCTGAGCCGAAGTCAAGGGTGGGACGTTCAACAGACTGAGCCACCCAGGCGCCCCTAGCTGTTGCTTGTTATTTTGAGAAGTTGGAAAAATATAGGACAACTCACATAATAATATCATGAACACCAGTGTGGCCACCACTCAGACTTAACAGTCTTCTTAATTTTTTTGAACATTTATTGGTTGCTTACTATGGACTAATCATCGTGCTAAGTGTTTCATGTACATTAAGTACAACACTTCATGGAGTGATATTAACATGTCCATTTACAGATGACGTCACTCCCCTAAGGTTGGTTAGGTTAGTTAGTGGTGAAGTTAGGGTATAAGCTCTGGTCTGCCCGGCTTCACAATCAATGTTCCTAAGCACACAGTATGTCTCCAGGTGTGATCAGTGGGCCGATTGCAGCAGAATCATCTGGGATGCGTGTACAACGCAGATTTGGGGGCCCACCCAGACTCAACTAGAGTATTTGGTGGGTGTGACCAGAGAAAATGAAGATCTCCAGATTACCCTTAATGCATAATTATTGGAGAAATTCTGTTTCAGCATTTCCAAGGCTTGGTGACCTTTATTTTAAAAGTGCTCAGTCCACCCAGAGCTGGCTACATAATTTGTGGGGCTCAGTGTCCAAATGAAAATGTGGGGCCCCTTGTTCAAAAACCAGGAAATAAACACATGCCACTGAAAATACTAACATACAAAACTTTCCTCTTTCTTCTGTGGTCTCTTGCAAGCCATCATGGGGTTTTTAGTTTATTACTTAACATCACACTTACTCAGGCGTGGGGCATATTTGTTGGGAGGGGGGAGATGCTGATGGGTGCCCAAGAGCTGCCCCCTGTGATCTAGCATGCAAGCACAAATGCCCTTGGCCGTCAGGTACCCTCTCCCATCCGCCCCAAGGGAAGGTAAGTCAATCTTCCCTTCTTACTGGCTCACTGCAGCAACGAGCAATATGTGTGTGTGTGTGGGGGGGGGGGGGGTNGTACCTGGAATGGAGGTGTGCAAGAAGCTTGCTCCCACCATTCCCCCTCCAGATGTGCTGCGACAAACTTCCAGTCCTCAGATACTATGTGGCCCTGACGCCTCCCAAAACGGCATAGAACAGGCACACCCAACCTCAACGCTCCCTGCGCCTGCGCAAGAGGAGGGTGGCAATGATAGCTGTTGGGGACGAGGTCGGAAGTACGCCAGCATGCCACGGGTTGAGGGGTGGTGGTGGCCATTGGGCAGGGGGGACAAGGAGTGAGAGGGTCAAGAATCCATCCCCGGGAGGTAGAGAGAGGTTCTAAGTTCTCAGCGCAGGGGTGCTCCACTGTCTCAATCGGACTTGAGGTGCGAAATACAAAGCATTAAACTACAAACTCGGGACCCTTCCAAAAGCAAGGCCCCATGCAAGTGCACTGGTCCCAAGGGCATGAAGCTGGCCCTGACCCCAAGCGATATGTTATCACTAAGCAAATCTGGGCAACACTGTCCTACACGGATCCTAATGGTCACCTCTGAAGACATCTGTTCTAGTAACCGGAATTATGAAATCACACGCAACGATACAATGGCGCCCTTCCTCTATATTAGAGGTGACTGGGTATCTCTCAGCTTAATAGGTTGGTTAGGCCAGACTGAATGATATCCACAGTCCCGGGCCTCAGAGACTATGATGTAGCTTAGTCTGACTCCTGCCAAAGCCTTGCTGCCTGGAGCTTCTACTCCTTTCTGGTGGATGGCTGAGAAATAGGATTGTGTTCTTTTTGAGCCTGAAGAGCATTTGTCTTCCTTTTCTTTCTTTTTTTGCCAATCTCTGATGGGTATTAGAAGTTTTAGCAAACATCTTTGCCAAGAAAAAGCCCTAAAATATATTTGCATTTAAAGATATTACAAATGACTTGGTTTTGGAATGTTTGCTTGGCTACCTCAGGATCACAGCTATCTAAATACGAGCTATTTGGGGACAAGCCGTCTGCTTGGCCAAGGACAAGTTCTTGTAAGGCATCACTTTGGAAAATGAAGGGAAAAATGGGGAAGCATATGTTCTGAGCAAGGCATCCAAGTTCCGCTCTGTCAAACACTTCCATGTTTGTCCTATCCTAATAGGAGCCTGTTTTCTCTCTTTCCGACACACGCACAGATGCACACCAAACACACCCACATCCATCCGCAAAATACACATGCACACATCTCTTGCGATGCTCTTTGTTGATTATGCCAGCCCAGCGCATAGCTGTTGCCCTGTTGTGCTCTTCCTGACCTTTACCTTGATCTGGCCTTTCCCTGTGATTTCAGTAAACTCTTATTCTCTCTACGGAGACAACTCCAGCTTCACGATAGCATTTCCGGCCCCTGTTCGCAGTTCTTTCTCCTATAAAAAGCCAGAGCGTCTCTGGATGACGAACAGCTTGTTACACCCACAGGTGTGGTTCACCCAGCCATCAGCCCTACTCTGCATTTTTCTAGACACAGAAGGGATGCTCATTTTTGGTGTTTAATGGTTAACCAGGCTGGTCATTGAAATAGGTTTCATCAAACCATCCTAGAGAATAACAGTCTAAATGTTCTGTCCAAAATAGTTTTATGGGCCAGGTGAGATTACATACGTGATGTTTTTATTTGTCTTAATTGACACTTTATCACGTGAGCTAGGAAAACTAGAGGTTACTTTCTCCAGGTGAAGATATGTCTATGGTCTTAGGACTGTCCTAGAAAATCTTCCTCCCAATCCTCCCCCTTTCCAGGTAAA
>NW_027527807.1:583035-584038 GCF_008692635.1 Crocuta crocuta
TGTCACTGGGGGTGTGTTCTTATCAAATGGAAAGCATTGGGTGTGTGTAGGTAGCTGTACAGGTTAAGGGCTCAGGTACCTTTAAGGACAGCTTCAGGTTAACCTGAGGAAAGCCGAGACCGGGAAAAATTCAAAGATGTTTTAAAGATCACTTAGGCCAAGAGCAGCATAAGGAATAGACAGACTGCTTCTAAGACATTTTGCTGATTAAAACGGTTGAATATTGGCAATTACATATGAGACAGGCTAATATATAATTTTTTAAAATTTATTCTAGGAGAGAGAGACAGCGTGAACAGGGGAGTGTCAGAGAGAGAGGGAGTCACAGACTCTGAAACAGGCTCCAGGCTCTGAGCTGGCAGTCAGCACAGAGCCTGACGCGGGGCTCGAACCCACGAACCGCGAGATCATGACCTAAGCGAAAGTCGGACGCTCAACCGACTAAGCCACCCAGGTGCCCCAGAGACAGCCTAATATAAAGGTTAAGGAAAGCTTAGCCACTCGGCATCCATTGTATTCCATTTTTTTTTTTCCATTTGGTGGAATGATTTCCAAATTACTAAATGTAGAATAAATAAGGCTGGGGTGACAGTGCAGAGCCTGCTTGGGATTCTCTCTCTCCCGCTCTCTCTTCCCCTCCCCCCCCTCAGAATAAACAAACTTTTAAAAAAGGAATAAATATGACTACTACAGAGCTGAGGCCCATGACAAAACAGAAAATAGAAAGACCAGGTACTTCACGGGCAAGGCCAGACAGATCCAAACCCAAAGCGGAAGAGGTGGGAAGAGCTCTTGGGGCAATTTTGCGTGTGCTCGGAATTGATGGCTGACAGAGTCAAGGGCGTGGGATCAAAACCAAAGTAAAGCTCTAGAAAGCAGAAACATGGTGCTGCTTTCTCAAATCTCTCTTTTAAGCTATTGATGAAGGTGGTCTCATAGTAATAGGGGTTTCTATTTCCCGGTTTTCTCTAACGTTCAAAGGTTTTCATGGCTTCCCTAGGTA
>NW_027527807.1:584077-586912 GCF_008692635.1 Crocuta crocuta
AATTTGAGTCTCGTTTTCTTTCTCCACTCGAAGGATATAGCGACTGTAGGAAATAGCCTTTCTGTTCGTGTATAGTGCACTTGACCCTCTAGCTTCCTCTCCGAGCTCCCGCTCCCGGCCTCACATCTCCCCCCGCCCCCCGCAGTGAGTTTTGAGGCCCCACAGAGCCAGCAATCTGCGTCCTTGCCCTTGGGCGGGGGCTTGGCGGGGCGGGGCTGGCTTTCTCTCAGGAGCCCAAGNACCTTACTTCTTAGGGTCTCAAACCTGGACAGGGTGATAGTGAGTCCCTCTGCTGCTCTGACCCCCACCGGATGAACCAAGGCCTTCCATGCTCTCCCCACGGGTTTATCAGGCCAGGGCAGTCCCCTGCGACGGGACAGCTCTTCAAGTTAACAAGTCAACAAACAGTTGTTCAACCAGCGTTTCCTTCCAGAGCTGCTCAGCTCCTGAAACTGACACTGGTTGGAGGGGTTTTCTTAACCAGCGTCAGAATCTGCCTGCTTGCCTGTGACTTTCACCCGTAAGCCCCCAGAGGAAAAGTCGCCTTCCCCTTTTCCTCGGTGGCCCCCTCGCTCTTGCAGACCGCTAACTTAAACCTTTCCCTTAGCCAACGAAACCTTTCCTGCTTGTTCCCGCCATGCATGACTCTGGAGGAAAGTGACCTCCCTTTGTGCGATCCGTTCACCCAAATGGTCGTTTTATTTGCCCCCACCCCCTTTTATTAAGCATGGGGATTTTCTTTTAAAATTTTTTTGCATTTACTTATTTTTGAGAGGCAGTGCGAGCGGGGGAGGGGCAGAGAGAGGAGACACAGAATCCGAAGCAAGTTTAAGGCTCTGAGCGAGCCGGCAGCACAGAGCCCGATGCGGGGCTCGAACCCACGAACCGTGAGATCATGACCTGAGCCGAAGTCGGACACTTAACCGACTGAGCCACCCAGGCGCCACGAAGCACGGGGATTTTGAATCCTGTCTGGGTGAGATTGCTAAACTGTTTCATATCTGAGAGCCGTAGATCTACTGTTTTAGCTCCTGAAACCCCAGCTGTTAATTGCTTTCTCCTGATGCCTCGGCTGCAGCAGGTGTGTTTTTGGACTTGCCTGCGATCAAATCTAGTATTTCCACCTTGCGGATGGGCGGTGCTGGGGAGCTGGCACGTCCTCAAAAGAGAGATTCTGGTTTGTTGCACTTCCTGCTTGGTCTGTGTCTGGAAGTGCCTTTTGTATACTCAGTTTATCTCCGGTTTTGGAAAACCAGTGACCTTTTGTGAGAAACTGGGTGGAGGTGAGTGTGGAGGGCACGCTCTCGTGTGAGAAGGAAACAGCGCAGGGGTGTGGCGGGGATCTTCCCCAAGTATGCTGCTCTTAGTGCTTCGTGCCTCTTCGGTTAGCAGGCCTACTTCCTATGGATGAAATAGGGAGTGAACCTATGCATGAGTGATCTTGAACGTTCCAAATGAGCCCAGCTAGGCTTGATAGGAACGAGTCAACAGGTATACTAACTATGGAAGTGTGCAGTGAGGAGGACATGAAAAGATTCGAGATGTTGTGTATCATATCTTCTTCCTCACAGCACATCTGCAATCTGATAGCTTGGTCTGCTTAAAAGAAAAGAATAGCTAGCGAGAGCAACAAACTTTTTATTAGGAAAGACTTGCATTGTTAACATATTGGCAAGCATCTGGTTTAAAGGGGGTGGGGGGAGAATGAAGAGNTGTGCCTCTTCTTTTTTATCCTCCACCGCTCCCCCCCTTTTTTTAAGAATAGTCATGGGGGGGCGCCTGAGTGGCTCAGTCGGTTAAGGTCAGGTCATGATGTCACGGTTCGTAGGTTAAGCCCTGCATCAGGCTCTGTGCTGACAGCTCAGAGCTTCGAGCCTGCCTCGGATTATGTTTCTCCCTCTCTCTCTGCCCCTCCCCACCCCCCCTCAAAAATAAACATTAAAAAAATTAAAAAAGAATCATCCTCTTGGTGCTAGTAAAACACCCCTGAGTTTGTCGACCCTCTAGTCTAGGGACTGCCTATGTCCCACAACCCCAAGGAAGAGAATTATTAGAAAGTAGGATCTTTTGTTCCAACCATCTATGCATGGAAGTTGGATACATATTGAGAATGAGAATGCACAAGAACACAAATGGTAAAATTAGAATTACATCCATGGATGGTAAACAGAATGAAAGCATAATTAGAGTGGCTGGATCCAATAGGGGTTGTTTAAGGAAAGGCCCATGGAGGAGGGCAGTCTTATGAGGAGTCATGAAGGTGAGGAAAGATGTGGGTGGGTAAAGGAAGAGGTCATGGTGGATGAGGGAAGCAGTGCTGGTACGATGGGGTGGAGGAACACAGCGTATTTTATCGGCTGTAAGATCAAGTCCAACAGATACTCTTAAAAGCAAAGCCAAGTAAAGGAACAGAAAATATAGGCTTGGTCGTGGTCGTCTACCACCCTTCAATACCATTGTCTATAATGTCTGTGCCAATACCTACCTCCCAGGTATATGTTCAATATATTATATCCATTATATTGGGAAATTCTGAAGAATCCTGAATAGATACATAGTCTTAGACAACTCCAGTGGTGGTAAGCCTGGGATGATTACCTGATCCCGGCTTAAACTGTTAACCGGTTTGATGATTGAAAAGTCTTTGAAGCTACTGGTTCTTGATGGCAAACTTTCAAACCTCAGTAGAGGAAATACTTTGGAGTGAAGCGTCCTTGAAATAGCCACAAAATCATACGATTGTGGCTACTAGGGAGCTTTTAGACTAAACAATTATAAGCCATGTCCAGTAGAACTTTCCGTAATGATGGAAATGGTCTGTATCGGTGCAGTCCA
>NW_027527807.1:586950-587752 GCF_008692635.1 Crocuta crocuta
ACCAAGCCCCTGTCCCATACCCGAGTCCCAGTAACCCAGTCCTTTAAAAAAATCCCTTCAAAATCAATTTCTCTGGACCTGGAGACTTTCTCTCACGGGTTCTCCCACGAGCTGAAGCTGAAGTAGTACCCCGAACCCCAGGGCGCATGACCTCACTTCCGGACCTCCTCCCTGTTGCACGTCTGGAATGCTGCTGTGCTATTTGCATGACATCAGACTCTCCTTGACTTGGTGTAGTGGATGTGCCTGGACTTCTCCTTCACTAGCTCCCCACCACTGAGGGCTTCTTCCTATTGCTTAGTGCTGAAACTTGCCTAAACACTTCCGTCACCCCAGCAGATCTGTCTGGCGTCCTAGTCTGAGTCCCCACCTGGCCTGTCCCTTGCCCTCTGGGCTCCAGTTTTGACACACCATTAAGATAGAGTACCTGCCGGGGCACCTGGGTGGCTCAGTCGGTTAAGCGTCCGACTTCGGCTCAGGTCGTGGTCTCACAGTATGTGGGTTCGAGCCCCGCATCGGGCTCTATGCTGACAGCCAGCTCAGAGCCTGGAGCCTGTTTCAGATCCTGTGTCTCCCTCTCTCTCTGACCCTCCCCTGTTCATGCTGTCTGTCTGTCTCTCTCTCTCTCTCTCTCAGAAATTAAAAAAAAAAAAAAAAGTACCTGCCAAGGGAATTGGCCTGGTATGGCATTTTTTCCACCAACAATTCGAGTCAGGTCGTCGATTGGTTGGGTGTGGTTACCCACATTGCTTTCAGCTTCAGTTGTATTTTCATAGTCTACTGTGGAATTCTCATAGTCCTT
>NW_027527807.1:587892-589669 GCF_008692635.1 Crocuta crocuta
GTTCCGGTATTTCTCATTGGCAAGTGGAGCCTGTGTTACAGAAATCGAGAATGAGAGCCATCCTGATCACTTCTGAGAAGCAGGCCTATCAGTAGTTTAAAAATCGAATCAATGAATATAGTCTCAAACTAAAAGGTTAATTGCATTATTTTCATGGAAAGTTTTCAAACCCTTCATGAAAAGAACATTTGGCTCGGGAATCCATCATCCTTACAGAAATAGAATAGGTGTTCCAGAATCCAATTTTGTAAGAGTTTGATAAAGTTTCATGACTTTTCTGTTGTGTTTCTTTACTGAAAAGGCTTAGTTGCCAGGCCTGTCCCTAAATAGAAATCTGATGAGCAGTGCCATGTAACTTTAACTTCAGAGTTAGGTAGTTGGGACTTCCCCTGCTTTTTGGGAATCAGGATTTCTTTTGTAGATGGAATACCTTCTAGACTCCAAGGTGGATTGAGGGATCTGCTGGGAAGAAATCATGATTTAATTATTTGGCTTGGTTAAGTATTAACCAAATAAACGACCGGGGCACCTGGCTGGCTCAGTTGGAAGGGCATGCGACCCTTGATCTTGGGGTCATGAGTTCGAGCCGCACATTGGGTATAGAGATGATTTAAATAAATAAATGGAAAAAAAAAAACCTTCAACCAAATAAATTGCTCATATGATTATCATAGCCATGTTCAGCCGGGACCTGGCCACCCTTTTACCTTGGGTCAGTTTATTTCCTAAAGACAGGAAGTTATCTCCTGACACACTGGGGACAACCAGAATGGAAATTTGTAGTCAAGCAAAGTTACCTCACATTTCATTTTCATTTCTCACGTTCTTTCTAGCCACATGCCTTGTAAGAGACATTTCTATAGCAACCAGCTGCAGCAAAGTATCATGAAGACAGCATGTGGTTGGGAAAACAGGAAATTAGTTCAAAATACTTATGTATAAATATAAATCATCAACAATGGCTTGAAAAAAAGGACCGTTACTATTGAAAGGCAGAAAAGCTTATTTTGGGTTTGGCCTACTTTACTAAAGATAAGGCTGTATTCAGATACAACACTTAATAGTTAGAGGTGGTTTTCAACTCGTTTTTTTCTTCTAACGTGGAAGGGTGTATAAGGGTGTAGCAAACTATGCCATCTGTCTACACTGGAAGTTGGATTTTGAATTTTTTTGTGTGACTATAAAACACTTTATTTTAAAAATTTTTTTTAATGTTTTTATTTATTTCTAGGAGAGAGAGAAACAGTGTGAGCAGGGGAGGGTCAGAGAGAGAGGGAGTCACAGACTGAAACAGGCTCCAGGCTCCGAGCTGGCAGTCAGCACAGAGCCCGACGCGGGGCTCGAACCCACGAACCGCGAGATCATGACCTAAGCTAAAGTCAGACGCTCAACCGACTAAGCCACCCAGGCGCCCCAAAACATTTTATTTTTAAAACGACCTCAGATTTGAAGGTTAAAACCTATAGCTATTGTCCTGGGGAGGTGGGCTAGCTGTGAGGCACTGCATGTGAGGCAGAAGACAGGTGGGGAGGTCCCTGAAGCATTAGAAGCTGCTCTTCATTTTAGCTGCAACAGCATGTATACCCTTGGCTTCTGGTCGTTTTTTTAAATTTCCTCTGCCGGGTGCTCTGGTGAGATAGGCATTGAACCCAGTTCCAGAGGATCGGTGCATGGTTTAATGTACCCATTTAATATCAGGCTTTGAAAATGCAAAAGAAATTATATCTAGTTTGCTTCAAAAAGGCCCCTCATTTGTCAAATATAATTGATCCTTTGG
>NW_027527807.1:589675-592541 GCF_008692635.1 Crocuta crocuta
TCGTGCTTTCGTTTTCAGAGAAGAGCAGTATGAGCATGGAGTGGAGGTGTTCTGAGTACACCAGTCAGCTGTCAGCGTGGTGGCCTGGCCGACACGACTGGGAAATATGGTTTCGTTCACTGCCGTATAGATGGACAGTGCGAACCAGCCTGGCACAACTTGTACCAGATGGTTGTTAGAACCATTCAGATGTCCAAGCACGTAAATTCTGCTCGACACCCAGGGATAGGAAACAACTTTACCAGAGCAAGCCGGCCACACCCTGGCAGGGTCCTGCTTTATATTCCCTATTCCGTGTACTAGAAGCCTATTGGTACATCATTTGTGTACCTTTCGTGGTCTCGGGTTACTACATTAATTTGAGTTGCTTAATTACAAATATATAGAAATCCTATAAATCAATTGCTTCATGATATAGAAGGAAAAAAATGGGCACAGTGAAGCATTCAGATTGAAGCCAGAGTTTCTATTTAAATTGATTATGCAGTTTGGAAAATTATCCAAGCTACTGATCTTTTCTATGATTTCAGAAGAGAGGGCTGCCTGGGTGGTTTGGTTGGTTGAGCATTGGACTTCGCCTCAGATCACGATCTCACGATTCATGAGTTCAAGCCCCGCATCGGGCTCTTTGCTGTCAGTGTAGAGCTCGCTTCAAATCCTCTGTCCCCACATCTCTCTGCACCTCCCTGGCTCATGTGATCTCTCTCTCTCTCTCTCTCCCTCGCTCCTTCTCTCCCTCTCCCTCTTTCTCTCTCTCTCTCTCATTCTCAAACAAAAATGAACATTAAAAAGATAATATCAGGAAAAGAGTTGTCTACCTGTAATTAACAAAACACCGAAATTATTTTTTAAAAAAGTAGGGATTATAAAAGTACGTAGGCTAGTTAAAATGCTGAAGGTTCAAATATAGATTTGGAGAATGCACCCTCCCCCCCAGCTTAAAAAAAACAACACTACCACATTGAGCTTTTCACCTGCTGGTTCACAGGACTTCTGATCCTCTGCAAGCTGGTACCCAGTAGTGCAGGAGCAAAGCACCTTGTTCTCAGCATCCAGTTTACAAAACTGCTTGCACCTGCCATTCTTGATGTTACACGTCACATCTGAAAGGAAGCCAAATCACCAGTAATAGCATCAGTTCACATGCATTTCTAAAAAGTACATGGTGGCGCCTGGGTGGCTTAGTCGGTTGAGCGACCGACTTTCGCCCAGGTCATGATCTCGCGGTTCGTGGGTTCGAGCCCCGCGTTGGGCTCTGTGCTGACTGCCAGCTCAGAGCCTGGAACCTGTTTCAGTCTGACTCCCTCTCTCTCTGACCCTCCCCTGCTCACACTTTCTCTCTCTCTGTCTCTCTCTCCTAGAGATAAATAAAACATTAAAAAAAAACAAAAGTACATGCAGCTCCTCACTCGTGTACACGTCAGATCTAAGCAGGGGGCATTCATGGTGAGAGGCTTGGGAGCCTCGAGCTAAGCGTAGAAAGAGATAAAATCCTTAATAAGGCGTAAAAGGGCAGCAGTATATTGGATTTGGCATAAAACTGAAGGTTTGGATTTTCTGCTTTCACATAATCTTGGACTGCAATGAAAAAAAACCTGTTTGTTAGCAGATGATCTACATTCAGAGAAATCCCCAAAACTTCATGGTGAATTTTCACAAAGTATGTGCACCTGTTTAAACAACGAACGGACCCATGTATAGGACATTGCTCCCCTCCCAGAAGCTCTCGTAATGCCGCCTTCTAGCACTACACCATTCCTCCTTTCCAGAGGCACCATTACCCCCAGATTTGAACAGTGAATTTTGCCTCTTTGTGAACTTTGTATCAATAGAAGTTCACAATGTGCAGTCCTCTGTGTCTTTCATTTAACACTTTGTGAGATTCATCCGTGTTCGTTGTACAGCATCAGTTTATTGATGTGCTGTGTTGTACTCCGTTGTGTGAATATTACTATCTTTATCCATTTTACTCTTGATGAATATTTGAGGCGAGTTTCCAGTTTTTGCCTCTTAGGTATAATGCTGTAATGGATATTCTTTTTAAAAAAATTTTTTTAATGTTTTATTTAGTTTTGAGAGAGAGAGAGACAGCATGAGTAGGGGAGGGTCAGAGAGAGAGAGGGAGACATAGAATCCGAAGACAGGCTCCAGGCTCTGAGCTAGCTGTCAGCACAGAGCCCGATGTGGGGCTCAAACCCACGAACCGTGAGATCATGGCCTGAGCCGAAGTCGGACGCTTAACGGACTGAGCCATCCAGGTGCCCCGAGTAATGGATATTCTTAAGCATATCTTTTGGTACCATGTGCGCGAATACCGGATATATACCTCCGGGCGCAGTTACTGGATTGTATGCTCAGATTGAGTAGACACTGCCAAGTGAGTTTTCTAACGTCAACGTACAAATTTTAAATTCCCACCATCAGTGTGTGAGAGTTCCAGTTCTTGGACATAAGTATTGCAGGTTTCTTTTCCCACTCTGACTTGCGTCTTTGTTCCAGTGTATTTTGCTGAATAGAAGTTCACAGTTTTAATAGAATCCAATTTATCTAAGCACACTTGAAGCTTGCCAAGGTGAGTATAGGTCAACACAAGAAAATGAAATTGGGTCCTTTAAGGTGGCTACATGCCAAAGACATTATGTGTTGGCAATGACGAGCATTCTAGTGGCCCACAGTTTCTTGACTTTCCTGTACAGTCTCCCTTATTCATAGGAAGTATTGTCCCTTATGATGCTTTTTGTCTTGGATTCTATTTTGTGTCATACTGAGATTGCTTCACCAGCTTCTTTTTGTTAGCATTTACCTAAACATCTTTTTATATCCCTTTATTTTAGCCTCCTGGCGTAATTTTATTTTAGGCAACTTT
>NW_027527807.1:592576-596429 GCF_008692635.1 Crocuta crocuta
CCAGGCTCTGAGCTGGCAGTCAGCACAGAGCCCGACGCAGGGCACGAACCCACGAACCGCGAGATCATGGCCTAAGTGAAAGTTGGACACTTAACCGACTAAGCCACCCAGGCGCCCCATAAATTTGCCTTTAACCCCAAAGCATATTAATTCTGATTTCCAATATCTTTGGCTTATTCCTGCCATCTGATTTGGCATTTTTTCAATTACTGCGCTTTCCCTTTGTTTCTTCGATGCGGTCTGGCTAGCAGGAAGTAGCATGGGTCAGGGCCGGCTAGCTGACACTTGCTGGGTTCAGAGGAACGGGCCTGTTTCTGGAGCAGCACAGGAACACACCGACCAGGGGCCCCTTCCCTCTTCCCACCTACTCGCCAACTTACAATAGAAATGCTCACTTGCGGTGCAGTTGGACCATGGAAAGTCTGAAGACGAGAGACTGTATTAAACGCCACCTGTGTACCACCTTAGTACCTCTCGGCCTCATGGGTGTCCTTTCCCAGCACCGTGGCCGTCAGCTCTGCATCGACTGCCCCTGACCTCAAATGGGTGCAGCCTTGAGTTGGCTGGGCTCCTATCTACACTACTGGCCTCTCCCCTCTTACCTTCGCTCTTCCCTGTTGTGGCTAAGGCACGGCATGCCATATGACCTCTCCAGGTGCCCCAACACGCACAGCCTGGACATGGGGAGGGGGGGGGGACTTAACACCCCCTCCGCTAAACTTTTGACCACTGAGGAACAGATGCTGCTGGGCAAACTCTTTCCCTTCTTCTCCCCTCCCAGATGGACTGGCCCAAGGCCAGTTCCTGTGGCTCCTTGGAAAACAGTCCCAAGAGACCCGGGAATCAGATGCACGTGAGGAGAGAGGACTCTATTATTTTCCTTTCCTCCTTACCCCGCCCCCCGTCCCTTACTCTTGCTCCGTAATAAATAAGGTTGAGTCACAGACTCTATTTTTTTTTCTTCCTGGAGGAATCCAGGCTAACAGAGTGACTGTATAGTTTTGGAGTATATTATGCATTGTTGAGTGACAGATCTAAATTTTCTAACTCTGTTTTACCTAGGCTAGCATAGGTTAACGTAATGATTTGTTCTGTTCCTTACTGACACTTAGGGAATTAAGGGGAGGCAGGGTCGCCTGGGCGGCTCAGCCGGTTGAGTGTCTGGCTCTTGATCTCCGTTCAGGTCTTGATCTCCCGGGTTGTGAGTTCAAGCCCTGCGGTGGGCTCCACATTGGGTGTGGGGCCCAAACAGGAATTAAGGGAAAGGTAAATCAGCTGCTCCCAGGGAGGCAAAGGAACCGGCCGGAGCTTTAACCTTTGCTGCCAATAATGCACTAAATGCATAATCTAAAAGGTGGCACTTGGTCCTTTGTATTTATTTTTCAAAGACCTTTCTCCTCACTCAAGGGGATTACATCCCCGGCCCTTTTCATGTTATTGGCCACCATTTTGTTGCTACAAAGCAATACTAAAGTGTTCAGCCAAGTCAAATACCACCTGTAGAAAGTGTTCAGTCAATATGACATTGGAGTAAGTCAACAGAGGTAGGTGGGAGGTGCTGTGGCCTGATTTGGTTCAGGCCACGCACAGCGAGAATGAATGGACTCGGTGTGGCGTTCCCAGTTCTGCTTCTGTGTCCTTGGCTAAGCGATTAGACCTCTCTACCATTTTCCTCACTTGTCATTTTTCTTCATGGATTGGGTTGTGTGTGCAGTGGGGAATAGTGCTGTCCAATCAGCAGTCTTTGCTCTCAGATCAAGGACTCAGGATTCTGGGAACAGAATGATAGCACAAGGAATTCCAGTGGCGACGTCCCTAGCCCCGGATCTAAGGAACAGGCACTAAGGGGCTCATTCATCAATGCTTTATTGAGCATTTAGATGTCAGGCGCTGTGTTGGGTATGGGTTCTCCCTGATCCTGAGGCTGGTCTCTGTGCTTAGACTCTCCGTTGAGCCTCTCAACGCATCTGTTTTTTCCCCTTCACGTCAGCACGGAGACCGCCTTCTAATTCCCCTCGTGCTTGCCGCCCGAGTTCTCCTGTCCTGCTTTGCTTTATTCTGCCTTCATCCTCCCTCACATATTCACTCACGTAAAACCAAAGCGTGGACAAAAGACGTTCTATTTCACAAGCTTACCATGGCATATGCTGTTACTCAGCCACACTCAAGGTATTTTCTTCATTCCACAGAGATACTCCGTAAATAAGAGCGTGGTATCTATGAGGTGTTACCAGAGTGAAAAACGTGTTTATGTTGCTTGTGATTCTGTTTTTCTCCCCGTCCTAGCTTACTGTATAGGTGGATGCCTCTTATAGTCTTTAGAGGGGACAAGAGTGACCCAAGTTCTTACACACCTTGAGCTATCTGGAAAGGCCTCAGATGTCATGTGTAAATGGAAACATACAGTGGTCATTATTCTAAGGACACAATAGCCAATTAATTGTTATTCTTTGAACTAGAAAGCATGCCCTGCATGTTTGTACCTCTCTCTCTGGAGAGGAGCCTGATGGACTAGGGAAAAGGCAAATAACAAGATCTTGACAATAGAAATCTCTTCCCTCCCCTCCTGCTCCCCCCATCAAGACAAGGCTGAGGCAAGAAACTCGGGGCCTCGATTCTCTATAAACTGTGCCACTTAGCCTTTGAGGTCAGTCTGTAGATCGGTTTGAAGCGACAGCTTAAGTGGGAGCTGGTATATGCTTTTGCTTTCCTCTGGTGTAGGAGATAAAGAGATTTTTGAGAGGATCCCCACTTTGTTTCTGAACTAACTGTGCCGAGAGGATTTCTCTAGACCTTGCTCAGGCAGGCTGGGGGAGATCGAGGCTCCCAGGAGGCCAGATGTGGAGGTAGATGTGGTGCAGCTGCAGAGCTCTGACCACAGCGGAACGTGGGGTAGCTGAGGCCTGAGACAGTGACAGCTGTAGCCTTGGCACTTGTGCCATGTGGCCCATAGCTTCACACAGGCGGCAGAGTGTGCTACAGAAGTTTTGTGCTTATATTTACATTCCTTGGGCA
Source organism: Crocuta crocuta (assembly GCF_008692635.1). Lineage (NCBI taxonomy): Eukaryota > Metazoa > Chordata > Mammalia > Carnivora > Hyaenidae > Crocuta > Crocuta crocuta. The sequence goes on from NW_027527807.1 coordinate 595,592, forward strand.
GTGAGTCTCCATTAAAGTGTCTTTGTTTTGTTTTATTTTTAAGTTTATTTATTTTGAGTGAGAGGGAGAGAGAGAGCGAGCGAGCTTGGAAAGGAGGGAAAGCGAGAATCCTAAGCAGGCTTTGCACCATCAGCGCAGAAACCGATATGGGGCTCAAACTCATGAACTGTGAGATCACGACCTAAGCCGAAACCAAGAGTCGGATGCTCAAGCGACTAAACCACCCACGTGTCCCTAAAGTATCTTTATTTTAAACTAAAGACATTTAGGAACATTTAATGCTAGATGTTTTTTTTAATTGCTCCTAATTTTTTTTCATTTTATTTTCTAAAGTAAGCTGTGCCCAACGTGGGGCTTGAACTCATGACCACGAGATCAAGAGTTGCACGCTCTACTGACGTAGCCAGCCAGGCACCTCACTAACCACTATTTTCAATTATACTTTACTACAGTGTGCCCTTCGTTTTTAACAGAGACTAATTGAGCTATTCATTCCCTCAGTTCCAATGGTTATATTATTTAAGCTGCTAATGAGTAACTACTCCAAAGAGTTCTGTAAGTAAGTTTCCATAATAGCAGGATCAGATTTATCTAGGTAAGTCTGAATTTGAAATTAGAACCTTTCAGATGAAAGCGCTACAGAGATTGTGAACCACACCCACAGGCATTGGGTGGCTTTGTCCCCATGCTGGCAAGTCTGAGGGGGTGGGGGTCCAAGCCAGGGCTAATCCACCCGCATCCACTCTTTTCTTCTTCAGGGTTTTTGCCTGGCCACTTTTTCCTTTTTTTCCTCTTCTTTCTTTTTTATCTTTTAGCTCTCAAAGGAAGATTATCACTG
>NW_027527807.1:596544-598718 GCF_008692635.1 Crocuta crocuta
AATGACATTACAGGTGACTTTTTTTTTTCCCTTTGTCTGTAGGACAACTGCAGCTGCTGACTTTCATTTTGTTTTCTGCCTTTTTCATCTGTCAGGCAGATGGCTAGAAAGCCTTAATAGACTCCCGCTAATTCTCTGCTCTTTGCCCTTAGTCACGTTGGCTGTGCTGTTAAAGTCTTTCCCTCGGATTGCATCTCCATTCTCCGGAGTTTCAGAGTAGAAAGAGGATGTGTCATTAGCATGGTGTGTCTTTTACAACCATAATACCAGTAATCTTGCATCCAGAGATAATAAGCAAGTAGGAGAGGACTTTGGGATTTAATGCTCCAATTGCCAAAACCTCAGCAGAAAAAAAAAATCTAGACTATGAGGAGAAAGGAGGCACAGTGCTCCTCGGTTTGCTATGTAACTGTCCGTGTGATCCATGTGGTCAAATCCGGGAGTGAGCTCTGATTTTTGTGAACAAATTTAATACGTGAAGCCATCTGTCTGTGCAGAGAAGCATGTGTTCTATTGGCGAATTGGCCTCACCATAGCTCAATTCTGTACTTAATCGACTGCCACCACCTGTGTTGATAACACTTTAGTCGTGAGCTCAAACAGTTTTATGGGTTTGGTTTTCTTTGCATTTTATGGATAGTAGTTAGAAGCGTTTGGTCAGACAAACTGAAGTTCAAATTCTGGCTCAGCCGTTTATTGGCTCTATGATTTTGAGCTGTTTGAGCTGTAGTTTCCTCGCCCGCATAGAACAGGGACACTAATGGTACTGGCCGCATCGGTTGTATTGAGGGTTACTAGCAAGGGAGGGCATCATTACCACAGAATATTAGCCACCAAATGTTGTTATTCCCCCTACTTAGTTTCGTGAACTCATGCAAGAAACTATGACGACAGACGCAATGAATGTTCATAAGCTTCGGAAGTATATGACTTATATACACTGGCATAGCGTCCAGGCTTCTTAAAAAAGGGACTCCTGTCCTATGTGACAACATGGATGAAGCCAGAGGACATTATGCTAAATGAAAGAAGCCAGTCACAGAAGGAGAAATACCACATGATTTCACTCATCTGAGGTATCTCAAATAGTCACATGCAGAAACAGAGACTACAGTTGAGCGTGCCAGGGGCTGAGGGAAGGGGAAAATGGGAAGTTGCTGGTCAGTGGGTATGAAGTTTGAGTTCTGCAAGCTGAGTGAGTTCTAGAGATGCACTTGCTGTACAGCATAGTGTGTAGAGTGAATGATATATTTATCGTACACTTCAAAATGTGTTAAGAGCACAGATCTCATGGTAAGTGTACTTTACTTCAATAAGAGCATGTTTTTGAGAGCAGCTTCTACATAAATATTACATTTTCCAGTTTCATCTGGTTTCACAAGGAAACGTGGAATCATGAGGAATCGAAAAAGAGTTACTTACCAGGGCACCTGGGTGGCTCAGTCAGTTAAGCATCCGACTTCGGCTCAGGTCATGATCTCACAGCTCATGGATTCGAGTCCCATTGTCAGGCTCTGTGCTGACAGATCAGAGCCTGGAGCCAGCTTCACATTCTGTGTCTCTCTCTCTCTGCCTCTCCCCCGCTTGCATTCATTCTCTCTGTCTCTGTCTCTGTCTCTCTCTCTCAAAAATAAAAATACATTAAAAACATTAAAAAAAGTTACTTACCTAACTCACAGTTCTTTCCTTCAAATCCAATCTGACACCAGCATTCATAGGAATTAATGCCATCTTTGCATATGCCGCCATTTAAACATGGATTGGACTCACATTGATCTCCATCTTTGAGATAGGTTAAGATAAAGTTGAGTTAGCAAAGAAACTTCTTAGAATGCCTCCTTGCACAGACTTGTGGGGAAGGGGAGCCTGATTTTAGGGTCAGAACTGCTGATCCTGCACCTTATGGGATGCCCCTGTCTTCCTGAGTGTCTGAAAACAACCCAAAGGTTCTGAGGCTAATACCACCCTAGAAAATGCCTGGGGAAGGCATGCGTGTAGTTTGTGCAACCCAAGGAAAGAGGAAGAAGGGGAAGAGGTCTGAGGTCAGAAATGGACTGTGTGAGCCTAGAGAGAGAAGGGTTTTCATTCCTTTCTTATAGAACGATGGCGAGTTCATTCTGAATCAAATCACGTCACTTCAGCCATTATTATCTCTCTGTCCTTCATGACCTGCT
>NW_027527807.1:598856-599311 GCF_008692635.1 Crocuta crocuta
TATAGATTTAAAAACAAACGTTAAAGTTTTTATTTCCGTTTCAGTCAGTCGACATGCAGTGTCTTAGCGGTTTCAGGTGAGAAACCACTTTTAATACAAGGAATTAAACATGAAAAGATCCCAAGATCTGCTTTATTTATGTAGAGATTGGCTACGTGTCCTGTCTGCCTTTCCGGAAGTTGGTACATTTCCAGAGTCCTTGAGAGCCTTTGAAGACACCGGTGGAAAGAGAACAGGAGGAAAGAATAGGCAAGAGGGGAAGGGTCAGGATGAGAAGGGAGCCTTCCGGTCTGGTTTCTGAATGCTCCATCCACACTTCTAAGGAAACTTCGGGAGAAAGGGATGAATAGAACCAGAAGGGAGACCGGTACACACTTTGAGCTAAGAGAAACAGCCCCGAAGGAAAAGAAAATCGGGGCCGGATCTGCAAGAGGAAGAGGTGAAAGCTGACCTCA
>NW_027527807.1:599335-602600 GCF_008692635.1 Crocuta crocuta
TCACTATGGATCCGGCTCTCGTTGACACAGGGTTCCTGTCCCTTTCTCGGAAATATTCCCTCTCTGGAAGGCCCGCTGGCGGTAAAGATTAGACCTTGCCCCCTCTGCCCCTTGATCCAATGTGCTTTTGCCCGGCCAGTTCAATTTGTTCCAATTCTCTGAAAACAAAATACGTTATCTCTGGTTTATTATTATTGATGTTCGAACTGGTCTAAAAAACGAGCTACATTTGCACTTTATATTATAGACCAGCGGGGCTGAATTATTTAGGATGTTTCACTGAAAGGGTCTGGGCTTGCAGCCAGCGACGCAGCAGCTCATTTGCTGAGACATATCTTCAAAACGAGTGTCGTTTTATCCTGCATTTCGTCCCCCTTCGGGTGCTTGTCTGCGTGTACTCTGGGCTCAGGCAAAGCCACGGACGGCAGGGGTCAAAGACAATAAGGGGACAAGACCTTGCCAAGCGAGAGATTCCTGTTTACGGCTACAAGGTGGCTGTTTAATGAGTAACTGCATCCAGATTTCAAGGCCGTCAGGGNCACCCTCTGCAAAACAAGGTGAATAATGCTTTGCTGCCAGGGCTGGTGTGAGGATTAAATAGGACAGGCACTCGGCGCACCGTAAAGTGCTTGACACCTGCGAGCCCCTGTGCTCGGACGGTCCGTCTGCCTCAGACACGCTCTGGCCGGGCTGAGCCGATGGCAGAGAGTGAAGTGGGCGTGACGGCCCTGCGACCCGTGCCGTGTACAAGCCTGCACAGTAAGAAGGAGCCTCGGTGTTTCTTGCGGAAGTGACACACAGCATGACCTTGTTTTCTTTTGCTTTGTTTTTCTTGTTTTTGATGGACAAAGCAGTAGGGACGNGAGGGATGGAATCATGCCTCTGATGTTTCCGAGATGTCTTGGCCCAAGATACAGTAAACCGCGGGGCCTGTGACCTGGAAGGCACGGGCTCAGCTTCAAGTTTGGGGGGAAGGGAAGTCAACATTGATTTGCTTTAAAAATGTGTCACAGGGCGCCTGGATGGCTCAGTCAGTTAAGCGTCTGAGCTGGTTTCAACTCCAGTTTCACGGTTTGCAAGTCCAAGCCCCACGACATGCTCTGTGCGGACAATGTGGAACCCGCTTGGGATTCCCTCTTTCTCCCTCTCTCTCTGCCCCCTCGGCGTTCACACCCTCTGTCTCGCTCAAAAGAAAGAAACTTTAAAAAATATACATCACAAGGGGCGCGTGGCTGGCTCATGTCAGTGGAGTGTGCGATTCTTGATTTCGGGGTTGAGGGTTCAAGCCTCATCTTGGGTGTAGAGATTACTTAAAAATAGGATCTTAAAAAAAATGTATCACCAGATTTAAAGTTTAAATATAATAGAAACAGGATAAAAAGACCTGTTGGGACGAACTGCAGGGGTATTACCCGAGTGGAGAATTGCCGTGGTAGCGTTCATTACTAACAACGAGGAAAGGCAAAGTAAATGTAATGGAGTGGACCTCACCCTTCCTCATGATTTAAAAACAAAAGCAGATGGGGCACCTGGCTGGCTCAGTTGGTTAGAGCATGTGTCTCTTGATCTCAGGGTTGTGGGTTCAAGCCCCATGTCGGGTGTAGAGATTACTTAAAAAAAAATCATCTTAGGAAAACAAAAAAGTGGAGACGTTATGAGCTCCTAGCATATGAATAAGTCTAATAGTATCTCCAGGATGGCAACTGGGAAACAACTGGATCTCCAAGTGCTGGAGGTCCACGAATTTGCTCTCCCGGTTTCGTCCACGCAGGCAGGTAAGTCAGCCTGTGGGGCTTACGCTGCCTCAGAATCCTGCTTCTGGATTTTACAGTAGTTTTCAAAGCTCAGTTGTCATGAAAGCTTTGACTTTTCCTCTTTTTGGTCGATTCATTCAACAGATATTTACTCAGTGCTTCTGTCCCAGACAGTGCTTGAGGTACGGGGAGTACATCAGTAAAGAAAACGCTTGAACGCCCCCGCCACCGTGAAGCTTATATTCTAATGAGGTGAGGAAAACAGATAATAAACAGCACAGATAAGAACGTCATAGGTTACCTCAGATGGCGAAACGTGCTATGAAAAATAACAGGGCAGGATGCGTTATCTAGGTAATGGGGCTACGGGGAGGCGGGTTGAAGTACTGATAGACGATCAAGGTAGGCTTCATGGAGATGGTGATGCTTGGGTGGGTGGAGAGCTGAAGGAGGTGAGGGAACGAGCCTAGGGGAACCTGGCACGTTAAAGGAACAGCCAGATCAAACACCAGAGCGGAAGCATTCCTGGGGGTGCCGGGAGCCGCAGGGAGGCCAGGATGGCTGGCGGACCCCCACTCCCACCCCTCCCTGAGTGTGAGAAGGTGAGCAGGAGGAGGGGGTCCGAGGGCCAGTGTGAAGGGAGGGCCAGGAAGATCATGGGAGCTAGGAGCCATGGAGGCCATCATAAGGAGGAGGACTTGTACTAGACAATAAACAGTGCAGCCCATTAGCATCGTCACGTTCTCTGCTGAAGCCCGTGACCTCTGATTCAGTCCCCAGATACAGTCGCCCTCATAGTTTCCTCCCTCCGGCTGCCTGGGCGCGGCTGTGTGTTTTTAAAGCCCTGGGGAGGGGTGAGCTTATCTGTCAGCCGATCTCTCCATTCTGGCCAGAAACCTGTCATATGTCACCATTCAGTCTTGGGTAGAAGAGTCGGACCCTTTTGACAGAGTTGAATATATTGTCCGTTTACACAGAGGCGTGATACGTAATTCTCCAGTGTTTCATGTACCAGCTAGGGGAAAAAATTAATTGCTTACCAACATACTGCTTCCAAAATTCAACCTATAAAGAAAAAAGAAGGCAAGTTAATGGCGGTACTTAACTGGTTTTGGATTTGATTCCTTCCCTTCTGTAACATTTAGGATACATACACGTGTATAGGTATTTTAACATTCCAAAGAGAGCTTGCTTGCTTGCTTGCTTCCTTCCTTCCTTCCTTCCTTCCCTCCTTTTCTTTCTTTCTTTCTTTCTTTCTTTCTTTCTTTCTTTCTTTCTTTCTTTCTTTCTTTCTTTCTAGGTTTTCTGTTCTTTGCCTCTGAAGAATGCTATGGGGCAAATACTCACGGTTTTTTCGGTGTTTTCAAAAACTTCTCGCGCTTCTTCAAAACTACACTTCTCTTCCATACATTCTCTCTCAAGGTTCCCTTGAACAAACTCCTCCAGTTTGCCGGAATTATACCTCTTGGGCCGACTCAGAATTTTTGCGGCATCTTCGCGATCAAGAAAAA
>NW_027527807.1:602989-603537 GCF_008692635.1 Crocuta crocuta
TAGAAAGGCTTTGTTTTTAATCCAAGGAATCCCAAAGCCAATTTATCTTTGGGGCCTGGAGCCAAAAATCTGCAAGGTCCTCACATGGTGCTGTATCCACACGGAGCTTTAGGAATTAAAATTCAATTTGGCTTTTAGTCAAGAGAGCGCCAGGAATGAAAGGTCAGATTTCTCAATCGTATTTGAATTTACTTTGGATGAGAAAAGAAAGTTTTCAAATAAGCAGTTAACTTCACACTTTGTCATCATTTGAAAATAGCTAATTTCAGGTCCTCGCAAGGTCATCTGTCACCGTGACCGGGCTGTGTGTTCAGGATGCGGTTGCCCACGTGACTTTGCAACAAATTTCTCTGGGTAGGACGGAGGCCTGATTGTGGTCTTTTCGCTGGGATTCAAGATGTGACTTCTTTTAGCTCTGCCTGCCTGCCGGTGGGGCAGTCCTGAACTCTGGAGGATTGAGGTCTCTAAGCGAATTCTCTCCTTCCCTCCCTCACCTCACTCAAATCTCTCTCTCTCTCTCTCTGTCTAGATAGATAGATACAGAAAAC
>NW_027527807.1:603548-603800 GCF_008692635.1 Crocuta crocuta
CAGGCTCTGCACTGTCAGTGCACGGTCCAGTACGGGGCTCGAACTCACGAACCGTGTCATCACGACTGGAGCCGGATGCTTAACCGAGTGAGCCACCCAGTTGTTAATTATAATTGTTTATTAACATTTATAACAACAAATATTTACATTTACTTATATTTATATAAATATAAATATATTTATAACAATAAATACTTATAAATATTTATAACAATAAATAATTGTTTATAAACAATTATAATTAACAACAGG
>NW_027527807.1:603903-609618 GCF_008692635.1 Crocuta crocuta
CACGTCAACAGGACCAAGTGCCTATAAGATGAACTTTCCAGGCATTCTGGGACTGCTTTCTCATGAATTCGAAGAAAACAAATCAGAAACACAAACTAAACTCTCTTCCCTGATTTTCCTGGCAGCTGTTCACTTTATGGAAACTTCTGGTCCCCCGACAGCCACGCTTTTCTCTGACTCTGCGAGTCCTCTAGGGCCTCACTTTTTTTCCTGAATTTAGCAGACTTTTGCTCTTCAGCTCTTGCCAACTTTCTCAATTCCCTTCACTCCTCCTATGCCGCCGCCAGATCAGTGCAGCCATCTGCCTGTCTTCCTTCCGAGGCAGCCCAGCATCGTAGGACAAGAACACCAGGCTGCAGACGGATGCCACCACATACTGATGCCTCCCGGCCTCCCCAGCAGGCCCTCCTCTCTGCCTGGCAATCCGTCTGCCCGGCCCTGGGCGCCCCTACCATAGCGTCTACGTCCCCATCCAGTTAACTGGGGTTTGCAGTCACCTCGGCCACTCCCACATTTGAATACCGTATCTACCACCTATTGGCCGGGACACATTAGGCAAGCGACGGAATCCATAATCCGGTGAAGCTTAACTCGGTCAGATGCAAGATGGGTATAGCAGTAGTATAAGAAGAATATTTAGCTCACGGTGTTGTTGACGGGATCAGGGAGCGGATGCGTGTAGATAGCACGTGGTGTATGCCGGCTCGCTCTCTTTCCCCCTACTCCCCTCGCGCTGGCCCGCCTTCCTGTTTCTCAGTTCCCTTTTTAGCTCCTTTGTGCACTTTTCTGTAGCTCTTCCTTTAGTCCCGTGCACATCATGAAATGACTATTGTCAGGATGAGCAGTGACCTCCTAAAGGATAATTTGAGTTTATGCATGTCCTGACCGCTCTGAAACATTTCTAATGCTTGATCTCTCTTTCTTCAGGGTTCTTCTTCCACGGAGTCACTCCGTTCTCAGTCTTCTCTTTGCTCCAAGTCTTGTTACTCACCCCCGACTTGAATCGATTCATTCCCCTTTGCCTGCCTGCCTTTCAAATGTCCAGAGGTCTCCCAGGTTCCTGCCTCAGCCTTTTCACGCCATTCGACTTTACCAGGGCTGGGACTAGGGTGAGGTCCCCAAGGCACAGAATTGAAGGAGACACACGCTCTCAGGGTGTGTGCAAGTACATTTAGGCTCTGTGTACCTTGGTTGCCTCACCCTAGTCCAGCCCTGACTCTTTCAACACCGTTTTCTTTCTTTCTTTTTTTTTTAAGTTTATTTATTTTGAGAGAGAGAGAGAGAGAGAGAGAGAGAATCCCAAGCAGGCTCTGTGCTATCAGTGTGGAGCCTGACATGGGTGGGGCTCAAACCCACGAACTGTGAGATCATGACAAACCCACGAACTGTGAGATCATGACCTGAGCCGAAACCAAGAGCCGGCTCCTTAACCGACTGAGCCACCCAGGCGCCCCTCAACACCATTTTCTGAGCACTCGCTGCAGTCAGGCACTGTGCTAGATCCCACGTTACCCGTGCTCCCTCCCTGGATCCCCACACACAGTCGTTCAGTACCCTTTCTACACCGGTGGGCTCCAAATATCTATCTCTAGTCAGATACATCTTCTGAATTCCAGATCATCTTCCCGTTTCCCTAACTGTACATTGTCATGTGACAAATCAGAGCCGAGGGTTATCTAATGCTTCTGGCTGGGCGTGGTGCTCCATGCTTTGCAGCCATCGTTTCATTCCATCCTCACAGCGGCTCCATGACATTGAACCTGACATCTCATGTTTGTAAATGAGGAAAATGGAGGCTCAGAGAGGTTAAGTAATTGGCCCTGGGTAACACACTGACAAGTCAGAGCCAGGGTTTAGACTTCGGCAGCCAGACTGCACAGTCCATGCTTGTAGGTACCGTGCTGTGTCCTGGAGTCACATCAGATACCCCGGGTGTGGACTTCATGCTTCTCCGAGCCTGCTCCCCTTCCATACCCAGATGGGTAAAAGTCCCATCGTTTCTGCTCCCATGATGTCACTCGAATTCCTTCCCTCCTCATCTGTCTGCACAGCTAATGTCCAGGCTCAGGCCCTCACGCCTTCTCTGGCTGATTGCAGTGGCTTCAAGATGGTCACCCCAGGTCTCGCCACCCCTTCCTCCAACAGTTCATTGGAATGTTGCCAGACTCATGATAGGTCCTGGCGAATGAAGAGTGCACCTGTCACGGTGAGCACCGAGTGGCGTATGGAATCGCCGAACCGCTATGTTGTACACCTGAAGCTAACACTCTATGTAAACTATACACTGGGATGAAAGTAAAAAATGTCATAAGAAAAAAAACAGTAAAAAAAAAAAAATGTTGCCAGGCTGAACGTTCTAGATTAGCCATCAGTGCCATTCACGGTTACGCTTCCGTCAACCCAACAATTGGGCTCTGTTGTCCCAACTCCTTAGTTTCAGGCCTTTGTCATCTGGTGACCTGACCCTGTCTAGCTTTCCTACCTTGCTTGTCATATTTAGTATTCAGAACACCCTGAGTTCCTGAAAGACCTCACATTCTTTGTGGATCTGGCTCTTTGCACGTGAGTGAGTCTCTGCATAGAATGCCCTAGATCAGACATTTAAGCACAGTGAACCTACTCATCTTTTAAGGCCCAGCCCCCAAAGCTGTGTCTCTGCCAAGTGTTTTCCCGGTTAATGTGCTCCTTTGTGCTCCCGTGGGTGGTACCAGGTACCCGTGTTGTCACATTACATTGAAATCTCTCACCTGACCTCATGGTGCTTTAGGTCAGAGAGGGAGTCTGGATGTCCCCCGCGCCCCCGATACCTCACCCCAATACCTCACGTCATAGTAGCCGCTCAGCCTTGTGAAGTTCTGTAAAGCGTACGGACCGAAGTGGTCTTCGGTCTGTTCATTTCGTGCATTCGTTCTGAAGGGAAGGCCCCTTCAGTCCCTACCCTTTACCAGATTGAATTGGTTCCGCAGAACGGGTTTGATTTCAAAATTCTAACCTGATGCAAAGAATGCCTAACGGCACAGTCCTGAGCATGCGCCTCCATAAGCCGTTCACAGAAACAGCTTTTAGAAGCCAGTGACCACCTCACAGCAGAAGAGAGTGCTGCATTAGAACTGTCCACCCTTCAGGAAACTTCCCCCGGCTCTCTCCTCAAGGGCTTGTTCTCTCTGACTGCAGTGACTCTGGAATCACACTGCCTTTCTCTGCAGTATCGTTTGACGGTCATATATTTAGCCTCTCTTCGGGTTTATCTCTTCCAGCCATTCTTTCCCCAGCTCTGAAACGCTAGCCCCCCTCCCCGCTCCATACCTATCCCTTTCCCCCCAGTGTCTGAGGTCTTCAAGGGAGCAATAGCCTTCTTGAAACCTCCATTATCTCACCACTTATCTTGAAGGAAGAAGGGCTTGGATCTTTTGTCGTCCTCCATCTCACGCTGATGAGCCGTGTGTAAAGACTTAGCTTTATGCCCCGCTTGGTGAATTTTCCAGCTGAATTTCTTTATTTCTGCACCATAACGACTTTGCTAGTTTGATTTATCCTTTGCCTTCTCGTATCCTCATTTCTGCATTTCAGTGTGACATCATGTCTGGAGTGGGAAGCACAGGGCCAGTCTGATGTCCGGGACCCTCGGGGTTGGCACCCTGATCCTGGCGCCGTCAGCTGCTAGATTTCATTATAGTGGGTTGACAAGTAAGGGTGATAAATGCTTCCTGTGAGAACACACTGTTTGCCTAAATGGGGTAATTCCTCTCCTGTGTGCGTGCCTTTGGGAAATGCATATAGTCACTGCAGTTCAAGGGCGCCTGGGTGACTTCAGCCTAGGTCATGATCTCACGGTCTGTGAGTTCGGGTCCCGCGTCGGGCTCTGTGCTGACAGCTCAGAGCCTGGAGCCTGCTTTGGATTCTGTGTCTCCCTTTCTCTCTGCCCCTCCCCCGCTCACACGCTTTCTCTCTCCCCGTCTCTCTCTCTCAAAAATAAACAAACATTAAAAATTTAAAAAGTCACTGAAGTTGTGAAAGAAACAAGCAAGATCTATGTTCCCACTCCTTATGTCAGCTCTTGGACTTGTTTTGCTCAAGTAAATATTGAGTTTCCCCATGTACTAACTGCGAGATGTTCAGAAGCAGAGACAAAATAATTTCTCCTAATACATGAAAAAGTTTAGGAATAAATAACAACTTAGTAAATGAAGTCTTCCTTTTAAGTAACACTCGAAATTGAAAGTATAAGAGTTTATGGATATTTAAAGTTGCAGGCCTGCCTCATTTTATAGTTCTAAAATTTTGAAACATACCAGATATCTCAAAAATCAAACTGTGTGTAAATAAACCCATGGTGGCTTTCACATGTCCCGTTTTGATCTCAAAGCGGGTGAGTGAAAAAAGCCCCCAAAGACAGAGTTAGTGCCATGTTCGTATTCTGCTGTTTCCTGGTTAAAACGTTGTCCCACTTTTATTTTTCTTTAACCCAGGAGCCGACTGTTTTCAAAGCAAATTTACCCAGTCAAATCATAGGCCTAACAGTGTCCATTAAAAAAGAAAGTACCATAGGCACTGTAAGTCTGTTTAGTTTTAGCAATTAAGAAGACATAGCTCCCAGAGCACCAACTCACACGCTGACGACTAGAATGTTAAACGTTGCTATCACATCCTGTAATCATTAGTTAGAGAAGACAGCCCCAGACATTTCTATATCTAAAAGACAAGCATACTCAACGTCTCTTGAGAAAGGAAACAAACCTGTACAGTCAGCACTGAGTAGATATCCTAAAAGGCAGATGGCGATGAGGCCCAGTGACTCTGCCATGATCGTGTTCAGGTGCCGCGTAACCTTTGCCGATAGATTGTGCAAGTAGCACGGTTGACCAGTTGTTCCAAAGTACAAGCGGAGCTGTATTTACTTCTGGGAAACAATGTCCATCTCCCCCAGTGGGTCTTCGGGCGATTTCCAGTGGCTTCTGGGGTTAAGGGAAGAGTATAGGCAGTGTCCATCTTTAAACTTCACCTCTGATTCCTTGGACTTCTGCCGCAGTGGCTGATTGGAGGCTGAAGCAGGAAGTGACACATCATTAGAACGGGGGCGGTGGGCGTGGGGCGGCAGGTACAAGGGCTAGAGTTGCTGTGGCAGCAAAATTTATCAGTGGGATCCATGCTTATCTCGTCAGGGAGCACGAATGTCATGTAGTTGAAAAGTAAAGAGAGAGAACGAGGTCATTTGGTTACCTACCTTAAAACACTCCCCCTGCTCACATACGTTGTGTCACCCGGTAGATTCTTAGTATGTTCCCTCCTCATAACGAGTCCACTTTCTTGAAATGTAAGGACCCTGCTCAGAACACATGTATGCATGTGTGTGTATGTATGCATATAGGCTTATGTATTTCTATGAAATAAACGTACGAGTATTATTATATACTTGTGTGAATTTATTATACCATTTCACATTAAAAAAAAAAAACCAAAACACCAAGAGTATACCAACCTTTGCCTGTCATTCTTTGTGCTGTCCCTGTGCTACTTTTTATTTCCACATGTTGTAAACTCTACATTGTAGTATTGTGCTTTAAGCAGCCAAGAGCCTTTCAAAAAACTTAAAAATGAGAAGAAATATATTTAGCCACATATGTACCATTATGATCTACTTCATTTCTGTGTGTAGATATATGTTGCAATTTTTCATCACTTTGAATAATTTTCTTTAATAATTTTGATGGTGTA
>NW_027527807.1:609633-612167 GCF_008692635.1 Crocuta crocuta
TGGAAGTTCCGAAGCAGGCTCTGCTCTGACAGCAGAGAGCCCGATGTGGGGCTCGAACTCACCATGTGTGAGATCACGACCTGAGCCAAAGTCAGACAGAACTGACTGAGCCACCCAGGTGCCCCTAGGGTCACAGGAAATTGTAAAAACAGTTCAGAGAGGTCCCCTAGACCTTTCACGCAGTTCCTTCCAATGTTTATATCTCACGTAAATGTAGGATAACCTCAAAACCAGGCAGTGGACATTGGCATAACGTGTGTAATTCTAAGTAATTTTATCACGCGGGGATTTGTGTAACCACCACTGCGGTCCAGGTAGAGAATAATTCTATCACCACAAAGATCTCTCTTGTGCTGCTACTATATAATCACACCCACCTCCTGCCTCCCAATTATTCTGAACCCCTGACACTACTAATCAGTTTTCATTCTCTGTAATGAGACTGTTGTATAAATAGAATCACAGAGTGTGGGAGCTTTTGAGATTGGCATTTCTCATTGAGCACAGTGCCTCTGAGGTCCAACTAGGTTGCTACATGTTTCAGTAGTCGGGACCTTTTCGTTGCCGAGAAGTATTATGCGATGTGGACGTACCACATATTGTTTATTCACCTGCTGAGGAACATCTTGATTGCTTCCAGGTTTTGCTATTGTAATAATGTGCTATAGACATAAATGTACGGGTTTCCGTGTGGATGTAACTTTTGAAGTTCCCTGGGATAAATGCCCAGCAATGCAATTTCTGGGTCATAGGGTTGTTGAATGCTTAGCTTTTAAATACACTGCCACACTGTTTTCCAAAACAGATGCGCCACTCTACGTTCCCACCGGCAATGGGTGAATGAATGACCCAGCTTCTCAGCGTCCTTGCCGGCATTTGATATTGTCACTGTTTTTTTTCCTTTAGACACTTTCATAGGTGTGCTGTGATAACTCATTGTGTTTTAGTTTGCATTTCCCTAATGGTTCATGATGCTGAACGCCTTATAACTTAATGTCTGTATATCTTCTTCAGTGAAATGTATGTTCATGTTTTTTGCCAAGTATCCAATAAGACTGATTTCTTGTTCAATTTTGGAGTTTTTAAAAAATACAGATATGAGCCCTTTCTCAGATATATGGTTTGCAAATACCGTCTCTAAGACCATAGCTTATCTTTTCATGCTCATAACTGAGTCGCACAGCCAAAGTTTTAAATTTTGATGTAGCTCAGTTTATCATTTTTTAATGATCATATCTTTAGTGTCGCATTTAAGAACTCTTCCACTGACACAAATCTTTAAGTTTTTTTCCCCCATGAAAAATATCTTCTAGTTTTGCACTTTAGACTTATTCTGGTGTTCCATTTTGCATTAATTTTTTTAACTTATGAGGTTTTTGTTGATTTTTTTTTTTTTGCCTGTGGGTGTCTGATTCCTCTAGCACCACGTCTTAAAAAGATAATCTTTGTTCTGTTGAATTGCTTGTGCGTGTTTTTTTTGTTTTGTTTTTTTCTTTTTTCCACAAATCAGTTGAGTATCTTGGTTTGGGTCAGTTTGTAAGGTTTCCTGTTCTGCGTGATTGGTGTACGTGTTCGTACTTCCGGCAACACCACCCTGTCTTCGTTACTAAAGCTGTCTAGTAAGCTTTTCTATCGGGTGGAGTGACTTCTCCCACGTTTATATTGTGTGGCAAGATTACTTTGTTGGGGGGTGGGTACTGAATTACTTTACGTGAAGGAATGGTACAAATGAAAGAAGTAGATGTTTTGGTACAACTTAGAGAAAAGGTAAACATAACCCCAACACGCATGCCCTGCCTCGGTGACCTGGGAAGTCACCCTTGAGGCCATGGGAAGACAGCCTAAGGTGTCGCTTTCCTTATCACCGTTTCCCAGGGCGTCCTTGTCAGAGGCACTGTGCCATACGCCAGATTCGGAGCCCCCATCGCGCCCAGGTTGATCATGTGGTCGCTCAGTTCTTTGATGAATTTCACCTGCTCATTCACAGAATGCGTCTCCATGAAGTCACACAGACGGGGTCCTTTTTTATTAGCGGCCAGTTGGCGTAGTTCCAGGCGTGACTGATTGACGCTCTTTTCCAAGTGTAAGGCACACTCTGTTTGCACTCCTCGGGGGCTGGTTTCTTGATATCCTGAAGGAAGATTCGGCCACCTTTTGGCTCTGCAGCTTCACCAGTTCCTCAGCATGTCCCTTCCTCATGAGATTGGTGAAGAAAACGTTTGCCAGAGGTCTTCAAAGCCCCACCTCTGCAGCCAGAGTAGTAAGGCACGGACAGGTAGACGTAGGAGGCGCACAGCTCCAGGGGCATCTGGCGGTTGAGGCTGGCCTCCGAGGCCTGGTGGTAGTTCTGGCGCACCTGCGAGGGGGAAGCAGTCATCATGGAGGTGGCTGAGGAGAGCCAGGAACAGGGTGCCATGGCTGCATGGCGCTGGAGTGGCTTCGGGGGCCTTGGGGTGGTTCAAGGGCGCCGTGAGGAGATGGCAGAGGGCTGGCTCTGAGCGGAGGGCTGTGGTGGGGGACGAGTGCCGGGTTCT
>NW_027527807.1:612341-621817 GCF_008692635.1 Crocuta crocuta
TGCCGGGTTCTGCCAGAGTACTGTTGAAAACAGGAAACGGCAGTGACTCTCGGTGGAGACTCGGTATTTTGAGCCAAGCTTATTTTAATTATTCTAGGTAGGGCCCATAACTTTTTTATAAATTTAAAAATAATCTGTAGCTACGAAAACTCTTGCTGGGATTTTGATAGGGATTACTTTAAACCTGTGTGTATATTTGGAGGAATTTACATCTTCACTGTGCTGAGTTTTCCAATCCATGGACATGGTATGGACATGTATGTCCATTTCTTTAGATCTTTGATTTCTTTCATCAGCATTTTGTAATTGTTAGCCTACAGGTCTCCTATATCAACCGATCCGTGAACAAGACAGCTTTGAACTCCACTTATATGCAGCTTTTTTTTTTTTAGTATAGTTGACCCACAATGTTACATTAGTCTCACGTGTACCGCATAGCGATTTGACAAGTTTATACATTCTGCTGTGTTTAATTCAAGCGAAGCTACCATCTTTCCTGATATGTTGCTGTTACAGTATCATTGACTATATTCCTTATGGTGTGCCTTTTATTCCCATGACTTCTTCATTCCATAACTGGAATTCTATGTCTTCCACTCGCCTTTACCCATTTTGCCCAACCCCAAACCCCCTCCTCTCTGGCACCCATCAGTTCTCTGTATTTATAGGTCTGATTTTTGCTTTCTGTTTATTCATATTTTTAGATTCCACTTATGAGTGAAACAATATGGTATTTGTCTTTCTCTGTCTGACTTATTTCACTTAGCATAATAGCCTCTAGGTCCATCCGTGTTGTCTCAAATGGCACAATCTCATCCTTTTTAATGGTTGTATAATATTCCACCTTACATATACCACATCTTCCTTGTCCATTTGTCTATTGAAGGACAGTTAGATTGCTTCCATATCTTGGCTATTGTAAATAATGCTTCAGTAAACATAGGGGTACATATATCTTTTCAAATTAATGCTTTCCTCTTCTTTGGATAAATACCCAATAGTGGAATTATTGGATCATATCATCTTTCTGTTTTCAATTTTTTGAGGACCCTCCATACTGTTATCCACATTGACTATATTAATTTACATTCCTATCAACAGTTCCTTTTTTTTTCTTTTTTAAAAATGTTTTATTTATTTCTGAGAGAGAGAGAGAGAGAGACAGCGAAAGCAGGGGAGGTCAGAGAGAGAGGGAGATACACAATCTGAAGCAGGCTCCAGGCTCGGAGCTAGCTGTCAGCACAGAGCCCAACGTGGGGCTCAAACCCACGAACCGTGAGATCATGACCCAAGCTGAAGTTGGACACTTAACTGACTGAGCCACCCAGGCGCCCCGAAATCTATGTCTTTTCTTTATTTTTTATTTTTTATTTTTAAATAGTTTGTCAAGTTGGTTTCCATATAACACGCTGTGCTTATCCCCACAAGTGCCCTCCTCCATGCCCATCACCCCCTTCCCCTCCCATCAGCCCTCAGTTTGTTCTCAGCATTCAAGAGTCTTGGGGCGCCTGGGTGGCTTAGTTGGGTGTCCGACTTTCGCTTAGGTCATGATCTCGCAGTTCGTGGGTTCAAGCCCCGCGTCGGGCTCTGTGCTGACTGCCGGCTCAGAGCCTGGAGCCTGTTTCAATCTGTGACTCCCTCTCTCTCTGAACCTCCNTTTCATGTGTCTGTTGGCCATCTGGATGTCCTCTTTGGAGAAGTGTCTGTTCATGTCTTCTGCCCATTTCTTCACTGGATTGTTTGTTTTTCGGGTATGGAGTTTGGTGATCCTTGCCAAATCCTTGCCAAATCCAAATACTTGCCAAAACTTGTTGTTTCTTGTCTTTTTGATTTTGGCTATTCTAAGACAGGTAAAGTGATATCTCTTTTTTTTTTTTAGGTAGACTTCAAGCCCCATGCCAACCTGTGGCTTGAACTCATGACCCTGAGATCAAGACCTGAGCTAAGATCAAGGCTTGGATGCTTAACTGACTAAGTCACCCATGTGCCCCGCATTGTGGTTTTTGATTTGCATTTCCCTGATGATTAGTGATGTTGAGCATCTTTCCATGTGTTTGTTGGCTGTCTGTATGTCTTCTTTAGAAAAATGTCTATTACAGTCTTCTGCCCATTCTTTAATCAGTTTTTTTTGGTGTTGAGTTGTATAAGTTCTTTATATATTATAGGTATCAGATATCTATACACGTTATCAGATACATCATTTGCAAATATCCTCTTCCATTCAGTAGGTTTTTTGTTTTCTTGATGGTTTCCTTTGCTTTGCAAAACCTTTTTATTTTGAAGTAGTCCCTCTAATTTCATTTTGCTTTTGTTTTCCATGCTCAGGAGATGTAGCTAGAAGAATGTGTTGCGATGGCCAGTGTCAGAGAAATTACTGACTGTTCTCTTACAGCATTCTTAAGGTTTCAGATCTCACATTTAAGTCTTTAATCCACTTTTTAACAAGTTTATTTTTGACAGAGAGAAAAGGGGGGAAGGGGCAGAGTGAGAGGGTGTGAGAGAGAATCACAAGTAGGTTCTGCCAGTGCAGACATGGGGCTTGAGCTCACAAACCACCAAATCATGATCTGAGGCACAATCTAGAGTCAGATACTTAGCTGACTGAGCCACTCAGGTGCACCTAGGTCTTTAATCCATTTTGAGTTTGTTTTTGTGTAGAGTGTTAAGAGGTGGTCCAGTTTCTGGGGCGCCGGGGTGGCTCAGTCGGTTAAGCGGCCGACTTCAGCTCAGGTCATGATCTCACGGTTCGTGGGTTTGACCCCGCATCAGGCTCTGTGCTGACAGNTGTATATTCTTGCCTCCTCCGTCATAGATTTTTAAAAAGTTTATTTACTTATTGAGAGAGAGAGAGAGACAGAGAAAGAGAGAGGGGGAGAGAGAGAGAGAGAGAATAAGTGGGGGAGGGGCAGAGAGAGAGAGGAGGACAGAAGAGCTGAAGCGAGCTCTGTGCTGACAGCAGAGAGCCTGACGTGGTGCTTGAACTCATGAACCATGAGGTCATGACCTGAATCAAAATCAGATGCTTAACCGACTGAGCCACCCAGGCGCCCCTCATCTGTCATAGATTAATTGACCATATAATTGGGGTTTATTTTGAGGCTCTTTATTCTTTTCCACTGATCTGTGTGTCTGTCTTTTGCCAGTAGCATCCTGTTTTAATTACTACAGCTTTGTAGTATATCTTGAAATCTGGGATTGTAATGCCTGCAGCCTTNGCGTTTTTAGTATCTGGTTTTGCATATTCATTCTTAGCAAACAGGAATGCAGTTTATTTTTGCACCTTAATTTTGTTATCTTCTGACCTTGATGAAATCACTCCTAGCTCTAGGAGTTTATTTTTCTTTTTGTAGATTGCTTGAGGTGTTCTATGATGAAATCTGCAATTTTGTATTATTTGCAAACAGTTGCAGTTTTGTTTCTTCATTTCCAGTCTTTATGTACATATTCCAGTGTGTGTGTATATATACACACACAGACACATAAACATATTTATCTATATCTCTTTCTNTGTAATTGCTGGAACTCTCAGTACTGTGTTGAATCACAGTGGTGAGACCAAATCCTTGTCTTGGGGCACCTGGGTGGCTTAATGGGTTAAGCGTCCGACTCTTGGTTTTGGCTCAGGTCGTCGACTCAGAGTTCCTGCATTCGGGCCTCCCATTGGGCTCAGGGCTAACAGCATAGAACCTGCTTGGGGTTCTCTGTCTCCCTTTCTCTCTGCCCCTGCATCGCTCACATGCACCCATGTGCACGTGCTCACTCTCAAAAATAAATAAACTTAAAAAATAAATCAACTTAAAAAATAAATCCTTGTCTTAACCCAAGAAACAGATGGTTAACTACAGAGAGCAAACTAATGGTCAGCAGAGAGAGGAGGAGGGGGATGGGTGACATACGTGATGGAGATTAAAGAGCGCACTTGTAGTGATGGGCCCTGAGTAATGCATGGACGTGCTGAATCGCTATACGCTGCGCCGGAAACTAATATAGCACTATATTAACTGTACTGAAATTAAAATGAAAAAACGTAATTAAAAAACCTTGTCTTGTTCCTGATCTTAGTGAGAGGGTAATCAGTCTGTCTACAACAAGTACAGTGTGAGATGAAGGCTTTTTCTTGATGCTCTTTATTGAGTTGAGGGTAATACTCCTCTTTCCTGAGCCAAGATTTTTTTTTTTTTTAATCCTGAGCAGGTACTGGATTTACTCATGCTTTCTCCCTGTCAATTGGTACAATCATATCATTTTCCTTTTTTATCTTGTTGATAATATGGATTATAGTGATTGACTACCAAATGCTGAATCAGCCTTGTACACCCAGGAAAATCCCACTTGGTCATGAAACACATATATAGCATATATGTGTATATATATAACACACGCATATATATAATATATATAACATGTACACATAGCATATATATGATATAGCATATAACATATACACAGACATATACACATGTATATAACACGTATATGGCATATATTAGATTTAGGTGGCTATTGTTTCAGTGAGGATTTTTACATGTAATTTCATTAATAATATTGGTCTTTTTTTGTACTTTGGTTTTGGTTTATGGTAATAATGGCATCCTAATTTTTTTTAATGTTTTATTTATTTCTGAGAGAGAGAGAGAGAGAGAGAGAGGCAGGCAGTGTGAGCAGGGGAGGTCAGAGAGAGAGGGAAACACAGAATCAGAAGCAGGCTCCAGGATGTGAGCTGGCTGTCAGCACAGAACCTGACATGGGGCTTGATTCCACAAGCTGTGAGATCATGACCTGAGCTGAAGTTGGAGGCTCAACTGACTTAGCCACCCAGGTGCCCCAATAATGGCATCCTCAAATGAGTTGGGAAATGCTTCCTCATTTGTATATTCTGGAACAGTTTATGTAAAGTTGAATGAATTCCTTCTGTGTTTGGTAGAATTCTCCAGTGAAACAGTGTGGTTCTGGAGAATTCTTTTTGGGGAAGTTCTTGATTACAAATTTGGTTTCTTTCATGGTGGTAGGGCTATTCAACTTATTCATCCTGTTTGAATTTTGCTGGTTTGTTGTTTAAAGGAATTTGTCTATTCTAAGTTGTTGAATTTATGAGCGTAAAGTTGTTTGTAGTATTGTATTCCTTTATTATATTTGATGGTTGAAGGATTGGTAGAAGTAGTCTCTTCCTGATATTGGTGATGTTTCTTCTCTTTTTCTCTTATCAGTGTTGCTAGAGATTTATTAATTTTATTGATTTTTCCAAAGAACCACCTTTTTAAAACTTAATTTTCTCTATTGTTTTGCTGTTAATTCTATTGATTTCTGCTCTGATATTGTTTCCTTCCTTCTGCTTGCTTTTTTTATTTCTTGTGTTTTCTTGAGATACAAAAGTGAGATTGTTTATTTGAAATCTTTTTGCATTCTAATGTGATCATACCTGCTATAAATTTCTTTCTTGGAACTGCTTTAGCTGCATCCCCCAAATTTGANGGCGCCCCGTGTTACAGATATTTTTATTCAATTTGTTGTATTTTTGGATTTCCCTTGAGACTTCCTCTTTGACACATGGCTTATTTAAAAGGTAGTTGTTTGGTTTTCATGTGTTTAGACATTTTCCTGTTGGCCTTCTGTTATTGATTTCTCCTTTGATTCCATCATTGTCAGAGAATTCACTGGTTTATTTTTTCTGTCAGTTGCTTAGACAGGGGTGTTGCAGTCCTCAGCTATAATTTTGGATTTGCCAATCTTTGCAGTCTGATCAGTTTTAGCTTTGTGTGTTTTGAGGCTCTGCTTTTTGGGGTACACATTTAGGATCTTTATGATTTCCTGGTAGATTAATCCTTTTAACATTGAATGTCCTTCTTCATTGCCAATTTTTTCTATGCTGTAATGTTTACTTTTTTTTTTTTAAAGCAAACTCTGCTCCCAACGTGGGACTTGAACTCAGGACCCTGAGATCAAGAGTCACATGCTTTACCTACTGAGCCAGCCAGGTGCCTCTGATGTTTACTTTGATATTAGCATAGCTGCTCTTGCTTGTTTTATTCTTAACAATTGCATGAAGTATGTTTTTTCTGTCCTTATACTTTCATCTTACCTATGTTGTTGAATTTCAAGTGAGTTTCTTGTAAACCACATCTAGTTGGATTATTTATTTATTTTTAATGTTTATTCACTTTTGAGAAAGCAAGAGCCGGGGAGGGGCAGAGAGAGAGGAGGACCGAGCATCCAAAGCGGGGTCTGCAATGACAGCAGACAGCCTGATGTGGGGCTTGAACTCAAGAACTGCAAGATCATGACCTGAGCTGAAGTCGGATGCTTAACCAACTGAGCCACCCGGGCGCCCTATTTTTAATTTTTATGTGTATCTTATTGTGTCTTTTTTTGTCGCTGCCGCTCTGGGTTTTACAGTACATATATGTGACTTCTTGCAGTCTACTGACAGTAGCGTTTTAATATTTCAAATGAAGTATGAAGCCTTACCTTGATTTTGGTTCCTTTACCTTCCCCCGCTTTCAAATATCATTGTCTTGATAATCAGATGGTAATAGTTCTTTTGTTTTAAATATCAAGCATGGTGTATGAAACTCCCGAGGAGAGGGCTAGCCTGATGAGTATATATGTATGCTTTTCCCATCGCTTCATCTTCCTCCTGCCATTGCTTCCTACCTAGTTCTTTCTTTCATTATTTGCCTCTTTTAAAAACTTCCTTTAGTCATTTTTTAAGGATAGGTCTCCTGATAGCAAAGCCTTTCCATTTTCCTTTGTCTGAAAATGACTTTATTTCTTCTTTCCCGAAGGATAATTTCACTATAGAGAATATAGACATAGATATCGAATTTGTGGTCGACAGGTCTCTTTTCCAGGACTTGAAATAAGGCTGTGCCATTTCCTTCTGGCCTCTGTGTTTCAGATGAGAAGTGTCCTGTCACTCACATGCTCCTCTTCTGTACATAATGGGCCCAAAAAAGGCTGGCAGCTGTCAAGATTTTTTTCTTTGTGTTTAGTTCTCAGAAGTTCAGTTGTGATGTCTTTTGGCCTGGGTTCCTCTGGCTTCGTACTCTTGAGGGTTCATTTGACAGCTTGAATCTGCAACTTTGTTTCTTTTGCCAAAATTGGGAGAATTTCAGCTATTGTATCTTTGGGCCCACTTTCTTTTTTCTCCTCTGCATCTGGGATTCTGATGACATGAATGTGGCATCTCCGTTATTGTCTTACAGGTCTCTGGGTCTCTCTTCATTAGTCGGTATTTTCTCTCTTATCAAGTAAATTCTGTTCAGTGTTTGGTGAGCTCTACTGCATTCTCTTTGAGTTTGCGGAGTCTGTCTTCTGTCCTCTCTGCTGTGCTATTTAACCTCTCAGGAGAGGTGGGTTTTTTTTTTTTTTTTTTAAGTTTATTGTGTGTCTCTGTGGTTTTTTTTATCTTTGTAATTTCCACTTTCTTCTTATTTTATGACCTCCACTTTTTTGCTGACGTTTTCTACTTTAAAAAAATTTTTAATATTTATTTCTTGAGAGAGAGCAAGCAAGCGCGAGAGAGTGAGCGAGAGCACACACAAACAGGAAAGGGGCAGAGAGCTGGGGCACCTTGGTGACTCAGTTGGTTAAGCGTTCAACTTCAGCTCAGGTCATGATCTCACGGTTTTGTGGGTTTGAACCCTGCATTGGGCTCTGTGCTGACAGCTCAGAGCCTTGAGCCTGCTTCGGATTCTGTGTCTCCCTCTCTCTCTGACCCTCCCCTGTTCACGCTGCCTCTCTCTCTCTCTCTCTCTCTCNTGTGGAGACCTGGGGGTGGGGGGTGGCGGTGCATGTGGAAGGAGCTGGGAGCCATTGCTGGCTGAGACCCAGCAGGAAATCAGGGATTTCTGGGGCGCTTGGGTAGTTTAGTTGGTTAAGGATCTGACTCTTGATTTCAGCTCTGGTCATGATCTCCTGGTTTGTGAGAATGAGCCCTGTGTAGGGCCCTGCACTGACAGCATGAAGCCTGCTTGGGGTTTTTTCTCTCTCTCTGCCCCTCCCCTGCTCGTGCTCTCTCTCTCTCTCTGAAAGTAAATAAATAAACCTAAATAAGAAAAAGAAATCAGGGATTTCAGTCCTATAGCCAAGTGGAATTTAATTGTGTCAACAACCTTAAGGCATCTGAAAGTGGATTATTCCCTAGAGCCTCCACATAGGACCCTGGTTGGCTGACACCTTGACTTTGGCCTTGTGAGACTTGAGATTGCTTGTACTTCTGTTTACTGAACTATGATATAATAAAGGGCTATTGTTTTCAGCCACTAAGACTATGGCAACCTGTTTTGTGACAACAGAAAACTAACACTCCATCATTAGTATTTCATTTGTGAGAAACATTACTTCCTCATGAAGTTCTTTTTGGACTCTTGGGGCCTCTGGCAGGGTAAACATTCCATTTTGAGAACGTTAATTTGAGTTTTAAAAGCTTTTATAATCTTTTTTTTTAAAGATTTTATTTTTAAGTAATCTCTACACCCAACGTGGGACTTGAACTCACAACCCCGAGATCAAGAATCGCATGACTGAGCCAGCCAGGTGTCCCTATGATCTATCTTGAAAAGATTTTGTGTATGAAGCGAGGTTAATATTTGAAGTTAATTTTTTGTTCTTTACAAATATGAGTTTTTGGGGCACCTGGGTGGCTCAGATGGTTAGCGTCCAGCTTTGGCTCAGATCATGATCTCGTAGTACGTGGGTTCGAGCCCCACGTCGGGCTCTGTGCTGACAGCTCAGAGCCTGCAGCCTGCTTCTGATTATGTGTCTCCCCCTCTCTCTGCCCCTCCCCTGCTTATGTGCTCTTTCTCTCTCTCAAAAATAAATAAACATTAAAAAAATTTTAAAAAGAAACAAATATGGATTTTTTCCAGTACTATTGTTTTATAAGACTATCTTTCCCCCTTCTTATTATCTTGTTACCTTTGTCAAAAATCAGTTGACTGTACATATGAGTTTATTATTGAGCTCTCTATTCTGTTTGCATATATTTGAGTTTATACAAATGAATATGTATTGCCTATCTCACTGTTTTTCTTAAATTTTTGAATTCAGTGCCTTCATGTTATGATTTATTTTTATTTCTAAGCCCTTACCTAGTCTAATGCTTCTAACTGCTGCCTGACGTGCATATACATTTTTTCCCTAACATCTCTCCTGAGTATTGACATCTAGATGGCTTAAAACATCTTACTTCCAGACTCTTGAATGCTGGGAACAAACTGAGGGCTGATGGAGGTGGGGGAGAGGGGAAGGGGGGTGATGGGCATGGGGGAGGACACTTGTTGGGATGAGCACTGGGTGTTATATGGAAACCAACTTGACAATAAACTATTTAAGGAAAAAAAAATCTTACCTCCAGATACTTCCCTAACCCCTCTGGATTAATGGAATAATTTACTTGGGATATATATTCAGGAGCAGAATGTTGGGGGTTTAGGATATACATATTCCTGATCTAATTGCTGCCAGATTTTTCTTTA
>NW_027527807.1:621835-622192 GCF_008692635.1 Crocuta crocuta
AATTTGTGATAGTTTAATAGAGAAAGTGCTATTTATGTTTGCCTTCTTACTGTGAATTAAGACATATCTCTTCGTGCTTTTCAGACCCTTGGGTTTCCTCTTTTGTAAATTGCCTGCTTAAAATCATTGCCCATTTTTGTACTAGAATCATGAAGTTGAAGGCTTTTCTGAGTGTTTTAGATATTAATCCATTACCAGCGTCAGACGTTGCAAATAATGTTTTCCATTCTGTCGCATGTCAGCTAACTTTGTGATTTTCTTATGCTTTGTTGAATAGAAGTCTTCAATTTGAATTTGTTAATTTCATCAGTTTTTGTTTTATGATCTCTGTTTTTTTTTTTTCTTTTTAAGTTTTGT
>NW_027527807.1:622283-628629 GCF_008692635.1 Crocuta crocuta
GTCCCTGTGTCATGAAAATATTCATTTACATTTTTACACTATATAGCTTTGTCTTTCGCATCTAAAGTTCTATAATCTAAGTCAAAAATTTGATACCAGGACCGATGAGAGTGTGGGGAAGGTATACTCACATATCCTATCGGTAAGAATAGTGTTCTGGAAGTCATGTAGGCCTTTTCAAAAGCCTCAAAAGTGCATTGTTTGGACATAGAAATTAAGGAGATAATTATACATGTACAAACAAATTTGTCCCAAAGGCTATATTTTGCAGTTATTGTGATAGTGAAATATTGAAAATAATCCAAATATCCAACAATGAGAATTATGGTACCAATTAAACAATTGGCCATCGAGCTGTTAACATGATGTGGTTTGCCAGAACAGCCAAAACCGTGGGGAGTTGCTGTTTAATGGGTATCAAGTTTTAGTTATGCCTGATGAATAAGTCCTAGAGTTCTGCTCTATATTGTTATGCCTCTAATTNAAAAATTTGCTACAAAGCTATAGTAGTCAAGACAATATAGTACTAGCATAAGGATAGACAAATTGTATTAATTTCCTATTACTGCTGTAACAAATCACTACAAATGTAGTGGCTCTAAAAACATTTATTATCTTATGCTTTTGGAGGTCAAAAGTTCAAAATCACTCTGCCTAGGCTAAAGTCAAAGTGTTGTCAGGGCTGATTATTTCTGTCAGCTCGGAGAGGGCAATGTATTTCCTTGACATTTTCAGCTTCTAGAGCCTGCCCGCGTTACTGGCGCTTAGCCCCTTCCTTGCGTTAATTTCAGTCTCTTGTTTCCGTCGCCACAGCCCCTACTGACCATGGTCTTGTTGTCTGTCTCTTACAGGGATCCTTGTAATTACATTATGCCCCCGAGATGATCCTGGAAAATTTCCCCATCTTGAGATTTTAATTACATCTACAAAGTCCCTTTGGCTATGTACGGCAACATGCTCATAGTTTCTGGGGACTAGGATGTGGGCATATTTTGGGGGCCATTATTCAGCCTCCCGTACAGAGCAGTGGATTAGAACTGAGAGCCCATATATTCTCAGATTTACGGTTATTGATTTTGACAGGGGTATCAAGACAGTTCAGTGGGTCAAAGAACAGTCTTTTCAACAAGTGGTGCGAGGGCAATTGGATATCCACACGCAAAGGAATGAATCCCTGCCTCACGTTATATAAAAACAATTAACAAAAATGGATTGTAGAACTAAATGTAAGAATGAAAAAATTACAAAGCTCTTAGAAGAAAACTTAGGCATAAAGTTTCATGAAATTGGATTAGGCAATAGTTTCTTAGATATGACACCTAAAGCACACATGCACAAAACCACAGGAAACAATTGACAAATTGAATCTCATCAAAATTTTTGCATCAGAAAGCACTAAATAGAGAATGAAAGTACAACCTATGAGGCACCTGGGTGGCTCAGTGGCTGAGCCTCTGACTCTTGATTTCAGCCCAGGTCTTGATCCCAGGGTAGTGGGATCGAGCCCCGTGTTGGGATCCATGCTGAGCATGGAGCCTGCTTGAAGTCCGTTCTCTCCCTCTCCCTCTCTCCCTCTGTCCCTCTCTCTACCCTTCCCTCCACCTCATGTTCTCTCTCTCTCTCTCAAAAAAAAAAAGTGCAACACACANGCTGTTAACACAGACCCGACATGGGGCTTGAACTCATGAGCCACAAGATTATGACCTGAGCTGAAGTCAGATGCTTAACGGACTGAGCCACCCCAGCATCCTGACAAGGGACTTTTAAAGCAGAATATATAAATAATTGTTACAATTCAGCAATAAAAACACAGCCCAATTTAAAATTGGCAAAAAGTCTGATCAGATATTTCTCGAAAGAAGATCTACAAATGACCAAGAAAACACATGGAGAGACCTTCACAGTAGTCATTAGGGAAATGCAAATCAAAACTGCAATTAAAATTTTGTTTTTTCAAAACAAAATTTTAAATAGAGACTATTTAAAACCCACGAGGATGGCGATAATCAACAAAATGGAAAATAATTTCGGGGAAGATGTGGAGAAATTGGACCCCTCATACATTGCTCTTGATAATGTAATATGGTGCTGCTGCTGGGGAGAACAATTTGTTGGTTTCTGAAAAAGTTAGAGTTCTACTCCTAGGTATGTGCTTGAGAGAAATGAAAGCTTATGCCCACACGAAAACTTGTACATAAATGTCAGTGGCAGTGTTATTCATAATAGCAAAAAAGTAGAAACAGCTGCTTTTTTTTGGATAAGCAAAATGTGGTATAGTCCTGCAACGGAATATTATTCAGCCAGAAACGGGAGTTAGGGACTGATACATCCCACGACTTGGATGAATCTTGAAAACAGTTTGCTAACTGACAGAAGCCTGTCACAAAAGGCCACGTTTTATATGATTCCATTTATGTGAAATGTCCAGAATAGGTAAATTCACAGAGGCAGAAAGTAGATTAGTTGGTTGCTGAAGGCTTTGGAACAGGGTTGAGGGAAAACGGGTGTTACCACTAATGGGTACAGTATTTCTTTTGGAGGGGATTAAAATGTTTTAAAATTTATTTTACACGGTTCCACAACTCTGTAAATATAATAAAACCCATTAAATTGTATACTTTAAATTTTTTAATGTTTGCTAATTTTAGAGAGAGAGACAGAGCATGAGCGAGGGACGGGCAGAGAGGGAGACCCAGAATCCAAAGCAGGCTCCAGGCTCTGAGCTGTCAGCACAGAGCCTGACATGGGGCCTGAACCCTCGGACCCCAAGATCATGACCTGAGCTGAAGTTGGATACTTAACTGACTGAACCACCCAGGTGCCCCTAAATTGTGTTTTTTAAATTGGTAGATTGTATGGCATGTGAATTAGATTTCAGTCAACATAAAAATAATTGAACCGGAACAAAAAAATGTGGTTTACAACAATTCCCACCTGGAAGATTTGTTTTATTTTTCATGAAAGCTTAAAATTAAAAAAAAAAAAAGCTTTGGATTAATTAAAAACATCCAATGGTGATGGGAAAGTATATTTGACCTAGAAAGATGCGCACAATTGCTAAGTGAAGAAAATCCAGCAGTGTGTTAGTATGCATATATTCATGTGCATACATAAGTGAGTTAACACAGACATGCACACTTTTGGTCGCAGTAGATTACTCCAACATTTTCTGGGAAACTCTTTATCTTCCTTCTATCCTGAATAGAGTATTCCTTGCTACAACCTTCGTTGCAGGGTTTTTTTTTGTTTTTTTTCTTTCAGCCCTGAATAGATCCTACCACTCCCATCTGGCCTGCCGAGTTTTGCTGCAAAGTCGGTTAATGGTCTTATGGGGATTTCCTTGTGGGTAACTGTTTTTTCTTGCTGCTTTTAAAATGATCTCTTTATCACTACTTTTTGCCATTTTAATTACTACGTGTCTCAGTGTGGACTTTTTTGGCTTGATTTTGCTGGGGACTCTCTGTACCTCCTGGATCTGGATTTCTGTTTCCTTCCCTAGACTTGGGAGGTTTTCAGCTGTTATTTCTTGAAGTAAATTTTCTGCCCCCTTTTCTCTCTCTTCCTCTAGGATCCCTATAATGCAGTTGCCTCTTAAGCTTGATGTTGTCACTGAGTTTCCTAAGTCTCTTTTCATTTTTTTCCCCCTCACCTGTTTGGCTTGATTGCTTTCCATTACTCTGGCCTCCCATTTGCTGATCTGTTCTTCTGCTTCCTCTAGTCTACCCTTTATTCCATCTAGTGTATTTTTAATTTCAGTTACGGAGCTTTTTGTCCTCTGATTGGTTCTTTTTTATATTTTCTGTCTCTCTGTTAAGGGTCTCACTGAGGTCCTCCACTCTTTTCTCAACTCCAGGAAGCATCTTTATGACCATTACGTTAAATTCTCTTATTGGGCATATTATTTATTTCCATTTTGCTTAGCTTCTTTGATTTTTGTCCTTTAATTTCATTTGGGACATAGTCCTCTGTCTCCTCATTTTGTCTAAGTCCCTGTGTCTGTTTCTCTGTGTCAGGAAAATCTACTATATCTCCTGCTCTTATGGAGAAGAGGTCCTATAGGGCCCTGCAGGTACAATATCCCCTGTTCACTGGAACCGTCCCTTCAGGGCTGTCTCTGCTGGGTGGAGTGTGGCCTGCTGTTTTTGGCTGAGCCGTATGGCTCTCTTTGCCTATTGTGGGCAGGGCTTGGTCCCTGTGTAGTTACTGGGCCGGGCTGCCTTGGCCTTGAGTTGAGTCAGACTAGGTGTTTGACAGAGGTATGGTAGCACCAAACTGCAGGGTGCTTTCCCTCATTGTCCCCTGAGAAGATTTTGTTGTTGAGACTTGTTTTGTAGCCTATTTTTGACCTGTTCTGGAGAATGTTCTGTGTGCACTTGAAAAGAATGCGTATTCTGCTGTTTTAGGAAGGAATGTTCTGAATATAGTTGTTAAATTCATCTTTTCTAGTGTGTCATTCAAAGCCACTGTTACCTTGTTGATTTTCTGTTTGGATGATCTATCCATTGATGTAAATGGTGTGTTAAAGTCCCCATAAGTATTTCTGTCGATTAGTCCTTTTATGTTTGTTATTAACTGTTTTTTGCATTTGAGTGCTTCATGTTGGGTGTGTACATATTTACAATTGTTATTTCTTCTTGTTGGATTGTTCCCCTTATTTAAATTTTTTTTTCACGTTTGTTTATTTTGAGAGACAGAGAAAGAAAGCATGTGCGTGTGCTAAAGGTGGAGGGGCAGAGAGGGAGAGAGAGAATCTCAAGCAGGCTCCACACTGTCAGCACAGAGCCTGATGCAGGGCTCAATCCCGCAATCCTGGGATTGGGACCTGAGCCAAAATCAAGAGTCAGATGCTCACCCGGCTGAGCCACCCAGGCTCCCCGTTCTCCTTAGCATTATATAGTGTTCTTCTTTGTCTCTTGTTACAGTCTTAAAGTCTATTTTGTTGGATGTAAGTATGATGTAAGTATTGCCAGCTTTGATTTTTTTTTGACATCCATTTGCTCTTTCTCCATCCGCTCACATTTTTTTTTCTTTAGCAAGATGGTGTGAGTAGGGGAGAGGGAGGGAGGGAGAGAGAGATCATCTTAAGCAGGTTCCACACTCAGCACAGAGCCCGACGTAGAGCCACCTTAGGATCATGACCTGAGCCACAATCAAGAGTCAGATGCTCAACTGAACCAGCCTCCCACCCATCCCCCTCACTTTCAATCTGCAGGTGTCTTTAGATCTCAAATGAGTCTCTTGTAGGCAGCACATGGATGGGTCTCATTTTTCTGTTACCCCGTGTCTTTGATTGGAGCATTTAGTCCATTTTCTTTCAAAGTAATTATTGATAGGTATGTACTTATTGCCACTCTTCTACTTATGTTTATTTTTATAGTTCTTCTCTATTCCTTTCTTTTCTTCCTCTCTCCTCTCACAGCCTATTGGCTTTCTTGAGTCATATACTTGGTTTCCTTTCTCTGTTTTTTGCATATCTCTATAACCAGTTTCTGATTTTTGTTTGCCATTAGATTTATATATAACACCTTATGCATGTATCAATCTGTATTAAGTTGGTGGTTGTTTATGTTTGATTTTGCTCTTGTCCTTTCCCCATATTTTAGGTATATGGTGTCATGCTTTATTTGTGTGTGTGTGTGTGTGTGTGTGTGTGTGTGTGTGAATTCCCTGACTGATTTTTATAGATACACTTATTTTAAGTGCTTTTGTGCTTCCTACTTTTCTTGCTCCTATTTTTTTTTAATTTTTTTTTTTTAAATTTATTTCTAGGAGAGANGCGAAAGTCGGACGCTCAACCGACTAAGCCACCCAGGCGCCCCATTTTCTTGCTCCTATTTACGATCTTTCCTTTCCACTCACAGAGTCTCCTTTAGCATTTCTTATAGGGCTGGTTTAGTGGTGATGGATTCCTTGAATTTTTGTTTGCATGGGAAGCTCATTGTCTTTCCTATTCTGAATGATAGAGTTGTTGGATAGGTTATTCTTGGTTCCAAGTTGGTTTTTTTTTTTCCCCCTTTCAGCATTTTGTATATATCATGCCACTCCCATCAGACCTACAAAGTTTCTGCTGAAAAATCAGCTGATAGACTTATGGGGTTTCCCTTGTATGCAATTGTTCTCTTTTCTCTTGTTGCTTTAAATTTCTCTTATCACTCCCTTTTACTGTTTCAATTACTAGTTATTTGTGTGGACCTCCTTGAGTTGATTTTGTTGGGCCTTTTCTGTGCCTCCTGGATCTGGATTTCTCTGTTCATTCCCCACATTCAGGAAGTTTTTAGCTATTTTTTTCTTCAAATTATTTTGCTGCTACCGTTTTCTCTCTTGTCCTCCTTCACCCCTGTAATGC
>NW_027527807.1:628645-630041 GCF_008692635.1 Crocuta crocuta
TAATTTATTATCGTTTTTGTTTTTTTTTTGGTAATATTCAGCTTAATTGCTTTCCAATCCTCGTCCTCCAGTTTGCTTATCCATTCTTCTGCTTCCTCTAGTCTACTATTTTTGTCTCTAGTATATTTTTAATTTCAGTTCTCTTTCTTTTATGTTTTGTGTCTCTTTGTTGAAGAGAAGTCTCACTGAAGTCATCCACTCTTTTCTCAACTACAGTNAAAGTTTGGATTTATTTATTTATTTTATTTATTTCTAGGAGAGAGAGAGACAGCGCGAGCAGGGGAGGGTCAGAGAGAGAGGGAGACACAGACTCTGAAATAGGCTCCAGGCTCTGAGCTGGCAGTCAGCACAGAGCCCAATGCAGGGCTCGAACCCACAAACCGCGAGATCACGACCTAAGCGAAAGTCGGACGCTCAACCGACTAAGCCACCCAGGCGCCCCTAACAGCATTTATTTAAATTCCCTATCAGACTTATGCCTTATCTCCATTTTGCTTAGCAATCTTGCTGTGATTTTGACCCGTTCTTTCATTTGGGATCTATTTGTTGTGCTGTCTCTTTAAGGATGGAGACTCAGTTTCTCTCACCCTCTTGGCTCTCCCAGAGCTGAGCCAGTGGATTTTCAAAGTTCCAAGTGTTAAGCTCTGCTGAGTGTAAGAACTCATGAAATTATGCCCCTCTGGTATTCAAAGCCAAATGTTACAGGGATTCATCTTCCTCATGTGGGTTCCCCGTGCCTAGGATGCTTGGTGTGAGGGTCTGTTTCTCTCCCCTCCCTGTGGCTGCCATGTCCCTCCCTCCTGTGGATAGTCTCATGGGTCCNTCTTTGAGTTTTCTGGGTTATTTACACTGATGTCGGTGTCATCTAAGTATATTCTTGGGATGAGGTGAGCCTAGGATCCTCCTACTCAACCATCTTTGGGGAAGTCGATTACCCCAAAGTTTTCAAAGTGTGTTTTTCTTGGGCTAGGTTTCAGGTTTTTATTTTTCCTTTTTCCTTATTAATTAATTAATTAATTAATTTATTTATTTTGGTAATGAGCATGTATTTTTTTAAGAATAAAACTTCTAGGGGCACCTGGGTGGCTCAGTTGATTGAGTGTCTGACTTTGGCTCAGNGCTAGCTTCTTCCCTGTAGTGCATTGGAAGAACTGAGGAGATAAGAGGCACAATGCCGTGTTCCCATTTGTTTTGATGTAAACCCTCAGAACAGCAGGCGTATCCACAATCAAATGTAAGCACCCAAAACACCTAAAGCTGAATGGAAGTTCATTTAAAAATGCCTGTTATGTTCTGATTAAATTCCCCACATCTTTGTTAATTTGCATTAGTACAAGTGATATATTATTTGGTGTTTGTTTGTAAGTTTCATTTTGTATATTTGGTATCTCTGTGA
>NW_027527807.1:630059-639621 GCF_008692635.1 Crocuta crocuta
AGAGGAATGAGATCTTGCCTTTTATTCTTCCCCTTGCTCTCCTAAAGCCCAGTGATGGAGCTTTGTGCCCGGCAAGGACACAGCCAATGGAAAATGAAATGGTTCTATTGGCAGAAACCAGTAGAGACTTGAATCAATTATCCCCCCATCTCTTTGTAGCCAGAAAGACTTTTTTCATATTTCATTCTAAACTTTGTTTTGAGGGAGGGGTGCAGAGGAAGAGGGAGACAAAGAATCTTAAGCAGGCTTAAGATGAGACTCGGGGCTCGATCTCACAACCCTGACATCATGACCTTGGCTGAAATCAAGAGTTGGATGCTTGACTGCCTGAGCCACCCAGGCGCCCTGCTGTATTTTATTCTAAAACTAAAGGTTTTATTTTGGGCAGGTGGCCCTCACCATCTCACTGTCTTTTAATTAACAAATGAACTGCTCTTCTGGCATGTGTTGTAGAGCAAGTCTATCTTGTAATATTAAGTATTTATTTTTGTACAGCAGATTCCCACACATTTAATGGCTTAAAACAACACACATGTATTATTTCACAGTTTTTGTGGGTCAGAAGTCTAGGCCTACCTTAGCTGGGTCCTTTGCCTAGGGTCTTAAAAGGTAATAGTCAAGGTCCCAACCAGGCTGTGGAGCCTTTTGGAGACTTAACTGGGGGAGAATCTGCCTTTGTACTCACTCAGGTGATCGTCAGAATGCATTCCCTTTTGAAGACAGAGGGCCCCAAGCCCTTAGGTTGACTGGCAGCTGCCCTCAGGTCGTAGAGGCCACGGACATTTCCTTGCTATATAGGTGTCCCCGACATGGCCACTCACTTTAAGCCACTTTAAGGAGTCTCTGAAGCCAGGCTGCTCACAAAATGAAGTCTGTACAGTGTAACGTAATTGCAAGAGTAACATCTCATCACTTGGTCATTTGTATTGTTTAGAAACAAGTCACAGGTCCCACCCATAGTCTGGGTGAAGGTATTAGACAAGAAGGTGGATACTACGAGGAGGGCGTCATGGGGATCCTTATGATTTAGTTATCAGCCACACTTTGTGATTTATTTTAATTTTTTAAATGTTCATTTATTTTGGAGACACTATGTGCATGTGCGCACGCAAGCACATGCAAGGGGGGAGGCCTTGGGAGAGGGGGGACAGAGGATCCCAAGCAGGCTTACAACAGAGAGCCTAACGTGGGGCTCGAACTCATGAACTGTGAGATGGTGACCTGAGCCGAGGTTGGACACTTAACCAGCTGAGCCTCCCAGGCGCCCCTGTGATTTATTTTCAAGTACATACCAGAAACGTATGCTGTCCTAGGTTAGACATTTTATGATTATTTTATATATTTTTAAAATAACTGACATGAGTATCTGATTTCCTATAACTAGACTCACTGCTGAAGTACAGGAGTCTGTGCTTAGCTGGTGGCCCAGAAGAGCTCCATTTCAGGGACTCGGCGAGCACCATTTCCTAGGACTTGCTGACACTAAAAACCAAAGCTCCGTTGTAGGAACCATATTTGTGGCCAACTGCCTGCATATTATGTCATCTACACGTTCCTACAGAAATGCTACAGCTCTTCTCTAAGCCAGACCTTTGTAGATCTGTTTCCCTGGGTCCTGTCGCTCCGCCTCCCCGTATAAGTGCTTTGGCAGGATTGTGCTTTGGCCTGAAACCATCCGCCTGGAGGGAGTGATCCTGTAGGAAGCAGCGCTGTGC
This sequence comes from Crocuta crocuta, assembly GCF_008692635.1. Lineage (NCBI taxonomy): Eukaryota > Metazoa > Chordata > Mammalia > Carnivora > Hyaenidae > Crocuta > Crocuta crocuta. The sequence continues at coordinate 631,775 of NW_027527807.1, forward strand.
AGGGTGTTACTAGAGATGGTGTAATGTCACGTCTCGTCTCGGTACCAGGAATACTAGTGCTTCTCTCATTTGTCGTATTCCCTGCAGGCGCTGTACATCACACAACCACCCTCCTGCCTCCACGCCGGCCAGGTTCGTGNATATTGTATTATACATGTAGTAAGCTGCCTGTGGATAGCAGGGAGTAGGGACAATTTGTTTGAAGCTGCCGCCGTCTCAAAGTGAACATTGTAGCTGTGCCCAGAGAAGTCACAGCAGTTTTCTTTTTAAGTTTAAAAAAAATATTTATTTATTTAAAAAGTTTTTAAATTTATTTTGAGATGGAGTGAGCGAGTGAGCACATGCCAAAGGAGGAGCAGGGAGAGAGGGCTCCCCCAGCAGGCTCCATGCCTCCATGCAGAGCCTGACTGGGGGCTCAGTCTCAAGGGTCAGATGCATAACTGACAGAGCCACCCAGGCGTCCCCAAAGCATTTTCCTTAAATGGAAGGGTACATGTTACACTGAACTATTTGAACCTATAAAAGCTACTGGGATGTTCACTGGTGAGTCAGAAAGATTGTTCTTTTGTGGCAGTTGCTTGCCTAGGCTAATGGGAATACCAATCTCAACTAGGCTAGGTGCTGAAGAGTTAGCAGGCATTAAGTTGGGGTGCTTGTGGGGACTGATCTTAAACTAGCACTGGTACAATGCCAGGAGAAAAGGTGAAAACAGAGAGATGGAGCGACCCTAACAGGAATGTTTATTCCTTAAGAATCTTATTTGCCATAGGGGCACCTGGGTGGCTCACTCGGTTAAGCATCCGACTTCGGCTCATGTCGTGATCTCACGGTTCATGAGATCAAGCTCTGTATTGGGCTGTGCACTGATGGTGGGGAGCCTGCTTGGGAATTTGTCTGTCTCTTTCTCTGCCCTTTCCCCTCTTGTGCTCTCTCTCTCTCTCTCTCAATCTCAAAATAAATAACCTTAAAAAAAAAATAAGTTGGAATGGTGAGGGGCCAGTGGAAAAGAAATCAGGGTGAGGAAAAAGGTATGGCTGGAGCAAGGGTGGGCAGCTTGTTCAAGCACTGTAAAGGGCTGTCCCCCGTTTCTTCCTGGGAGAAGGCCAATTACAAACTTTCTAGGAATTGACAGTCATGGCATGTTACCATTAAGATGGAGTTAGCCATTAAATTAATTTCCAACTCTGTCTGCCCGACATCTGCATTGTCTCTCTGTGGCCAGAATGGAGCCTCTAAAAATGGTTTATTCAAATGTCACGATATGCTTTCTTCCAGTAATCATGACCTTAGAGAAGAACTGTGGAAGCAGTTATCGTTGTCAAGTGAACAAAACTGAGAAATAATACCACATTCAAGTAAAAACAGCACTTTTTTCAGGACGAACATTAGAAAAAGCTAAGCTAAAAGTCTTTCCAATTTCTTTCCATTCCCTGACTTCTTTCAAGATGCCTTCCAAGATGGAAGAAGATTTTTCATTCTTTTTTTTTTCTTGTACTATATTGCTTCCTACAAATCTTGGTTTAATTTTTAAATTTATGGAGTGATAAGGTAATATAAAAACTCCTTTGCCCATTCCTTATTAAAATACAAAGCAAGAAGGAAGCCTGTCCTTGAACACCTGTCAGGTGCCAGGATCTTTATAAACACTAACCCCTTAAATCCCAGTGATAGCTTCGTGCAGTAGGAATGACGTTTCATGTTTGTTACAGATGGGGGAAATTGACCATCTGTGGTTAGACAGGCTCTGTAGCTTGTCCAAGGTCACACAGATGTTAATTGGGGGAGCCGCAATTCAAATCCAGAACCTTCTCATTTCAGAACCTTTGTGGTTAGCTACTATTGACACATACCTCTTAGAGTTGTCAGGATTAAATAATATGATCAGTGTAAGGTACTTAGCAGAGTAATATACATAAATAGCTCAATAAAGGGAATAGCTCCCAACAATGACCACCACCACTATTCTGTTTTCCAAGTAGTTGAGATTTGCTGGAATACGGGATGTGTGAACATCTCACTACAGAGTCTGAATCATTAAGATATATTTAAGCATATCAGTGATACTCACTGAATGTGGACCATACACCAGAGCTTTCTCTCACGTTTTTATTCTCTTTTCATCCTGACGGCGTTGTAATGCTGGTAGTTTTGCTCTCTATACTTCACAGAAGGGAGAGTGAACCTGAGAGAGATGAGGTAACTTGCTTCAAGTCCCATCTAGGGGCGCCTGGGTGGCTCAGTTGGCTAAGCGTCCAACTTCGGCTCAGGTCATGATCACACGGTTCGTGGGTTCGAGCCCCACATCAGGCTCTGTGTTGACAACTAGCTCAGAGCTTGGAGCCTNTAATTCCCAAGCCTATGCTTCTTATGCTCCACATTCATGCCTCTATAATTGTAAGACCAAATTGCTGAGGTTATTTCTGTACCTCACCCACAGTTGTACTGTACAAATAGTTCCCTCCATGTATTAGGCCATAATTTATGTGGATCCATTCAAAGATCCCACTAAAGAGGGATTGGTTGTGATCACAAATTTCCGAGGACCATAATAACCTTCATTGAAACTGACTTGTTCAGTTTTTCTGTAATGTGACATAATCAGTTGAGAGAAATCTGGGAGTTTTAAATGCTCTGATTAAGTCTTTGTCAGTCATGAGTTCTGATCTCTGTGGCTTCAAAATGGGATCAGAGGATGGTTCAGAATTTAATGCAGACCCAGCTCTCAGAGCTTGCCTGGTGTTCAAAGGGATACATCAAAGATGGTCCTGAGAAATTCTCCCATTACACTTTCATGGTCAAGATAACTCAGAGTTTTGAACAGTGAGGCCTGTGAAAGGGAAGCAGTTACAATCAACTCATAAAGAATGTTTGAATAAAAGCAGTTGGTAACCACACTTTTCTTCACGAAAGCCCATGGAATGAGAGTGATCATTAAACATACAAAGAGCACTAAAATAAGCGAACAGACTACTCTATATTTTAGAGGTTGAAGAAACAATGACTGAAAATAGTATCGGAGCAACTGAGTTATTAGGAAGAGCCGGTGTCAGACTTCTCCTCCCAGATTGGTTTGGCCATCTACAAAATCAATAACCGTCATGCTGCAGTGTATCTGGGAAATAATTATTGCTGTCAAATGACCTCTTGGTTAGCAAGACAAGCCAGCATACTCTGAAGGTGAGAGCACAAAGAGCCAGCCTGTGCAGAGCTGGGCAAGAGAATTTCATGCCCAAAATGGTGACTTCTAGGGATGTGGCTGGGACAATTTTTTCTCATCCTTTTCACTTCTCTCTCTGCGTTTTGCCTAGCCCAGGAAGGGAATGCCTCCCGTTTTATTTCTCCGCTGGTTTCCCCTAAAACACTCTCTTGCATTTCTCCGAGAGAAACGGCCGCAAGAGGTGATGGGGTATGTCTTAGGAATCATTGTACTGATTGTTAGAGATGAATTTACATTGCAGGGCATAACGGTGGGTTATAGAATTCTTCCATTTCTGTATATCACATTCTGCAGGGAATCCATCTTATTTCCCCCAATTCAGTAAACTCCTGAGTATTCTTTCTGCCCAGAGACAGCTCGGCCCGTCAGCCTCTGCTGTCTGCGGACCCTAGCCAGGGACTCAGCCCCAGCCAGCCCTGAGGGAGAATGGGTGTTAAGAAGTCCCATCCTTACCTTTTGATGAGGTCTGAACCCATTCTTGTTAACAGGTTTATATCCATTACGCCTGAGCTGAACACCTCCTCCCCCCGCCCCCCCAGGCCATATGGCTGGCTGTTGTGTCATTTTTCTCCACCTAGCCCACCGGTTCTCCATCCTCCCATAACCACCTATGAGGCTATATTCTCCCGTAGCCGTTCTTTCCCTGGAACCTGGAGCTCGCCCTTATAATCTCAGCTGCTCATCACTTCTCAGCCTTTTGGCCAAGATCAGGTGTGATCTTAGCCGCTCAGTTTCCAGTTCTGCAGTGCTGATCGGTGCTGCCAGCTGCCTTGGCCTACAGACACTGGCCCCTCTGAGAGTCCTAGTTCCCCATGAGCCTTTGCGTTATGTATGGTGGACTGTTGTTCACCTTGCTCAGAGACCAGACCTTTGTGTGTTCACAGCTTGCTTCTCCACTAGCTCACTGGAGACGTCTTGTGTGGCTCCTGTGTGAACTCGCACTGCTTTTACATCATTGTGCATAGATGGACACTTGACCATCTCTGTGATATGATGGAGGCATTTTAGTGTCATGGAAAGAACAGGAAAAGAGTGATTTTTTTAAGTTTATTTATTTTGAGAGAGAGAGAGCGAGCGAGCATGAGCAGGGGAAGGGGGAGAGAGAGAATCCCAAGCAGGCTCCGCACTGTTGGCACAGAGTCCAATGCGGGGCTCAAACCATGAGATCACGACCTGAGCTAAAACCAAGAGTCAGACACTTAACTGACTGGGCCACTGAGGTGCCCTAATAGTGATTATTTAAAAAATATTTATTTTTAAGAGAGAGAGCATGCATGAGTGGGAGGAGGGGTAGAGAGAGAGGATCCCAAGCAGACTCCACCACAGCGTGGATCCCGACTCAGGACTCCATCTCATGAACGGTGAGCTCATGACCTGAGCTGAAATCAAGAGTCAGATGCTTAACCAAATGAGCCACCCAGGCGCCCCAAGAGTGATTTTTCTAATTATACTTAGCAACTGTCTTTAAAGGCCTTTCATGTGAATGGGAACAGCTTCTCTTACATATCATTTACCGACAGTTCTCACAACTTTGGGTGTGTTTGTGAATTCACGGTGGACTGTTGGGGCAGCAGACATGGGTTCAAGTTGCAGCTCTGTTATTGTGTAGGACCTTGGGAAATGGCATCACTCCTCTACTGGATCCTAGTTCCCTCATCCATAAAAATGGTGGTGATAGTGGATATATCTCATGACATTGGTGAGAGTAATGAAAGATTGGATATGAAAATATCTTGTGAACCCCTCTTTATCCTGTGGAAGTGAAACTTTTGAATGAATAGAACGTCATAAACACTTCCTCACGTGTGAAGAAATGCATCAGGGTGTCAGCACATCTAGTGACCAAGAAGTCTGACCACCAACTGGTGCTTATAAGACAAGCAGTGGAGTTTCATAGCTTAAGGTGTAGGTCTGTGACCTGGGACACAGACAGTCCAAGATTATGGATTTGATTGTAGGCACAGGTAGAGGACGCAGCATGTGGTAGTGAAAAGAGTGTGGGCTTTAGAGTTAGACCACCTGGGATCAAATCTCAGTTTAGCTGTTTAATGACCAGGTGAACTTGGGCAATTTAAGCAATCTCTTTGAATCTCAGTTTCACCACAATAACACTACCACCATGCTATTGATTTTTTAAAATTCCCATCTGACAGTCTTTGTCTATTGACTGGAACATTTAGCCCACTTATAGTTAATGTGTTTATGAATATATTTGGGATTAAAATTTTCATTTTATTGTGTAGGGTTCTTGAGTCCTTTTCTTCTTTGTCTTTCAGTTAAGTGTTTTTAACCTTTCTGTTATTTTTCCTTGACCAGTCAGGAAGTAATGCACTCTTTCTACTCATTTAGCTGTTACCCTATAAATTATGACATAAATAAATAACTTACCAAAGTCTAAAGTGAGTCAAAGCCATTATCCTACTCCCTTCTCCACCTTAAGCTTAAATGTTTTATTGCCTGGTATTTAAAGTCTATTATGTTTCACTTCTCTTTTTAATTCCAACATTCACTGTTATTGTTGCTTTTATAGTCAGTATTCATTTATATTTGCCCACGTTAAAAAAAATTTATCTATTTTGAGACAGACGGTGCAAGCCAGGAAGGGGCAGAGAGAGGGCAAGACAGAATTCCAAGCAGGCTCCACACCATTGGTGCAGAGCCCGATGTGGGGCTCGAACTCAAACTTGTGAGATTATGACCTGAGCTGAAATCAAGAGTCTGTTGCTCAACCGACTGAGCCACCCAGGCAGCCCTGCCCACATTTTTAGTACTTTCCTTATTCTTCATTTTTTGTTTCATGCCTCAGATACTCCATCTGGTGTATTTTCTTTTGGCTTTAAATGTGTCTTTTATACTTTTAGAAAAAATATAGGCTAATAATGCAGCTTATATTATTGTTATGATTACATTGCCTGTAATTGTCTCTATTTTGCGTGAATTCTTGAAAAGTATTTTTGTGGGGTATAGAGTTCGAGGCTAACAGTTATTTTTGTTCAGCGCATCGAAATAGTATATGGTCTTCTGGTGTCTGTTGTTGGTATTGAAAGGTGAGCTGTTTATTGGTTATTTCTTTGAAGTTAATCTATATATTTTCTTGGCTACTTTTTCTCTCTTTTTTTTTCTTTTTTTTAAGTAGGCTCTATGCCCAACGTGTGACTTCAACTCACGACCCCAAGATCAAGAATTGCATGTTCTACCAACTGAGCCAACCAGGCACCCCTCTGGGCTACTTTTAAGGTTGATTGATTCTCTCTTTCACACACACACAACCGCTTCTGTCCCCCCCAGTGCAACTCTGTCACTGGTCATTTTCATTATGACGAACTTAGGCATGGATTTCGTTTCCCTTATCCTGCTTGGAATTCACTAGACCTTTTGAATCATAGAATTTATGTCATTCNAGGAAAGAGGTATATATGGTCACCATACCTCTGTCCCTCTAGTCACTGTATGCTTACCGTTGATGGTATATCTTTTCCTTGTCATTTACTTTTGACCTTTCAGCATGTTCGTAGTCTGTCTCCTGCTGGCAGCATATGGTTCAGTTTTGCTTTTTTATCCACTCTGACAATCTGTTCCTTTTAATTGAAGTACTTTATGCTAATACTGTTTAATGTAATTCTTGATGTGGTTGGATTTAAGTTTACCATTTTATTATTTTTTGCTTGTCTCTTCTGGGTTTTTGTTGTTCCTGTCCTATTTTTTCCCTCATTTTGATTATTTGAATATATTTTTGTATTCTATTTAATCTACTGGCTTTTAAAAATAAAATTTACTTATTTTGAGGGAGAGAGAGAGCACACGCACATGTACATGCATGAGCAAGGGAAGGGCAGAGAGAAAGGGAGAGAGAGAATCCCAAGCGAACTACTCACAGTGCAGAGCCAGACACAGGGCTTGAACCCACGAACTGTGAGATCATGACCTGAGCTGAAATCAAGAGTTGGGTGCTTAGCCGACTGAGCCACCCAGGCACCCCAATCCATTGGCTTTTTGACTGTGATAGTTTGTATTTGTTTTAGTGGTTGCACCAGGAATTAGAATATACATTTCTCAACTTTACTAGTCTTTTTAAAATTAATATTGTACCATTTCATGTAAAATGTAGAATGTTTTTAACCATGTAGCTTCCCTTTAATTCCCATTCTTATCCTTATAATTGTCCTATGTATTAAATCTACTTACATTGAAAATCAGACAAGAAAATGTGACTCTCTTTCTTCATATAGGCATATGTACTTTAAAGAATTTGAGAAGTACACCATTTCTTTCTTTTCTAAAAATGTTTATTTTTTGAGAGAGAGAGAGAGACAGAGAGCACCAGCAGAGGAGGGGCAGAGAGAGAGAGAGAGAGAGAGAGAGAGAGAATCTGAACCAGGCTCCAGGCTCTGAGCTGTCAGCACAGAGCCTGACGTTGGGCTCAAACCCATGAACTTTGAGATTGTGGCCTGAGCCAAAGTTGGACGCTTAACCAACTGAGCCACCCAGGCACCCAGAGAAATTCACCGTTTCTGATGCTTTTCATTTGTTCTTCAGGATTCAAGCTTCTCTCTAGTACTGTTCCTCTTCAGTCTAAAAAACACCGCAATGTATTTTCCTAGTTTTCCTTTTGCTGAAAATGTACTTCTGT
>NW_027527807.1:639790-640148 GCF_008692635.1 Crocuta crocuta
TGTCACCTTTATTCCTGAGGCATATTTTCACTGGCTATAGAATTCTGGGTCACTTTTTAAATTTTCTGATGAATAAATCCATCCCACATTACTGTGTCATCAGAAAAATGCAAGTGAAAGTCACTGTGTAGGACCTGTAGCTTCTTTAAAAAAATTTTTTTTTAGTGTATTTATTTTTTGAGATCGTGTGAGCAGGGGAGGGTCAGAGACAGAGAGAGACACAGAATCCCAAGATTGAACTCACAAACCAGAAGATCATGACCTGAGCCGAAATCAAGAGTCAGATGTTTAACTGACTGAGCCAGCCAATGCCCTTCTTTTTTTTTTTTTCATATTTATTTTTTTTTGAGAGAAAGAG
>NW_027527807.1:640216-645481 GCF_008692635.1 Crocuta crocuta
TGTGTGTGTGAGCGAGCGAGCCCTGACATGAGCAGGGGAGGGGCAGAGAGAGACAGGGACAGAGGATCTGAAGTGGGCTCTGTGCTGACAGCAGAGAGCCCGACATGGGGCTCGAACTCACAAACTGTGCGATCTGACCAGAACTGACGTCAGATGCTTAGCCGACTGGACCACCCAGGCACCCCAGGACCTGTGGCTTCTGATATGGTGGTGTAACCCCTGAATAGGCCAGTCTCCCACTGGTAACTTCCTCTGACAAAATACACAATGACCACCTGAGGATTCTGATGAGAAAATGTAGACAGACAAACTGTGGAGCAGAGCTGAAACTTGCAGAACCAGTGGGGGTGCGGGTGAGTTTTGTGCTTTTGGTGACCTTGCGTCAAGGGCAGGCATCAGTTGTTCAGTGAGACCGGACAGCAAAGGCATCTTCAACTCAGATAGAAATAGTGCTTTCTGGGTAGGAGGACCAGGGAAAGAGACCCAGAGTGAGGGACGCTTCCCAGTGGGGAGAGCGTTGGAGAAAGGGATCTTCTAATCATGTGTATAAATACCATGACAGTCGCAGGCCGACCCTTGAGCCATATATGTACAGAATAGACTCAAAGAAGCTTAAAGACTTAATCTCATATTTCAACCACAATCACCCACGGATCCTGATTCTTTTATTTGTATTGTATAATTTTCATCCCGTTGAGGTTTTTAAATTTCTCTTTCTGCTATTAATTTCTATTTTAATTCTGTCCTGGTTAGAAAACCTATTCTGAATGATTTCAGTATTTTAAAATATGTTGAGGTTTTCTTCAAGGCTCAGCATATAGTAGATTTTAAGAACTGTTCCAGGTGCCCTTGAAAAAATGTGAATTCTGGCTTTTTTGGATGCAGAGCTCCATAAATGAGTATTACATCAAGTCTGTTAATAGTGCTCTTCAGAACTTTTTTATGTGTACTTTTTTTGGTCTGTCCTCAGCCATGAAGATAGATGGGTTGGTATTCTTTTATGATTGTGGGGTATTCTATTTCTCTTGTTTTCTCATTAGTGAAGTATTACTAGCAGTAATATATAGAAGTATATACTTAGAAACTATATTGTTATGTGTATACAGTTTTAGGATAGTAGTATCTTCTTGATGATTTTGGCCTGTTTATCATCATAAAGATATTAAAGAACTGTAGACTTGTTCATTACTACAAAATGTAGCCCTTTATCTCTAATAATGCTTACTGCCTTAATATTTACTTTGCCTGATATTAGTATAGTTATGCCACCCTTCTTTTGGTCACTGTTTGAATGATTTTTTTAAAAATCCTTTTCCTTTAGACCTTTCTGTGTCCTTATATTTTTTAGAAAGTAGTTTTTCCCCCCACCCCGTTAGAAAGTGGTTTTTGTAAGCATGTTATAGTTAGTTTCAAAAAAAAACTGTAACAGCTTTACTGAGACATAATTTACATACTATAATCTTCATGATTATAAGTGAACAATTCAATGGTTTTTAGCATATCCAGAGTTGTCAAACCATCGCCACTCATTTTAGAATGTTTTAATCACCCCCAAAAGAAACTCTGCATCCATTAGTCTCTTGCAATTCTCTCTTCACTTCAAGACCCTAGAAAACATTAATTGTCTTTCTGTCTCTATAGATTTGCCTAATGAGAATATTTCAATAAATGGAATCATATAAAATGTGGTCTTTTGTGTTTGGCTTCTTTCAGTTAGTATAAGACTTATAAGATTCATCCATATTATACCATTTATTGATTTATTGTTTATTTTATTTAAAAATTTTTTTTGAGAGAGATAGCTGTAGAATGTGATTAGGGGAGGGGTAGAGAGAGAAGGAGACACAGAATCGGAAGCAGGCTTCAGGCCCTGAGCTGTCAGCACAGAGCCCGATGTGGGGCTCGAACCAAGGAACCGTGAGATTGTGACCCGAGGTGAAGTCTGATGCTTAACCGACTAAGCCACCCAGGCACCCCCTTTTTTTTTTTAATGTTTGTTTTTGAGAGGGAGAGACAGAGAGACAGAGTGTGAACAGGGAAGGGGCAGAGAAAGGGAGACATAGAATCTGAAGCAGACTCCAGGCACAGAGCCCAGTGTGGGGCTTGAACCCATGAACTGTGAGATCATGATCTGAGCCAAAGTTGGATGTTTAACTAACAGAGCCACCCATGGGCCCTGCATATTGTACCATTTATTAATTTTTCATTTTTGTGGTTGAAAAATATCCCATTGTATGTATATACCACATTTTTAATGTGTTTATTAGTTGATCGACATTTCAGTTTCCACTTTTTGGCTATCATAAATGATGCTGCTATGAACATTCATGTAAAGGTTTTGTGCAGACATATGTTTTCAGTTATTTTGGGTGTACACTTAAGGGGTGGGATTGATGGGTTGTATGGTAACTTTATATTGTATATGAAGAACTGTCAAACTGTTGGGGTCCCAGTTCTGGTCCACTGATTTATGTCTATTTTTTATGTCAGTATCACAGTGTCTTCATTGCCATTGCTTTGTAGTAAAATTTGAAATCAAGAAGAATGAGTCCTCCAACTTTTTTCTTTTTTTTTATAATTGTGTCTAGATCCCTTGCATTCTCATTGATCGGATTGTCAATTTCTATACAAAAGCCACCTGTGATTTTGGTAGGAATTGCATTGAATTTGTTGATACATTTGGAGAGGATTGCCATCTTGACAATATTAATTATTCCAATCTGTGAACTTGGGATGTCTTTGCATTTATTCAGGTCTTCTTTAATTTCTTTCAGCAAGTTTTGTAGTTTTTAGTGTGCAAGTCTTGTACTCCTTTTGAAAAATTTATCCCTAAACATTTTATTTTTTTTGATACTATTGTAAGTGGAATTGTTCTCTTAATTTCAGAATGTGTTAATATATTGGTAGTATATAGAAGCACAATTGATTTTTGTATATTAATTTTTAGCCTGCAACTTGCTGAACTCACTTATTAGTTCTAATAGGCTTTGGGGCAGGCGGGGTTCCTTAGGAATAAGATAGTGTCATCTGTGAATGGAGATAGTTTTATTTCTTCTTTTCTAACTTGGCATGTTTTATTTAATTTTCCTGCCTAATTACATCTTTGTCTTGTTCCTGATGTTAGGAGGGAAATATATGATGTTAGCTGTAGGTTTTTCATAGATGTCCTTTTTTGGGTTGAGAAAGTTCTCTTCTGTTTCTAATGTGTTGAGTATTTTTATCAGGAAAGGGTGTCAGGTACTTTTTTTTTTGCATCTATTGAGATGATCATGTAATTTTTGTCCTTTATTATATTAATTTGGTTTATTACACTAATTTTCATGTTTTTATTAAGTTTTTGTTTTAATTCCGGTTAACGTAAGGTATTATATTAGTTTCAGGTGTACAGTATAGTGACTCAACACTTCCATATGTCACATTGTGTAATTTTCATATGTTGCATCACCTAGAATTCTAAGGATAAATCTCTTATGGTCATGGTTTATAGTCCTTTTTATATGTCACTGAATTTACTTTGCTAGTATTTAATTGAGAATTTTGGCACCTATATTCATAAGACCTATCAGTTTGTGGCCTTGTTTTATTGTGATGCCTTCAGTTTTAGTAGCAGTGTATATAGCTGTGTTTTGGGTTTGGTTTGTCTGTCTTGTCTGGTTTTCTGAGCTTAGTCTTTTACTTACAGCAGTTAGCCCCTTTACATTTATTGTAATTACTGACATAGCTGAGTTTGTATATATCATGTTATTGTTCATTTCCTTCTTGACCCATCCATTTTATGTTATTTTTGTCATCCTTCCTTTCTTTTGGATTAATATAAAAATGTATTGTGCTTTCTTTTTCTTAAAATTTGTTGTACTTTTTTTGCTGTTCTTTTAGTGGTTACTTTAAAGCTTATAACATGCATTTATGAATTATTTCATTGGAATACAAATTATTTTGCATAATCTCCATAACCTTAGAGTCTAGAAATTCTATTTACTTCTCTGTTATTGTTATCATTTTGTTATTAAGATGATTTTTTGATTTTTAATTTTTTTAATTTTATTGCAAGTGGGGAAGAGGGATAAAGGGAGAGAGAGAATCTTTAGCAGTTTCCACACTTAGTGCAGAGCCTCATGTGTGGTTTAGTCCCACGACCCTGGGATCATGATTGAGCCAAAATCAAGAATCAGACATTCAATCAGATTATTCAACTGTTATTAATATTCTTGTCAATAACAAGATGTTCAGTATGAACTCTACAAGGCAGTATTATTATTACTTTGTGAAGTCAATGCTTATTTGTATTTGTTCACATATTAGTCCATTCTTTTTTTAAAAAGAAAATTTATATTGAGAGGGGGAGAGAGAGAGAATGTGAGCGGGGGGGAAGGGGGGAGGCGCAGATAGAGAAGGGGAGAGAGAAACCTGGCAGGCTGATAGCACTGAGACTGTTGTAGGGCTTGATCCCATAAACCGTGAGATCATGACCTGAGTCAAAATCAGGAGTCAGATGCTTAACCAACGGAGGCACCTAGGCACCCCCATATTAGTCCATTCTTGTGTTCTTTATTCCTTCTTGCATTTTCACATTTCTTTCTGGGATCCTTTTCCTCTATCTCAAGAATTCCCCTTATCTAGTGCAGGGCTTGAAATGGTTGTATACACTTTAGATTTGCTTTTAGGCTCATCTAGTCCAGTTGTTACTGAAGCTCTCTCAGGCATTTAAAATATGATTTTTGTAATGTATCCACATTTAATTATCACAGAAAGAGTATTTATTTGCTGTAATTTATTGTATTCTACCTGGAAGCAGAATTTGTGAGATTATTTTTTTAACGTCTGTACCTTACTCTCTCCCCCTCCCCCTCCCCCTCCATTCCTTCCTTTTTTCCTTCCTTCCTTCCTTCCTTCCTTCCTTCCTTCCTTCCAACTCAACGTGAGGCTTGAAATCATGACCCCAAGATCATGAATCACATGCTCTACTGACTAAGCCAGCCAGGCACCCCTAAATGTCTGTTTCTTAAACTTGATTGTAACCTACATGGAGGTAGGAATGTTGTCTGGCGTGCTTATTTTGGGTTGTCTGACATTTATAAGTTATTTGTGAATAAATTAATGAATACGCAAGATAATGTCTGTAAACTTCTGCTCAGATAGTAGATACTTGATAAAATAAGTGACCCTTCTCTCTCCTAACTCCTTGAGTCCTGTTCACTATATATCATACTAGGGTGAGACCTAAAATTTGCAAATATTATCAGTTATTTTTGCCTGCCTTTGAAC
>NW_027527807.1:645652-650287 GCF_008692635.1 Crocuta crocuta
GGAGAGCGTGAGGATTTGACCTTTTTCATTTCATGGTGTTGAGATTTGGATTGTACTAGTGGATGATTTGTGAAGTAACCACTCCTATTTCAGCTGCAGGAATCTGTTAAGTTGTACTTAATCTCTTTATGAATTCAAACTGGAGGATGCAGTGATAATCACTTAGCATCCTCTCTGTGTAAAAATCTGCAAATGAGCAAAATAGCCTGGGGAAAATGAGGTGCATCATGTGTCTACACGGATACAAGGAGCAGAGCGGACCCCATTCTCTCTAAGTTAGATAATGAGGTGTTTGACATATAAGAAAATGGTGCTGTGTGAGTAGCTGGCTTTCAGTTTGTATCTCAGGTTCTTGCAAAAGTCATTGCTGCCTCCCTGCATTCTGGAATCAAGCGCCATGTTGGTAGGACAGAGCCAATTATCAGTCAGCCAGCCACTCTGGTTATCGATTGCTGTGACACAGATTGAGGGTGAAGGATTTATACTTGGTCATTTTTCAAAAAGGATGCTGTAAGAGACATTCATTGTCTTGTCTGACATTCTTAAATTATTATCCTCAAAAGTTGTGACCTTTTTAGAAGAGAAGCATCCTGTTGACTCCAAAGAGAACACATCATAGCAGATGAAACGTAAAAGGAAGCTTTGAGTGATTCAACACAGTAACATCCTTTTGCTTTTTAAAGCACTTTATTTTGGGGAGGAGCCCAAGAGTTCTACATTTTAATAATTCTATGTGCTCTCCCGTCTTGAGAATCAAGTTAAAGTAACTTCCTCCTAGTTTTCCCAGTAGTTGGGCTTATACATGGAGAGCAGTTTTTAATTACAGAGCTCACTCCCATTCATTTTATTGGGTCTCACAGTAATCCTTTGAGACGGGCAGGGAGAAGGGTAAGTGTAAGGAAACAAGGACTCTGAGGCCCGGCCAGCGTTCTTACCTTTACCCCGGTCTGCCATCGGAGAAGCTGGGTTTACATGGACTAGCTTAGTTATTATTTGTTCAGTCATTTAAAACTCCCACATTTCAATTTTTAATAGATAGGAAATGAATAACTGAATTTTCAGATTCTTGCTGGATCAAAAGACCTTTTTCCTCTCAAATATTTAATTAGATTTGTGTATGGTAACCTACCACGAACTGTGCTTTCATCTGAGAGGACTTGTCACAGGAAAATATGTCTGGGAAGAAAAATATCAAAGGGCGAAAAAAAAATGCAGGTTGAAACAAAGTGAGTTAAAGAAAAATTCTTGCAACAATAGCTTCCCCACTCAAATGACAGAAATGGGTGGTGAGAAAGGAGGGCTTTATAGTAGAAAGGACAAACATGATTATTAATTTATTAGTAAACCACATTTCCTTCCTGTAGCATTGATCATTTTCCTTTTATTGGGCCTAGTCTGTTTTTCTGTTTGATGATGAAAAAATAACCAGACTTGGTACGTAACTATTTATAACAGATTATATCCATTTGATAGAGCAAAATGAAAAGTTTTCAGCCAGGGGTTGGATGAATCTGCTGTTTTGTATGGTTAATTGAATTATCAGTAATACTTCATCATAAGCTTTGCAAGTGATTTTTATAGAGCATTAGGCCTACAAAACTGATTGGTGTAGGGTGTGTGTGTGTGTGTGTGTGTGTATTTGTAAATAACTGGCTGAGTGAACCTTTTATTCAGTGTATACCTACTTTAATAGCCTTATTTTTACTCTGAATTTACTATTGCCTTGAGATTTAAATTCATTTATTCACATAGTATTTGTTGAGCACTCACTATGTGTTAGGTACTGTTCTAGGCCCTAGAGATAAACCCAAAAATAAGACAGGAAGAACTCTCTGACCTTATGAAATATACATTCAAGTGGCAGGGGAGACAGAATCAAACAGTAAATAGAATGTACAGTGTGTTGGTGTTAAGTGCCATGGAATAAAATAAAGGAACATAGAGGGACAGGGAGTGTACCTGTGGTATATGGGAGATGGTACCATTTGGAATTGGGTGGCAAGAGAAGGCCTCACTGATAAGGTGCCATTTGACTGAAGATTTACAGGAGTCGAGGGAGTGATGCGTGCGGACACAGGGGAGAAAGAACATTCTAGGCAGAGGGAGAATAGCCTGTGTATGGCCAGTTATGTGAAATGTCAGGTGACTGGAGCTGAGTGAAGGAGGTGGACCATGATGGCAGACAAAATCATAAATCACATGGGGGTCCAGATCACAGAGGGTCTTGTGATCCAGTGCAAGGATTTGAACCCAGATTCTGGAAGAAGTTGGGAGCCAGTGCCAGAGTCTGCACAGAGAAGGGATATGATCTGACATGTGTTACCTGGATCGCTGTGCCTGCTGTGTTGAAAACAGATTTAAAGAAGCATGGGCCAGAAACAGCTCAGTCAGGAAGCCTTTGCAGCAAATCTAGGGCAGAAGTGATGGCGGCCCAACCAGGGCGGTAACCATGGAGGGAGTGAGAGATGATGGGGTTCTAGATGCATTCCGAAGGTATTGCCAGTAGGATGTTCTCACAGATGGAGTTATGGATGTGAGAGAATGAGAAGAGTCAGAATGACACTAAGGATTTGGCCTCAACAGTCTGAAGGATGTGATTGTTATGAGCTTGGATGGGGAACACTGAGGAGGGGCAGGTTGCAGAGGAAAGTCTGGGTTTTGGTTTCAGACGTGTTAATTTTGAGGTGCTCAAACTTAACTCAGGTGGAACTCCTGAGGAGGCAGCTGGGTACACACATCCAGGCTTCAGAAAAAATATATACGTACATTTGTGAGTTGTCTGCATAGACGTGGAATTGACAGACATGGGACAGATGAGATCACCAAGGGAGTAAGTGTAGAGAAGGGGAAATGGCCGAAGACTGGACCCTGGGGTCCTGTAACATGTAAAGATCAGGGAGATGGGCCAGAGCTAGCAGAGGTGACAAAAACTGAGATGGCAGCAAGGTGATCTTAGAGACCCCACAGTGTGTGCCCGACAGAGTCAATGCAGAACAAAATTTGTTGCCGGCAGTCCTTCGCTCTATTCGGCCTTCGGTGGAGGGACTTCGGAGTGGACTGTGTGTAAGGGGAGTCCTCACTTAAAGTCTTGGTGGGGAGAGACAATCCCCTGATAATTTTGTTACAAGATGGTGAAGATATTGGGCAGTGACGGATGTGTCAGACAACTAGTGTGATGGAACACTTTTTGTTCTAGCAAATGCCATGTGTTTTAATTAAGACATTGCTGCATTCCATCGTCACGACAGGTTACTTTAGTACTTTGCCAATCTTTCTTTTTTCTTTTTCTTTTTCTTTTTCTTTTTCTTTTCTTTTCTTTTCTTTTCTTTTCTTTTCTTTTCTTTTCTTTTTCTTTTTCTTTTTCTTTTTCTTTCCAATTCGGGGATAGGATGGGTAGGATATGGATGTAAAGGTCAGCATGAAGCAAGAGACACTAACTGTTTGAACAGTTGACATCGTTGATTCTGACATTCAACAACAGGTTACACAAAAGAGGGCCCAAGAGCTGTTTTTTTCCCATCTGCCACCATCAAATGTCATGTCACTGATGACAGCTTGGAAGCTGATTCCATCTCTGTTTGTTTGAAGAGCTATCCTTGATATACAAATGTCTTCTGAAGCAGANTTTTCTTTTCTTTTCTTTTCTTTTCTTTTTCTTTTTCTTTTTCTTTTTCTTTCCAATTCGGGGATAGGATGGGTAGGATATGGATGTAAAGGTCAGCATGAAGCAAGAGACACTAACTGTTTGAACAGTTGACATCGTTGATTCTGACATTCAACAACAGGTTACACAAAAGAGGGCCCAAGAGCTGTTTTTTTCCCATCTGCCACCATCAAATGTCATGTCACTGATGACAGCTTGGAAGCTGATTCCATCTCTGTTTGTTTGAAGAGCTATCCTTGATATACAAATGTCTTCTGAAGCAGAAGGTCAAGGCCGTATGTATTGTGAATTGAACACTGAGCCCAACTTTGGGTTCTTTGCTCTTTGAATTTTACCTTCCCTGAACTTGCCTGCCAGTATCTGTCATTTGTAAGAATCAATTTAGAAAATCAGTGAGCAGGTGCAAATTCTGAGACTACCTTCAAGTCCCAGGTGAGCCTTCCCAAAGCACAGTGGTAGTGCAATATCCTTGCTGGGACCTAGGAATAGTGCTAATTAATTTTCAGTGCCTTTCCCCATCTGAGAATTTTGGTCAGAAAGACTCATTTCTAAAAGATGGCCTGGAGCAGATTTAAGCACAGAGCCCTTTAATTGGCGTGAGCAAGCAACAGTTGGACTTTCTGAATTGAGTTCTTCTGTGGCTAACCAGAGCGCATAGAGGCAGCTCTGATTGCCTCATAGCTCCCAAAAGGAGAAGAGGAAAGGGGGGGGGAAGAAAAAAGAAAGCAGTGAATGGTCTGACTGAATTAGTCCACGGGCCTTGTTTCCTGGATTTGTTTCTTCACATGCACCCTTCTTTGAAAATAGAACAGCTGAATTATAAACTACGGGCTACGTAATAATTTTTGTAATTTGATATAAAACTTCAAAAATTGACTTCTGTGAATCCTACCTTGAAGTGACAGGGCTTAGTATTTGAGAAACTGGCAAGTTTTCTGAAACCTTCATTTTCTTTTTGGGATAGGCTTATG
>NW_027527807.1:650309-652073 GCF_008692635.1 Crocuta crocuta
GCCTGCACGCACGCACGTGCACACACACACACACACACACACACACAGGGTGCTGATTTATGAGAGTTTTTCATTTCAAAAGAGAACCATCAAGTTAGTAAAAGAATAAAGAATACAGAGTATGTGCTCAATTATAAGGTGTCACATTTTATGTGGAATGACTCATGCCCTTAGGCAGGTAAGCTAAAAATAAACTCTTTCCATAAATATAGACTACAGGTATGAATGCAAGAGACATGTTGACGGGAGAGAGAAGTACTGAGAGAGTGCCTCTGTGTTGTGTTGTATTCTTGAGGCCACTGTTGTTCATGGTTAAGAGAGAAACGTGGCACCCACGGGGCTTTTGGGTCCCACTCTGTGGCCTTGCACTGACTCGCTAAAAAGATCTTGGGGAAGCATTTCCGGTTTCTCTAATGAGCATTCTTAATTTGCCAAAATGAGTATGATGAGGTGTGGCAAGAGTCATACTTTACCAAGTTCTAGGTTAGCAGCGCCAGGGCTGACTCCGTACCGCACCGCTCGACTCTCTGGAGCCCTGGTGGCCAGGCTGTTACCACCTCGTCCCAAACATCCATTTTCAGAAAGGCCCATCTCCTGCCAATCTGTAGGACTTGCCCCTTATCTAGTAGCTGCGGGTTTTGACCACTAGGTTGAAATACTGATGTCCGTCTTCAGTAATGATAGTTTCTCATTATGTGATAAGGTGTTCAGGTCCCGCACTTACCTGCCGCTCACCCTGGCCAGACGTGAGGATGAGGGGTTGTGTGGTGGGCCTCTCTGCAAATGGAGCACCTCTCTTCGTCCTGTGTCTTGTCGGAGGTGTTTGCCTCGTTGACATCCTTGCTCAGTGCTGTCACCCTGTCTGTCCACGCAGGCCTTTGCCTCGTCGTTTAACCTTAGCCATGCAGAGCAGTGTATGAATTTCAGATTTAAAAAAAAAGTTTGTTTATTTTGAGAGAGTGCAGGGGAGGGGCAGAGAGAGAGGGAGAGATCGAATCCCAAGTAGGCTCGGTGCTATCAGCGCAGAACCCCACATGGGGCTCCAACTCACCAACTGGGAGGATCACGACCTGAGCCAAAATCAAGAGTCAGACGCTTCACTACCTGAGCCACCCAGGCGCGCGTGAAGTTCAGATTGAGGTTAGAGGCAAGACCTGATTATTTTGTCTCCTCTTTACGTTCATCTGTTCATTTATTCACTCAATCATTCGAGCATTTCCCTAGAAATAATTATTGGAATCATCCTGCGATACTTCGTATCGAGTGGTAAGTAGTATCTGAGAATTAGTGGCAAAGAACACTGTCAGTGAAGTTATAAAGCTATACCTGCAAATTGCTGAAGAAATAGGAGGCGGGCTTCTGGAGAATCTGGGATAAGATGTGGGCACAGGTGATGATGAGGCCTGCAGAAATGCACAGAACTGTCAGTTGTTGGAATCTTCTCTCCCCTTCTCCTTTGTTTCAGAAGTGACTGTATTTAGAACTAGTCTTTTGGAGGTAATCAAGTTAAGAGGACATCTTTAAGGTGGGCCCTAATCCACTATGATTGGTGTCCACATAAAAAGGGGAAATGCAGGGGCGCCTGGGTGGCTCAGTCGGTTAAGCATTCGACTTCAGCTCAGATCATGATCTCACGGTTTGTGGGTTCGGGCCCCGCATTGGGCTCTGTACTGGCAGCTCAGAGCCTGGAGCCTGTTTCAGATTCTGTGTCTCCCTCTCTCTCTGACCCTCCCCTGCTCACGCTGTCTCTCTCTCAGAAATAAA
>NW_027527807.1:652081-653536 GCF_008692635.1 Crocuta crocuta
AGACTTGTATAGAGGGAAGACCATCTACAAGCCGCGAAACCCCGGAGACTACTAGAAGCTTGGAGAGGGGCAAGGAACAGATTCTCCCTCACGGTCCTCAAAAGGAACCATCCCTGCCAACACCTTGATCTTGGACTTGTAGCCTCTAGAGCGGTGAGAACATGCTTCTTTTCTGTTGTTTAAGCTGCCCAGTTGTGGCGTTTTGGTGTGGTGGCCCTAACACACCACAGTGGGGACAAGGAGGGTTTCCTAATCATTAAATCCAAAGGCCTTTTCTTACCTTGCTCAACCACTCTGTACCTTTTACTCCTATTAGCCACCTTCGCTTTTAAAATCCGAGAGTCTGCATGTGAGGTTGCGTCAACCAGAGCTCTGGAGTTAGGCCAAGCTCGGCTCAACTTCTTGGGTAATTTCATTCATCTTCTCTGTGCCCACTGAATGGAATTTGTATGTTCCTCATATGGTTGTTGTGAGGATCACATGAGATAATATGTGAAGAATAGATGTTATCCAACAAGCACGGCATAAATAAAAACTCAACATTAGCTCTTGTAGCCAGGCTGGGAAGGACCTAGACGCTGAGTAGTTAGTGAGATGACAAGTCATCCTGGTATTTGCTCTTCCTCTGTGCTCCTTCCATCCCCACTGGGCTTAGCAGGCTGCGTACCTTCGTTTGGACATCTCCTCTCCTGTTAGGTTTTGAGGTCCTTGGCAGTGGGCAAGAGAAATATTTGATGAATGGAGAAAGAACTGAATGGGACAAATTGAACAGAGCATTCTTGGCCAATCCAAGGGCTAAGTGCTCGTGCTGTTGTAGCCAGGCTCCGTGTGGAAAGCAGGGAGCTGTAGGAGGCTGCAAGTTAATAGCTGCTATGAATGAGTTGATTGTTTGCACTAAAATGTGCTTTTCTGAAGTTCTCAGCAACCCCCATAGATAAAACTGGATTTAAAAAAAAAATTAATTTTGGGGTGCCCCGGTGGCTCAGTCCGTTAAGCATCCAACTTCGGCTCAGGTCATGATCTCGCGGTTTGTGAGTTTGAGCTCTGCGCTGGGCTCTGCTGACAGCTCGGAGCCTGGAGCCTGCTTCCGATTCTGTGTCTCCCTCTTTCTCTGCCCCTCCCCTGCTCATGCTCAGTCTCTCAAAAATAAATAAATGTTTAAAAATTAGTTTTGCTAAATCATTACTGGACTTGATCTGAGTGATGGAAGTGCACTTTCAACATAGTTTTTGAAATTGTGTATACTAGCATTGTGTATGACTGGCACCTCTGTGATTTCG
Source organism: Crocuta crocuta (assembly GCF_008692635.1). Lineage (NCBI taxonomy): Eukaryota > Metazoa > Chordata > Mammalia > Carnivora > Hyaenidae > Crocuta > Crocuta crocuta. The sequence goes on from NW_027527807.1 coordinate 653,362, forward strand.
TCATTGGAACTGTCTACCTGTGCCCCTCAGATGCAGGGATAACATCCAGATTGACCTTTTACTTAAAAAAAACAAAAAAACAAAACAAGTTTCTTACTTTAAAAATGCAGAATGCCAAATCAGAAAGAACAACCAATTTAGGGACCAAAATTGTATAAATATAAGTAGATCAGAA
>NW_027527807.1:653555-653843 GCF_008692635.1 Crocuta crocuta
TACTGGTTCCTCTGTCACTTCAGAAAGAAAGCTAACTGCCTGCAAGAACAGACTTCCTCAGCAAATACTCATTTTCTTTAATGAACAGTCTGGAGGCTCTTTGTACTCCTGATTATATGAGACGCTGAGATGAGTGTACACTGATTTGTTGTTATTCAAACATAAGGGTTCCTTTCGCATCAATTTGAGGGTTATCTTTTCTAGTTATTCAGGAGTCTGAATGGCTTTTCAAATAAGTCAGTATTTACTCATTTCACTCGTGGCCCCTCTCCATCCCTCCATTTATCC
>NW_027527807.1:654769-657258 GCF_008692635.1 Crocuta crocuta
ATATAACCATTTCTCTTTTCAAGTATAGAAAGAAAAAAAATCATGGTGGACTTTTCCAGTGCTATTCATTTCAGGCTTTATTATGGAGCTTAACAAGCTGTGTTTCTGCTTCACTGAGTAAGAAGGTTTACTCGGCTAGATAAGATGGTAAGCATTAATAAAATATTAATAAGACTTAAAAAGAGGCAGCGATTNNAGCGATTGTGTTCCCCTCCCCCAACCCCCTTGAAAATAAAAATCCCAGGGTAGGGAGCGGCAGGAGAGGAAGCTGGAAAATGAAGCATTTTCTTTGAGAAAGATGAATCCAGTGCTTCCCAGCTCCAGGCCAAATCTGTGGCCTGACTCTGACCCGATTCAGCGCAGCCCCGTGTGTACACTTCACTCTAAAATTCAGTGTACGGTAAACGTAATCAGTATCCTTTTGTATCTTACAATCCAGGTCGCCTCTCTCTCTCTCTCTTTTAAATTTCTTCTTAATGTTTGTTTATTTTTGAGAGAGAGACAGAGTGCGAGTGGGGAAGGGGCAGAGATGGGGAGACACACAATCTGAAGCAGGTTCCAGGCTCTGAGCCGTCAGCACAGGACCCGACACGGGGCTTGAACTCACAAACCGTGAGATCGTGCCCTGAGCCGAAGTCAGACGCTTAACTGACTGAGCCACCCAGGCGCCCCCACAACTCAGGTCTTTTTATAAACACCCTGGCAGGCATGTTCTCATGTTAGTGTTACTTCTAACACTGAAAAATTAGGAGCAGCCCAAATGGCAAATAGTACAGAACAGGTTCAGCTGTGATACAGCCGTGTGATGGCGTTCTGCAGCTGATAAAAGTTTTGTTGTACAAAGAGATTCAATGGCCTGGGTCGATGTTCACAATATATCAGTAGTTAGAAGAAAAGCAAATGACACAATTGTAAGTACAGTAGGAGCCTGGTAAAATATGCACATACATTCATAGAATTCTGGAATATAAGTTCTCAGCCGTTAACAGTGGCTATCTCTGGCTTCTGGAATTAAAGGGTGATTTAATGTTGGGCCTTTTTTGTATTTTCTATACTTTTGGTAATGAAAATGTGTANTTGGAAGAAAAAAGTGAGGGTCCCACTTCTTGTAAACACCGTGGGTTGAATGGTGGACCCCCGTGCCCTAACTCCTAGAACCTGTGAATGCGACCTTATTTGGACAGATGTCTTTACAGATGTAATTAAATTAAGGATCTTGAGACGAGATTGTTCTGGATTATCTGGGTGGGCCCTGAATCCAATGACAGCTGTCTTTTACAAGAGATGGAAGAGGAGAAAGCATAGACTCAGAGGAGGAAGCCTCTGAACACTAAGGCAGAGTTTATGACGCGGCTCTACACTAAAGGAATACGGAGGCCGCCAGGAGCCCGAACTGGCAGGGAAGTATTCACCCCTGGAGCCTCTGGCGGGAGCCTAGCCCTACCGATTGGCACCTTGATTTTGAAATTTTGGCCTCTAGAACTGTGAGAAAATAAATCTCTGTTTTAAGTTTGTGTTGATTTGTTACAGTGATGCCCTCTAATACAGACTAGATCTGTTTAAAGGGGCATCAAAGGGGCATCTGTCATAAGAAGGCTGACAGGATAGGTAGGGGAACTCCAGTCCCTGCCCGGAGACGCCCCTTCTGGGTTTTTCTTTCCTACCCTGCTTGCCAAAGAACAGACTATATAAATTGCCCCACCCCACTTATGCTCAGGGCCCAGAGCTCTGGAGAATGATTTCCTCTGAGCCCGCAGCTGTGAAAGAAACCCCCTGCCTTCCCAGATCTCCGAGTGCTGTCGCCTGATTCTTCCTCCGGGTGACCCAGACCAGGTTCCAGAACAGCAGTAGCCGCAGGAAACTGATCCATGCCTCAGTGGGCCCCGCGGTGCATTTGCTATATTCCTACTGTATAGAATACGAGTAGGATCCTCTCTCTTGTCCTCAGCCCTGGATCACTGGGTTCACCATCTCCAAAGTGCTACGCCGAGCTCTGGCGCCAGCTCTCTGTCTGTTTCCGTTGCTGTGCCTCCTCCCTGTCTCTCTGCCCTTCGCTCTTATTGGTGAGGCCTGCCTTCTTAGCACTCCGGACGGCACCTGTTTGGTCCCAGCTGAGGCCTTCCCCCTCGGTTTTCTTTGGCAGGTGGACATTTGTTACTACATACCCTCAAGAGGGTTTTAATGGCTGCCAGGGCCTCTGTGTTCTCCAAGGAGGCCCATTGACTTTCACCACCCTTTAAGATAGCTGCTTAAAGAGGGGCCCCTGGGTGGCTCAGTCGGTTAAGCAGCTGACTCTTGATTTTGGTTCAGGGGATGATCCCAGTCATTAGATTGAGCCCTGTGTCGGGCACTGTGCTGGGTGTGGAGCCTGCCTGAGATTCTCTCTCTCCTGCCCCTCTCCTGCTTGTACTCTCTCTCTCTCTCTCTAAAATAGAAAATACACATAAAAATAAAAATACTTTATTAAAAAAATATCTACTTTGAATCAG
>NW_027527807.1:657405-660897 GCF_008692635.1 Crocuta crocuta
CAGGGTACGACTCTTGCCCAGTGTCACTGAAGGAATTTCCCACACCCCAGAGGTAGGCAATTTGCAGATACTTTGCTGTTCCTATTTGCCAAGGAAGTGAAGATGGCTCATCAGGGACTTCACTCAGTCTAGCCGGCTCTGATCTCCCGGGGTCGTGCCGATGGTGCGTGAGCTCCAGGCTCTGTGTTCCTCACCCCCGTGTCATTGGCGCCCCTGNTCTTTCCCCGAATGGCTCTCATGTGACTCAGGAATCACCCCTGAGACATCTTTCATGACCTCAGCTTCTCTGGCTGGGCCATATACCAGGCTTGGCCCTTTGTGCTGCTCCTGTGGCACCCCCTCACCCCTGTCTCTGCTCGAAAGCACAGTGTGTGGAAGTGATCTCTTTGTGGAGGTGGGACACTCTCAAGTTCATGGTACCTGATGCTATGGCTTCCCCAAGGCAAAGGAAAGAGAGAATTAAGCAAACTTTCCCATGCATGGAATATTGTCTATGGCTGAATGATCTCTGCAAAGAAAAGGCTACAGTAAGCCACTGCCAGAAAAATCTTTTACCTTCTGTCCACTGGATCTATATGCAAAAATCCCTAACCAAGGCTCTGATTTTCTCTTGCAAGACAGAAAAGAAGGCAGAAGCCGATGAAGAAAAGTTGCGGAAGGGCTTCCCCAATGTGAGAAAAATGCTTGCTTTGAATGCTCAAAAAGGCTCTGTTGGGCTCTTTTCTGCTCTACTGCGAGCTACTTGAGGGAGGTGACCCTTGCACTTAGATATTTGTGGAATAGGAGTCATGTGGGTGGCTCAGTCAGTTTGAGCATTTGACTCTTGATTATGGCTCAGGTCATGATCTCACGGTTCCTGAGATTGAGGCCCATGTGAGGCTCTGTGCTGACAGTACGGAGCCTGCTTGGGATTGTCCCTCCTTGTCTCTCTGTCCTTCCCCAGCTCATGCTCTCTCTGTCTCTCTCTCTCTCTCTCTCTCTCTCTCTCAAATAAATAAACTTAAAAAGATATTTGTGGAATAAAAGAGAAGATATTTTCCTCATGGCCCCGTGCTTTCTGTTCTGGAACTATGAGGAGAGAAGCAGAGCAAGCAGTCTGATACCAGATGTGCCATTTGTCTGGATTAGTACCTGAAGCCCTTTAGACCAGACCTTCCTATCACCCATCTGAGAAGCACGAAGGCATGACAGCATTTTTAGCAGGTGCGAATGGGTTAAAGCAGATTACGCTCTCCCTTTGCAGTCTAGAAAAAGTACCAACCAGGAGCTTTATGCCCCACGAAGGTGATAAGGATGCTACACACAATGGGGGATCAAGGCAGAGTCCATCTGTGGTCAGGAAACATGGAGAATTTGCTGAAAGACTAATCAGCTGTGGTCCCGACATCCCTCCACAACAGGACTCAGGAATTCGGGAATGATAGATGGAAGGTGACCCCCCCCAGACCTTTGTAAGCTGTACGACTCAGGCTAAATAAAATAAGATGGGAGGTGGTTTTCAGTTACCACCGTCAGACCCAAGTACAAAAGCTGTAAGCAGCTCCACGATTTTATGAACTTTCCCGAACTGGGATAGAACTCTGACTCCTAGTTAAAAGGTCCTGGGGCCAAGCCAGATGGTGTCTCGGAAGTTCTGAGTCTTGGAGGATGAAAGCAGGAGAATCAGGAGCCACACCGTTGACCAAAGAAGGCACCTCGCTGGATGGGCGGTGTTGGTGAGAAGCCAGATAAGCATAAGGGAGGAAGCAGAGAGGAGAGCAAACTGGAGGGGCTGAGACAGGTGCCAGAAGTGCTTTCATGGACACAGCCTTCGTCTACGCGGCCTGGGATGCTTCACCGGCAAGGGGGCATGCTTCTCAAGCTCTAGGATCGCTCTTTCCTTTTTTTTCTGACCCAGCAACCATGAACAATCGTATGTTTCGGTGTTGGGTGGAATTAGGAGTCCACTGCCAAACGCAGTACTTAGGTTGAAGAGTCAATTTGAGGATTAATGATATATCCTTTGTGAGACATAGAACATCACACACTTCAAAACATAGTCACTGAGCTGGATTTATTGAGTGTTAAGACACTCTAATTAGAGTAAGGAAGGCAGACATAGCGGTAGAAATGGATATTACATTGCATGTTCTCAGTAAATATTGTGTCTCAGCTTAAATAATAAAAGCAAGGAAAGAGATTAGAAAACGTTCTTGTTCCAGGTAGAGTGCCAGGTAGAGTAGGGGTGTGACAGGGAATGCGGCTGGAAAGATAGGTTTGGGATAAACTCCATCGCTAGCCAGATTAGCTACTTAGCACGCTCCTTGGACAGCACTGTATAGAATACCTTGGAAGTGTGGAAGGCAGGTGGCCACTGCCGTGGTCTCGGTAGAGATGAAGTGGGGCTGACCTGCTCTGGTGACAGTCGGAACACAGTAGGGAAGACAGGACTGACAGACATATTGGAGAGCTAAATTGGCTTTGACCTGTGACGGACTGACTATTGGAAGTCAGGCAGAGAGGAAACAGATGACGGCAAGTTTGCAGGCCTGGGCGACTAGATGAACAGGGGCACTCATAGAAAGAGACATCCGCTGCAGTCGTTGATGTGAAAAAGGAGATATGGCTGGTTTTGAACATGTCGGGTTTGCAACAGAGATACCCTAGAAGCTGTCAGAAATGTGCAACAAGAAANAGACTAGGGTAGATCCCACTGCCGGAGGTTCCCAGAGATCTCTGCGTTCTCCCTACCCCTCTGTCCCCTTGCCGCCTTCCCTTACATCTCTTTGTGTAATGCATTTCTCTTAGCTTTGTATAGAGAAGGAGTTGGCTTGTACAGTGTGTAATTGAGAAATCATAGGCTCATGGTACCGTTTTTTATTTAAAAAATTTTTTAAAATGTTTTATTTATTTCTGAGAGAGAGAGAGAGAGAATGAACAGGGGAGGGTCAGAGAGAGGGAGATAGAGAATCTGAAGCAGGCTCCAGGCTCTGAGCTGGCTGTCAGCACAGAGCCCGACGCGGGGCTGGAACCCAGGAACCTCGAGATCATGACCTGAGCTGAAGTCGGACGCTTAACGGACTGAGTCACCCAGGCGCCCCCTGTTTTTTTGTTTTAAATCAGTATACTGGTGATTGGGAGAGAGGTCAAGGCCAAGACTGAAGGGTTACATTCACAGAAGTGATCATTCAAACCACTGAGAAAATGAAANTGACGGGCACACTCGGGGCAGTTACAGCAGGAAATTTCTCTCTTAGCGTGCAAGTCCCTCCCCCGATTCCTCATTGGCTGAGCACTACAGAGGTTACAGCCTCACCCGGAAGTTGCCTATGCCCATGTGGGGCAAAAAGTCTGACTGGAACAAATGTACATTCCTTGAGGTGACGCAGAGACTTCGGTTCTTTGGCGCATGCTCATTGCAAAGCCGGCAAAATAAGCCCGCAAAACAGAGGGGAAGAACCGGGAAGTGAAATGTCTAAGGGTTTGAGATTCCATTATGGGGTTGGGGGTACT
>NW_027527807.1:661099-670558 GCF_008692635.1 Crocuta crocuta
GGGGGTACTTCATACATATTGGAAACTAGATAGCACAGCTTTTATTTGGTATTTCTGAAAATGAGTCCTCTCCCTTCTCACAGGGAGTGTAAGGCAAGCTGACACCCCGCGTTGCACCCCCACCCCCACGAGAGGGACATGCCTGACATTCCTCCGGCACTCCTGGCTGCCCAAGAACAAAGGAAAGGACAGAAAACAAATGGTTAAACTGGTAGTCTCCATCCATCGGTTTACAGATATCTTAGTAAATTACAAGGAAAGGGCAGTCTTATCACCAGCCTAATCTCCAGGAACTCCTGACTGTCTTATTTATTTATTTATTTATTTTTCTAGGAGAGAGAGAGACAGACAGCGTGAGCCGGGGGGGGGGGGGGGGGGGGGAGGGGGGGGGGGGGGGGGGGGGNCCATACTATATACCTACCAGTCGCTCTTCACAACCCCAGTGCAGCTCTTTCTGCCCACGGGTCCTGTCTCTGTGCCTTAATAAAATCACCTTTTTGCACCAAAGAGGTCTTCAAGATTTCTTTCTTGGCTGTCAGCTTGGAACCCCACCATCACCCCAAAACCTCATCAGTTAACATATAGTGTGATAATAGTTTCAGAAGTAGAATTTATCATCACTTCCAGATAACACCCAGCTCATCCCCAAACCAAAAAGTNTCAAACCGCGAGATCATGGCCTAAGTGAAAGTCGGACGCCTAACCGACTAAGCAGCCCAGGCGCCCCAACTCCCGACTGTCTTAATGATCATGCTTTGCCAGAGACTAAAACCACCTTAGCTTGACAAGAGCTAGGTCTTCAGTAGTCTGTGAGTCTTCTTTAGCATGAGCAAATCGCTGTAAGAAACTTCCTCTTGACTTTATCTCCCCCAACTCCATACTATATACCTACCAGTCGCTCTTCACAACCCCAGTGCAGCTCTTTCTGCCCACGGGTCCTGTCTCTGTGCCTTAATAAAATCACCTTTTTGCACCAAAGAGGTCTTCAAGATTTCTTTCTTGGCTGTCAGCTTGGAACCCCACCATCACCCCNATGTTTCCTTCCCTCTCTGCTTTTATCTTGTTTTTCCTTCCCTTCCTCTATGTTCATCTGTTTTGTTTTAAAAATTCCCCCTGGAAGTATTGTTGGTGGAATTGTCCTCCCAAAATTCATCTGTTGAAGCCTAACTTCTAATGCCTCAGAATGTGACCTTATCTGCAGAGCTACCTCTGCATTTAATCTAGTTAAAATGAAGTCCTTAGGGTGGATCCTAATCCAGTATGACTGGCGTCCTTATAAAGAAGGGAAATTTGGTCATAGAGACAGACATGTGTATGTATTTGTCAGGCTTAGGTGGATAATATTGCCCTCAGTAAACCCTAAATTTCGGGGTTATTGGTGAGGATGAACCAGGTTTGCTTGGAAGGTGCAGAGAAGTGGAAGCATGATTTAACCCGGGAGGGAACGGAGGATGCGCGCAGGCCAAGGGAAAGGGGCCCGAGGAGGAGGCATTTGAAAGAGGAAAGGAGGAGGGCGAGAAAAAGCAAAAATTCATAGGGTCAAGTCCTAGAAGAGGGATGGGCACAAAAGCACCAATCAGGGTGCGCTTAGCCTTGGGGAGGAGGGCTCTGTTTCTTCTTGAGAGTCAAATGGTGAACAAAAGGAGGCAGCCTGAAGCCTGGGAGATTTTGGGGGGCACACAGATTCTCATCATCACGGTGAGCAATAGGATTCTGAGACTTGACCTGTCCTTCCTTTCTCCTTTCCAGATTTCTATTCACAATTCTTTCCTATGAGCGTTCAGACAGTTTCAACACTTCCAAAATTAACCCAAGACATTCGTCAACAGGACTAAGTTAGCAGGGCATTCAAGAGTCACCTGCGTCTCTCTCATCTTAAAGGTGAAGTTCAGGGGCACCTGGGTGGCTTAGTCGGTTAAGCGTCCGACTTTCGCTTAGGTCATGATCTCGCGGTTCGTGGGTTTGAGCCCCGTGTCGGGCTCTGTGCTGACTGCCAGCTCAGAGCCTGGAGCCTGTTTCAGAGTCTGTGACTCCCTCTCTCTCTGACCCTCCCCTGCAAACGCTGTCTCTCTCTCTCTCTCTCTCTTAGAAATAAATAAAACGTTTAAAAAAATTTAAAAAAAAAGGTGAAGTTCATAGTTGAATCAAAGCAGGTATTTCAGGGCCACCTATGGATTGACAATTCGATGTTTTCCTTCTTTGGATTATCTTTGCTGCTGCTGGTTCCCAAAGGGTCAGCTCTCCTGGCCATTAGCATATTATTACACTTTGAATAATGAACTACCCTCTTGGGTTAGGGAAATGGTAATGCCCTTGCTTCCAGTGTACTTACAATTCAAAGTGACCAGCAAGGATTCAGGATCTGCAAGTGAAAAACTGTTGTTTTTCTATTTTTTAAAAGCCCGTATCAGTGGCTGGTGGTTCATTTGCTGCTTTTCCACCTCTTTGCTTAGCCTCGTTCACTCATCTTGCGTGTGAAATGTCTGTTCTCTTTTGCCCTCTGTGGACACGGAACATAACTGTACAAGCCCTTCTATACGGGAAGACCATTATTATTTTGTCTTACAGTCTTAATTTCAAACATCAGAATATCTTTTCTCTTTACCACCAGTGTATCAAGTGGCTGATATGTGGCAGTTATTGGAGCTATAAAATTAATAAGATAATAAGTCAGTGTGCCTTCAAAGAACTTGTAGGGGAGGAAAAGTAATTTTCCACACCCCTGTAGGTTCTTGGCTGAAACCCTGATTCCCCACCCCCAAAGTTTAATGACCTGTATAGGCTGGAGATTTCCAGGAAAACTGAGTAACTGGAAAGTAGCCCTGTCTCCTTAAATACCATCTCCAGCTAAAGACAAAAGGTGTAGGCAGAGCACTGTAAAGGAGGGTATTGTTTGTTATGCAGATTTAAGACATTGCCTTCTCCATTGGTAAGAGTTTCTAGAGATTAAGTCACCTTCCTCTTCTAGGCGCTGAGAGGGAGATACCCTTACAGATGGAGATTTCCCTTATCCATTTACATTTCTCTCAGGAAAGGGTAACTTCTAAGGGCTTTCAGAGCTTCTCCAGTGTCTGGTGCTTCTTAAAAATAACCAGCTTGAGACTATTAGTGCCAAGGAGACATCTTTTGGGGTGACACATCCTGGTCCCCTTCAAACTCCTCATCTAGTTGGGGAGACTCACACATTATATCCTGATGGTTTCTCTCCCTGTGGCTTAATGGAAGCAGGTGCAGGGACAGCGGAGCACAAAGAAGGAGTGGATTCTGCCCGGAGCACGCAGGAAAAGCTTCGCAGAGCTGCTGACAGTTGACCTAGGTCTTGAAGTCTGAGTTGGGGTTCCTCTTTTGTCTGTGATCTCTAAATCTTTATGAACTCTTCTCCTTCTCTTTTTATTTATATCACCACTTTCACATGCCCAAATCTTCCCGTCTTCAGGTTTTACCCTGTCCTTGGTGGTGGACTCCAAACCCACCTGATGAGGGACCGTAAGGCAAGCTGAGGGTCAAGCACAAGCTACCTGTTACCTCACTCCCGCAGGGGGTGTATGTGTGACATTCCTCAGGCTCTCCTGGCTGCTCAAGGACAGAGGGAAGGACAGAGAACAAGTGGCTAAACTGATAGCCTCTCCGTCAGTTTATAAATATCTTAAATTATAAGAAAAAGGCAATCTGACCAGTAGCCTAATCTCTAGAATCCTATATCTCAGTTTCCTGGAGCCCCTGACATCACCCTCCCTTCCGTAGTGTTGTGGGCAACAAAAGCAAGAAGGAAATGGCCCTGAAGCCCATTGACAAATACTTGAGGCTGGCAGAGTCAACTCCCTACTGTCCTCATGCTGATGCTTTGCTAGAGGGAAAAACCACCTTCGCTTGACAATAGCTAGGCCTCCAGTGATCTGTGAGTCTTTGGCATAGGGAAGTCTCCTTAGAAACTTCCATTTGGACTTTACCTCCCCCAAGTCCAGAGTATGTAACCAGTCCCTCTTCACAACCTCAGTGCAGCTCTTCCTGCCCACGGGTCCTGTCCCCGCGCTTTCATAAAATCCCCATTTTGCACCAGAGACGTCTTCAAGAATTTTTCTTGGCTGTCATCTCCGAACCCCACGGTCACTCCAGAATTTCATCACACCCGCTGCACAGTGGGCAGCCTAGAATACCTCTAATATCTCTGGGGATTCTTGGCGGGGGCTGAAGACCCTTTTTACTACGTCGCTTCTGAATCTTGTCCTCTGGTGTCACTGAATCCTTGATCTTTGCTCGGAGGCTCATCTCCTGAAGTAAATCTGCTTCTCTGTTCTGGTCGTTCTCCAGGAAACTAATGCACTTGGTTGGGGGAGGGCTTCACTGCCCCGTGATACCTTGGATTTAGGGCCGTGTGCAGTGGGCTTTGGTAAAGGTTTGATGATATGGGAAGGAGGCAGGATTGAGGGGTGAGTGGGGGCTGAAATTCAGCCCATGAGCCACTCACCAAGCCTTGTGCCCTAGCTGTGTCCTGGGAGGAAGCAGTACCTTTTTCTAGTTAACCCAGACGTTGGGCATGGATTGGTGGTAGCCCTGAGAAGGATTACACTCTTAGTGCAGCTAAACAACTTTAGACTGAAATTCTTAAAATACTTGTCATTTCTGTGCTGGGTAGGATTGCTGGATTTAGCAAATAAAAAAATATAGAAATACCTAGTTAAATTTGAATTTCAGATAAACAATGAATTTTTTTGTTTTTAGTGTAAGTATATCCCAAGGACTATTTGGGACATACTTATACCAAACATCATTCCTTATTCACTTGTGATTCAGCTATTCATTGTGCTGCACAGTGCTTGCTCCTGCCTTCTGCCTCTTCTTTCTCCCTTTCCAGGGGTGAGGGTCTCCACCCCATTTTTTTGTTTTGTTTTGTTTCTTATGGAGAGCAGTTTAGCTGTTAGGCTGGTCTCAGCCCAGACCGTTTAGGCTCTGCCAAGGGGCGGATGTGAAATGTCAGGGTTTGGAGCGAATGGTCAGGAAAGAATTCTTGAGGCATCTTAAGTGCACAAAAGGTGGTTTTCTTAAAGGCACAGGGACAGGGCCCGTGGGCAGAAAGAGCCACACTGGGATTGTGAGGAGTGGCTGATTATATACTTTCAAGTTGCGGGGGGCGGTTTAGGGACAGCAGAAGTCTTTAAGGGATTTGGAAGCAAGGTTTCCCTGACCTTGAGGGGCTGGCTGTTGTTAGGATAAGGTCATTAACTACTATCAGTAAAACCTTAGCCATGAGACCCTTCAGATGGATATCAGCGGGCCATATGCTTAGAGGATGATTGCTAACGTATATCTTGGGGGTAGAGATAAAGGAAGTTTCCAAAGGCATTTTTGTATGTTCAAGGAGACTTACAGCAACCTGGAGGTCAGGCTAATGTTAAGCTCAAGTATTAACATGGAGGCCTTTGGGCTCCTGGAGGAAGGGCACATTGCCTGCCTCATTGACTCATCAACAGGCTGTAAGTTGTAAGCNAACCTGGCAATTGAATCGTTGAGCTCAGGATGTTAGGACTGAGAGAGATGATTTTAGAGATTCTCCAGTCTACGGATTCTTTCCTCAATTTGCCAATAGAGGAACTGAAGCACAGGGGGCGGTGTATAACTTACTCAGGGTCACACAAGTTCGTGTGAGAGCCTGGACCTCCCTGGATTTGCCATGCTTCTTCTTTTCTTTGAGGAGATGCAAACGATTTGGCAGAATTTGCTTATTTCAAGGAAGGACCCTCTCGCCCCTTGGTTGTGATTTGGTCTGGGGGTTCTTGTGGGTGGCGGTGCTAAGGGGAAGGAGAGCTCCACAGTGTGGTGGCTACTCAGCCTCCCTGACCGAGTCCTCAGTGGCGTGTTCCTTCCCAGGGCCCCCAGGCCCGCCTTTGCCAGTCTCAGTGCCAGCTGCTCTTTGGGACTTGGCCGCCCTCTGTTTCCCCCCCTGGTCCTGCCAACGGGTTGGACTTCTCCATGATGATTTCCATACACAGACAACAATACCCAGTGCCTTTACATCACCACTTTAATTGCAGTGAAGAGTAAGCCCTCAGCTCTCTCTGAGTTCAAGTGTAGATGTCTTTTCACTGCATGAATATGCCAAATGTGATTTCATGATACACACAAAAAATCTTATTTTTAAAGTGAGCTCTACACCCAGCATGGGGCTTGAACTCATGACTCCGAGGTCAAGGGTCGCACACACCACCACCTGAGCCAGCCTGGCCTTCCCCCCAAAATATCTCTTGTCGGCGTGCAGTGGTACAGAAACCGCTGTTTTCCCCTTAGCTCTTCTCCTTGAAGCCTTTGGGCAAGGCCTAAGCCAGCTGAGAGTGCTTCCTTTCTGTCACTGTTGTTTTTTCTGTTACTGTCCCAAGCTCGTTGCGTCAGTAAATGTAAAACACTTTACTTCCTGACCTTTCTGAATTAGACGAGGCTGCTAAAGAGAGCCACCGAGTCACACTGAAAAGACTCAGCCTCTCTGGTGAACACATGGACATTTTTAGGACTTTCTTGTCTTAACCTCCCCCTGCTGGTGAAAAATAATCCACATACATTCTGTTCAGAAGCTGGACATTTAAGGGCAGGTAATTTGGGTCTCATGGTGACAAAATGCCTTTACTGCCACAGAGGTGATGGTTTTGCCTCTTAAGTACTAGAAGAGAAATGAATACTTCTCCCACCATCCATCACCTGCTCATTACCTTCTCGGCTGTGAAGAAGGGACCCGAGTTCTCCTGCGTGGTGTATTTGTACATTTCACCTTCCACAAATGTCATGAATCACAGCAACCCATAGGCTGACGCGGTGTCCCTTCTTTGGCAGTCGTGACTTAAGCTTGGGGCTGTTGCAATTCCAGCGGACCATGGAATGGGATGGATAGCCACTCTGGGGGTGCCTATTCGGGTGGGTGGGCCTGGCAGCACAGGCAGTGAAAGAATTCACCCAAGGCAGAACAAAAGAGATAGAAATTTGTTGAATACGCCACAAGGGAGCAGCGGGCACGACAGCAAAGGAGAGACTGTGATGTGAGGCGGTGGCGGGGGCCACGGTTATAGGGCGGAGTGACGGAGTATGGGAACCTAGGGCGTTTTCCCTTTCTTGGTAATCTTAGGAACTATGCCTGGCTGTGACTGGTCAGTTAGGACCCATGGCCGTTTCAGGGTGGGCCGCTTAATGAGCCTGTTTGCATTTGGCCCAGTGGTCGCTGTGGGCCCTTGGGCCCCATTCAAGTTTCCATTGCTCAAGCCTCTTGCCTAAAAGCGGCCCCTACATCTGCTTCTGGCCAACGCTTTCCACCTTCTGTCTGCTGCTTTTCATTGGCTATGGGATATGAAACTTAGATGTTTGAAATGTGCCCAAACTCAGAGTTAAGGGCCCCAGAGTGAGCCCTCAGTAACTATGGAATGACCAAACATTAAAGAACCAATGCATTATATTTCTGTGGTGTCTATATTTTGTAAACTTTGTTTTGGCTGCTCAGAGGAATTTTCTGCTTCCTATTTTCTTTTTTTAATGTCTTATTTATTTCTGAGGAGAGAGAGAGAGAGAGAGTGTGAGGAGGGGAGGGGCAGAGAGAGAGGGAGATACAGAATCTGAAACAGTCTCCAGTTTCTGAACTGGCTGTCGCTCGANAGATAAGTTAGGTATCAGTATACCCTTTGTAATTTTGCAGGTTACATTAAGAGGGGGAAACAATGAAAATTCCAGGTTATTATAACAGAAAACAACATTTTCTAAAACTATGTGATCCTTTTACACAGGCTTAGCTCCGCAGTGTACATGTGTAATTTCTGAAAGCTTGTGTGCTGAAGAATGATGTGGGGGAATGCTTGGAATTGTAACATGACTTATAAATGTTAAACATCTAGCCCTTTTATCCACTTGAGATCTAAGGGTGTTGATAATCCATTTTTCTTGTTTTCCACCGTTATCACACGTCCCCCCCCTTTTTGAATTGCATGTGCTATGCTGAAGGATGTACAGAGATGATCAAGACCCAGCCAATGCCCTCAAGCTGCTGACAGGCCTGTTAGGAGAAGAAGCTATAAACACGGTAGTGATGAGGAGCATGGTTAGAGGCTTGTAGTTTGGGCTCTGCTTACGGAAGGCATGACACTGAACTTCCAGGGTATGAGTTTACTCATCTGTAAAATAAGGGTTTTTTTTTTAATTGTTTTAAAATTTTAAGTAAACACTGTGTTACACATGGGGTTTGAACTCAGAACCCCAAAATCAAGTGTCACATGCTCCACCAACTGAGCCAGCCAGGCATCCATGTAAAATAGCTTTTTAGAGGGNCCGACTAAGCCACCCAGGCGCCCCTATTTATTATTTTTTAAAAAAATTTTTATGTCTTTATTTTGAGAGAGAGACAATAAGCGGGGGAGGGTCAGAGAGAGAGGGAGACACAGAATCTGAAGCAGGCTCCAGGCNACAGTTTGTGAGTTTGAGCCCCGCATCGGGCTTGCTGCTGTCAGCACAGAGCCTGCTTCACATCCTCTGTACCCCCCCCGCCCCACCCATCTCTCCCCAGCTTGCTCTCTCATAAACAAACATTATATAAAAAAAAGAAATCTATCAAATTATCATTCAATGATTTTATGATAAATACCATAGAAATGCCTGACCCATGAGATCAGTGTTGTTTCTGTGTCATTCAGTGCTATTTCTTCAGTAACAACCATAGAAGCTAGCACACAGTAGGTGCTCGGTTGTTTACTGAATTAACAGTAAATCAAAAACAGTAAAAGAAATCAGAGCAAGGGAGCTCATTGAGGACTTTATGGAGAAGAGAGTATTTGAAACAGACACTTAAGAGAGATATTTTCACCATTCAGGTAAACATTTGGAATGGGGTGCAGTTGAAGGCACTTCGAATCCAAGGGAGGCTATGTGGTGTAGTGGGAAGAATACAGGACTTTGAACCAGAAGATCTGAGTTCAAATTCAAGCTCTGCCTCTCACTAGAATGTGTCCTTGGGCAAGTCACTAAACTTCTCAAAGGCTCAGTTTCCTCGTGTATAAAATGGGGGTGATGATACCAATCTGTTGACAGATGTGTTACGAAGATTAGATAGGAAGGTACAAGGCGTGTCATCTGATGCTCAAAAACTGTGAATCTGAAGGAGCAACAAAAATCATACATAGAAACCTGGGGTTAGAAAGCAGGTATGTCTGGACTGGGCTGTGGGAACGGTTGGGGTGCAGGTCGCCGGTGTGGTGCCAGGTGCCTGAGAGGGGGACGTGGAGGGTGTGAGCATGAACATGGCAGAAGGGGACAGCCTGATATCAGTGGCTTATGAGATTTTGGGGAAGGTCCAGGAGGTGTTTTTCCTCAAGTACATGCAGGCCAAGGGTAAAAGCAGGGATTGGTTGGCTGGGTCCAGAACACTGACCAGGGGACAGTGCAAGGACAGTTGCAGGGTCCCATCTCTAAACTGTGTCGTATGCAGGAATGGCT
>NW_027527807.1:670566-674677 GCF_008692635.1 Crocuta crocuta
AGAGAGAGAGGGAGACACAGAATCTGAAATAGGCTCCAGGCTCTGAGCTGTCAGCACAGAGCCCGATGCGGGGCTCGAACCCACGGACCCTGAGATCATGACCTGAGTCGAAGTCGGACGCCTAAGCGACCGAGCCACCCAGGTGCCCCGAGAAAGTCGTCTTAAAGCTGGATTACCCAGATTTCCAGACTGTGAAATAATGGCCTGATTTTAAATCTTCTAAGAAAACTCACTGCTTTTGTTTTTATTGTTAATATAGAACTGTTCTGTGTTCAGTATTAGAATTTCAACTTGACGGCTGATTTCAGTTGCATGAGCACAGGCAGGCTCTTCTTCCTCTGACTTACCTTGTGACTTGGCATTTCTGGCAAGATCTCTACTCTGGTAACATTGACTTGAAGACTTGGATCTGTCCCGGTTCATCGGGTACGTCCAGTGTCCGCTCTCTGAGTCCCTCTCCAGGACGCTGGAAGCCTTGGCTAATTAATGCATAATGAGGAGCACCCGGGTGGCTCAGTCAGTTAAGCATTCCACCTCAGCTCAGGTCATGAACTCAGTTTGTGAGTTTGAGCCCCACATCAAGCTCTGTGCTGACAGCTCAGAGCCTGGAGCCTGCTTCCAATTCTGTGTCTCCCTCTCTCTCTCTGTCCCTCCCCTTACTTGTGTTCTCTCTCTCTCAAAATAAGCATTAAAAAATGCATATGGGAAGTACTAGGATACTCTTCATTCTCACTCAGGATGGAGGCCTCAGTGTCTGTTAAATTGGAAACTTATCACCTCTTAGAATATCCACCTTACATCATTAGAATTTTTAGGAGACAGTACTGGCAACGATTAGGTGGCTCTTGGCCTCTTATTGAGAGGATTTTACTTCTCCCCATTAGACCTTCAATCTAATTTGATCATAGCAGCATCATTCATGTAGTCAGTAACATTGAATACCATCATGATTATCGCGAATGATAGCTCAGGGCTGTACTAAAAGTAATTATGGTTCTATTCTAGAGAATGTACACGGGAGGAGTATAACTTAGCATAACTACCTAGTGGACTAAAGAGCATCAGCAGTCATGTTAATAATTTGGTTTATGTTGCAGTTGTCAAGAAGTGTTCAAGGTTCATGTTATGGTTTTATTTAGTTGAAAGGAAAGACGAATCTTTTACACCTATAGGTATCACGGTGGCATGCACAGTATGGAAACTGAAATAATTAAATGTTTTGCCCTAGGGGGGGTTTGGTTGTATTATTGTTTAGAAGTTCAGTGGCTCATGTCCTGGTGAGTTCTAGAAAGTTCTGACAAGTATATTTCTATTTGCTCTTCATTTTCCTTACTTAGAATTACCTATCTTGTGTCTTAGTGAAATTTTCTTCATTGGCATATCGATTCAGTCCTTTTCAGCTAAAGTTTGCCTTTCTGCATGTGTACACAAGACTTTAAAAAAAGTTATATGTTTCACGTGGACATTATAATTTGACACTTGGGTATGCTGCCAAGTGATCATCCCCCAATGGAGTATCATTACCACCCATCACCCTACAAATTGACCCCCTTCACCCCTGTTGCTCACCCTCCCAGCCCCCTTTCCCATCTGGTAACCACTAACCTGTTCTCTGTATCTGTGAGTTCGTTTTTCTTCTGTTTGCATGTTTGTATTTTTAGATTCCCCCATCTGAGTGATATCATAGAGTACTTGTCTTTTTCCTTTTGACTTAATTCATGTAGCATAAAGCCGCAAGTTCCATGCACGTTGTTGCACCTGGCAAGATTTTTTTTATGGCTGAGTGGTATTCCAATGTATGTGTGTACACACACACACACACACACACACACACACACACCCCACATCTTCTTTATCCAGTCTTCTTTTGATATTTAGGTTGCTTCCGTATCTTGGATATTGCAAATAATGCTGCAGTGAACATAGGGATGCATTTATCTTTTCAAATTAGTGTTTTCATATTCTTCAGAAAATAACCCAGTAGCAGAATAGCTGGATACCATGGGAGTTCCATTCTTAATTTTTTGAGGAATCTTCATACCTGGTTTCCATAGTGGCTGCACCAGTTTACATCCCATGAATAGTATACAAGGGTTCCCTTTTCTCTGCATCTTCTCCAACATTTGCTCTTTCTTGTCTTCTTGGTAATAGTCATCTGTCAGATCAGGTGATCGCTCATTGTGGTTTTGATTTGCCTTTTCCTAATAATTAGTGATGTCGAACATCCTTCTGTGTGTCTGTTGGCCATCTGTATGTCTTCTTTGGAAAAATGTTCAGATATTCTGCCTATTTTTTGCGTTGTTTTCTTGTTGTTGAGTTGTAGGACTTCTGTATATGTTTTGGGTCTTAACCCCTTATCAGATGTATGATTTGCCTATATCTTCCACCATTCAGTAGGTTGCCTTTTTATTTTGATCATGGCTTGCTTGACTATGCAGAAGCTTTCTAGTTTGATGTAGTCCCAGTAATTTAATTTTGCTTTGTTTTCCCTTCCCTCTGGAGTCTGAGTCACAATAACATTGCTAAGACCAATGTCAAGGAGCTTATTGCCTATATTTTCTTCTAGGAATTAAAAATTTTTTTTAATGTTTATTTATTTTTGGGAGACACAGAGACAGAGTGCAAGCAGGGGAGGGGCACAGAGAGAGGGAGACACAGAATCTGAAGCAGGCTCCAGGCTCTGAGCTGTCAGCACAGAGCCCCACGCGGGGCTCAAACTCATGAAGTGCGGGATCACGACCTGAGCGGAAGTCGGACGCTTAACCAACTGAGCCACCCAGGCTCCCCTCTTCTAGGAATTTTATGGTTTCAAGTCTTACATTCAGGTATTTAATCCGTTTTGTATTACTTTTTGTGTATAGTATACGATGGTGGTCTAATTTCTCTCTTTTGCATGTGGCTGACCAATTTTCCTGACACCATTTATTAAAGAGACTGTCCCTTTTCCATTGTATGTTCTAGGCTCCTTTGTCATAAATTGTCTATATATGTGTAGTTTTATTTCTCAGGTTACAGTTCTTTTTTTTAATATAATTTATTGTTAAGTTTGCTAACATACAGAGTATACAGTGTGCTCTTGGCTCTGAGAGTAGATTCCCATGATTCATCACTGAGGTTTCAGTCTGTTCCATTAATCTGTGTATCTGTTTCTGTGCCAGTACCATAGTGGGTTTTTTTTTTTTTAATGTTTACGTATTTATTCTGAGAGAGAGAGAGAGAGAGAGAGTGAGCACATGCACATAAGTGAGAGATGGGCAGAGAGAGAGAGGGAGAGAGAGAGAATCCCAAGCAGGCTCTGCATTGTCAGTGTGGAGCCTGATGTGGGGCTCCGTCCGACCAACTGTGAGATCATGACCTGAGCCAAAATGAAGAGCTGGATTCTCTTTTTTAAAATTTGTTTTTACATTTATTTATTTTTGAGAGACAGAAACAGAGCACAAGTCGGGGAGGAGCAGAGAGAGAGGGAGACACAGAATCTGAAGCAGGCTCCAGGCTCCGAGCTGTCAGCACAGAGCCCGATGCGCGGATCAAACTCACAAACTTCGAGATCATGACCTGAGCCAGAGTCGGATGCTTAACTGACTGAGCCATCTGGGTGCCCCTCAAGAGCTGTACTCTTAACTGGCTAAGCCACCCAGGTGCCCCCATAGTGTTTTCATTATTGTAACTTTGTAGTATAGCTTGAAATCAGGGAGTGTGTTACGTCCAGCTTTGTTCCTCTTCAGATTACTTTGGCTATTTGGGATTTTTTATGTAGGGCCCATACCAATTTTAGCATTATTTGTTCTAGTTCTATGAAGTACGCCATTGGAATTTTGATAGGGATTGCACTGAATCTATAGATTGCTTTGGGTAGTATGAACATTTTAACTATTTTCCAATCCATGAGCACGAAATATCTTTCCACTATTTTTCTGGTTTTACCTGATTTCATCAGTGTCTTACAGTTTTCAGCGTACAGGTCTTTTACCTCCTTTGTTAAATTTGTTCCTGGGTATTTTATTCTTTTTGACCCAACTGTAAATGGGACTGCTTTCTTAATTTCTCTGTGGGATAGTTTCTCATCATGTGTGTAGCTTTTAATTATGTGTGTAGTTAATTGTACGTAGCA
>NW_027527807.1:674684-680136 GCF_008692635.1 Crocuta crocuta
CTCATAAGTAGTAGAAATCATTTGAAAGATTTCTTTAACTAGCGTTAGGCAATACCTTGGAGGTAGGGGAGTGAAGGGACTGTGTTGAGGGACTTACTAGAACCTCTGCAGTGAGCAGGCTTTGAGGGAGAAATTAAGAGACAAGGAAGAATGACAGGCTATGTTCCTAAGGCATGGCTGTCCCACAGTGGGAAGTGTAGGATCTCGTGGAGTGTGGTGAACTCTTCTGTGACCACAGGTTGTGTGGAAATCGTCAAAATTCCAGCTTGTGCGTGTGTGTGTGGATTGGAGGGGGGCACGTGGCAGGTTTGGATGACGCTCTTCAATCAGGCAGAGAATATCTTCAGGTTCTTTTGGAAAAGGTCCTCAAGCAATAGATAGCTCCACTGAGAACAGGGCTTAAAATCCTACAGGAGAGGCCCGATCACTTCTGGGATGGGGCAAAGCTGGTTTGCAAAGGTGATTTTAAGCCCTAGTAGGAAACGGGCAGAAGCCCATGCAAAACCACTACCAAATCAGAAAGCATTCTACCAAATCGTGACAGAGCATTCAAGGACTTAGTTCTACTCATTGTACATTTGCCAAATGTTTATTATGTGCCGGATTCTGAGCCTGGTTGAGGATATAATGCCCATAGACCATAAGGAACCGAAAGGCCATTGGATATAGTATGTACCAGGCTGACCGAGGATCATACAGGGCCAGGAGCACACAGGCTTGATCTCGTCTCTTGGTGTCGCTGGGGCTCCCGTGAGACCCTGAATTCTAGTCCCGATTGGTTTTAACGTTTAGCATAGATTCCCAGCCTAGCTCATTATTAGTGCTTAGCACTTATACGTAGATAGAGAAGAAAGTTACAGATGGTTGGATGGATGGATAGATGGACAGATACACAGATAGAGACGTACACTGACGGAAATGAAGCTTGCAGTTGTAGCAGAGTGGGGTTGCAGAAGGCAAGGGTTTATGGTTTATAGCCATTAAACACCCTTCTATCCTTGGAGCGTCGTGCGAGGAGCATTTAACACTCAAGATACCAGTAAACAGACTGGCGCAGCTTCTTGTCACTGCAAAGGTTTTCAGAGCTACGAAAAATCTATAGCTGATGAAAAATCCCTGAGTAATCTTGCTTAGGATCAAAAAGCTTTCATTAACGTCTTTAATCTGTGCAGTGAAATCTCCCAACTATTTTCTGAGCGTTTATTGCTTCAGTAACCCAGATCTCCAGAGAACCTAGTGAATTAGAATGTGACCTAAAATCAAGAGCAAAGAGTCATCCATCAAAAAAGGAGATTATTTGGGGAACAGAAATGATTGGAATTCCAACGAAGCAGCACTTGTCCACAGAAATACGTGGTTGTAACTATTGTTTCATTGGTCCTGTAGGCCACAGAACAAATCAAGAGCCTGTGTCATATCAGGAAGAAATTGGGGGGGCTCCTGGATGGCTCAGTCAGTTAAGCGTCTGACTCTTGGTTTCAGCTCAGGTCACCTCCTGGTTTGTGGGCTCAAGCCCTGTGTTGGGCTCTGCTACTCTCTCTCTCCTTCTCTCTCTGTCCCTCCCCTACTCACTCGCACTCTCTCTCTCAAAATAAATAAATGAACTTTAAAAAACACAAAAGATATTTTGTTTTAGACTTCTCTCCACCACCTTGACTTTCGGGAACTTCTCTATGAACCTTGGTGCTTTGTTGACTCCTTGCCTCGTACCCATTTGTGATGTTCTCCATCTTCCTCCCCCCTGTGTTTTATCAGGAAATAATATTTTCCATCTTGGAAAAAGTGCTCCGGGCTTATTTTTTCCCCATACTCTGTCTCTGCCTAATCAGGTTGTCATATAGCAGAGGCCCTTTAGGGAGTCCCTGTGAGATAGTTTAACTAATTTAACAAGCACTTCTCAAATGTCAGGGGCTTAACACAATAAGTACTTACTTCTTGGTCATACGGAATCTAGTGTTGATGTTCCTGGCATCAGAAGTCCATTGTTGAAGTCCATTGTCATGGGCAGCTCTCTTTTCGATGGTGGCTCAAGGATGCAGTCTCCTTCCACCTTGTGATGTTGTCATCTTCAGTATGGATCTCCATGGTTACTGGATCAGGGGAAAACAGTGCAAGGATGGAATACTTGACAATCCAGAAATAGGACATACTCCACTTTTGCTTTCATTCCATTGGCCAGAGCTAGTCACATGGCCCCACATGGGTGCAAGAGGGAGTGGGGGAGGTACCCTCTGGCTGGGCACTTCCTTTCCAATGACAGCAGTACTCTTTGGTGTACCCCGCCTGGCTGTTTTTCTTTTGCCATCCTTTGAAAACTTTGTTCCATGAGAGTGCCTCCACTCTTCTGATCCCTTAGTGAGCTGCTCTGTTTCTATTCCATCTGATCTGTGTGTAATCATAAAAGCCTCCACAAGTCAAAGCCACCAGAAAGGAATGCAGTCCTTTCTGTGAATTTAAATAAGTAATCTGGAGAAGAACAGGTGCCTCTTTACGTGCATAGTTGCAACATCATACCGTTGACGCATTCTGGAGCCAGAAAACCCCCTTTTAAAATTAGACCATCACTTAGAGGATACAAATGCCCAAATGCATTAATTGACAATAATTTCCGCTCAGATTTTCATATTTATAACATATCGTGAGTTTGGGGAATAAAAACCTTGATCTCCTTTTCTTGGAAGCTAGGTGTTGATGGGCCCAGTTGAGTCCCATGAGATGCATTCTCTGGTAGTGGTTTCTGACACTTCCATACACAACAGTGACTCTCACGTTTTGGTAAGGAGGCTCCGTCTTAGACATTTTGCTGTGGGGTCACCTTTCAGCATAACACATCAGCAAAAAAGGCTAAATGTATACGTATACGGATGGATCCTTCCGAAGGCTGAAAATACTCATTTGATTGTCCTGCCTCCCTGGATTCTATTAACTTGCAGAGACCGAGGAGTAACCTAGGGTTCTTAATCTTCTGCACTTAATTCAGGTCCTGTTATTTACATAACCATTTATTTCCTGACCAAGGCCTGCTGTTCTCCAAAGATTAGGGGAATGGTTAAATAAATTATGCTTCATCTCTATGTTGGAGTATTAAGAAAGCTTTAAATTTTCTCAGAATTTTTAATGACCATTAGAAAGTGCTCATTTCATACATACACACACACACACACACACACACACACACATGCTAAATACATATAGAAGTGATCTTGATTTGTGTATATATATGCATAGCAAAAAAAATTGGAAGGAAATATATCAAAATTTTAACTGTCGTTATCTTTGCACAGTGGGATTAGGGGTCTCAGTCTTTGTAGTTTTCTGTGTTTTCTAAAGTTTTAAAATGAGCATGAATTACGTATGAGAAAAATATTAATCACAATACCTGTCAGTCAAGTCTACCATCTAACCATTCTTGTGGAAATTACTAGAGGCTAGTAGAAAGGGGAACTTTGGCTGTCTTAAAGTGGTTGAATCTTGTATCTTTTTTTTTTTTCCTGAAGTTTGTTTATTTTGAGAAGGAGAGAGAGTGCAAGTGTGAGGGGCAGAGAAAGAGGGAGAGAGAGAATCCCAAGCAGACTCCTTGCTGTCAGTGCAGAGCCTGACGTGGCTTGGGGCTCAATCTCATGAATCACGAGATCATGACCTGAGCTGGAATGAAGAGTCAGACGCTTAACTGACCGAGCCAACCAGGAGCCCCAAATCCTGGGTCTTTAAATGGAAAAAAAGGTAGAGTGACCTACCATCCAAAATGATGGTTTTATCACTTTTTTCCCCCACTCCCAAATTTTACTGGTGAAACTTAATTAGTTCTTGCAGACAAACCTTTCCATGTAAACATTAGTTTTGCCTTTTCATTGCAGAAGCTTATTACAGAATTATAAGTTGTAGGGGTGCCTGGGTGGCTCAGTAGGTTAAGCATCTGACTCTTGATTTCCCTCAGATCATGATCTTATGGTCAGTGGGTTGGAGCCCCCCATAGGCTCTGTGCTAGCAGTGTGGAGCCTGCTTGGGATTCTCTCTCTCCACCCCTCCCTACCTCCTGTACTTGGGCTCATGCTTGCACATGTTCTCACACAAGTTTTCTCTCTTTCTCTTGAAAACAATTAAACTTAAAAATTTCTTTAGAACAATAAGATGTAGAAGTACGTACTGGAATTGTTATGAAATGTGATCCTCCAGGTGGATAGCGTCAGTCTTTAATGTCTTACTTCATAGAAGTCAGTATGGCATAAGCCACCTACCATAGGCTTGCGAGTCCTGGGCCCCAGTTATGGCTCTGTTACGTACTAGTTATGTGAGGTGGAGCTAGTTACTTAAAGTGCCTGAAACTCGAGTCCTTATTTATAGACTATACATACTACCTGTCTGGCAAGTTTATTCTGATGATTAGAGATGATAAATGTAAGCTTAGCTCACCTGTTGAATCGCTCAATTGCTTAAGCAGCTTAATTGCTGTTGCTGCTGCTTTTGTTACTACTACAGTTATTACTGCTGGTGCTGTTATAACCATGGCCTTCCCTCTGCCAGTAGGAATGCTAACTGTACTGTGTAGCTGTGCCGAAGTCAGCCAGGACAGTCTGAGTGGTCTAACTTCAGTAGCAGTCAGGGCTCTATTCAGCTGCTTTCCAAAATCAGGACAAGCCTTCGCAGCCATCGCCCCTGTCTGAAGCCAGGGACATCCAGTACCACCTAGGTCCAGCCTTCACGCCTCCATCTTTTCTGACTGCTCGTTGTAGGATGCCTGATTGTTAAATATTTTGAATATTGTATCTGATTCTAGTCAAATAAAACCTAAGGAGGAGGCATTTATTTCCTGTGTTAAAGAGGAAGACAATAAATACCATCCTGGCCAACGGTGTTCAAAGACCGAAGCCTCGAAAAGTGGATTTCTAGTAACTGTAGGTTGGTGGATAAAATCTTTATTGTTCCTCTTTTCACTCTGTGAGTTCCTCCCTTGAATGGCTGTGTGTTCAGGACAGTATTGGTGAATTCAGCCGGTGTGGTCTTTGGGAAGCGTCTTTACAGAGAGGTGGAGGATATCTGTGATACCAGTTGGAGGTTTTCCTTTCCGATTTCATTTTCTAAGAGATAGAATGCCTCTCACCACAAGCAAATGAAAGAAAAACAAAAAAAACTCTTAACTATTAGGTCTTAACTATTCTCTGGTTGGGATTTTAGGAGAGAAAACTGATATGAACCGTGACTCAACATGAACTTTCTGTGTGGTCATTTATGTACATTGGCCCCATTATTACATTGCAAATCAAGATCAATGAAGACAGTCTCACTCAAGCATTCAGTTCTTGAAGTGTCATTAATATTCTTATGCAGTTTAATTTGAGAGCTTGGTTATAATTACATCAAAAAGGGGGAGAGACAAATCTTCCTTGAATTAGATGATCTGTATGAGATATAGTGTGGAATATTCTCCAAAAATAATTTTAGTTTAACCAGA
>NW_027527807.1:680183-683905 GCF_008692635.1 Crocuta crocuta
TAAATTTTTCTTCTGTTCTTGGGGCACCTGACTGGCCTAGTCAGAAGAGCATATGACTCTTGATCTTGAGGTCTTGAGTTCAAGCCCCACATTGGATGTAGAGTTTACTAAAAATAATAATAATTAAAAAATAAATAAACTTCAAAAAAATTGTCCTCTGTTCTCAATCCTAGAAGGAGAGTAAAGGATGACATTTCCTCACCTCTGCGTACAGTAAATGAAGTAGAACTCTTCTACGAACTTGATGTTTGTGTCTCCCCAAAGTGCATATAGGTAAAGCCCTGACTCCCAATGTGATGGTATTGGAAGGCGGGGAGGGGGATGCTTTGGGTTGTAACTAGGAGTAGCTGAGGTCATGAGCATGGAGCCCCAGTGATAGGCTTAGTGCTCTTGTAAGTAAAGGAAGCCATATCAGAGCCTCGTCTCTTTCCCGTGTGAAGACACAGTGAGAAAACAAGGTGGCCGTCTGTGAGGTACAAAGAGGGAGCCCTGAGCAAGAACCAGATTTGCCAGTGCCTGGATCTTGGACTTCCTGGCTTCCAGAGCTGTGAGAAATAATTGTGTTGTTTACACTATTCAGTCTGTGGTATTCTGTTATAGACAGCTGTCTTCTTTTCTATAACATAGGTTCAGTTGTATTCTTGGCCAAAGCATGCAGTCCAGACACAACAGCTGTGTATTGAAACTGAAGGCAATATTCTCCTTCAAGACCAGCATTATGTTAGGATTTTAGGTGTCCATGTTGTAGGGTTTGGTTTCTTGTAGGAGAATGGATTGGTGTTTTACCTGTGCCACACAATTAGTGATGCCAAAGATTGCTGGTCTGTGCCTTGTGAAGTTCTTTGTGAGGATCAAGTCGTTTGGGTGATGGTTAGAGTGAGCTGGTCAGGGTAAAGCCAGGTATCAGATCCAGGAGAAGACAGATCATCCTTTAGAGTATCTGTGTCTGTGCCTGGGGAGCTGAGAGAACAATCTTAGACACCATGGACACAGAGATAAGATAGTATTGCTCTCCAGAGATTCTTGTGCCAGCAGCCAGGAGAGGCCCATGACAGTAGTCATTTGTTTTGACAACTGCTTGAGTGCTTCTGCTCTTTTTAAAGGTGAACAACCTCAAGCCTCCTCCTCAGCCTCCCTAGTCGGCCAATCTATAATTAAGGAGATCGGATTGTTGCAACTTGAGCTTCCAACCTTTCTGTGGTCTTTGGAACAAATTCCGCTATTAATATTTCATCCACAAGAGCGCATTTGGTTTTCTGAATGTTCCTTGTCTTTACAGCCTTGTGTTCTTAAACACATGTCCAAGTTTTGGCCCTTCGTTCTCATTTTATGGTGTTTAGGAAGGAACCACGCGTGGTTCAGTTTGCCACAACTGGAAGCCTCCCAACGAACACCGTTTTAGCCTTTCCTAGAGACTGACCAGCTCCCTCCCACGTCTACTCAGTTACTCCCACCAGACTTAATGCCCCATGCTAGTTCCAGCCTGCAGGACTGCGTTCCCTGCTATTCCAGCTGCTACTGGTGAAGGCGAAGATCTGTTCCACACAAAGAAGCCACTCATCCAGGTTTGGTTTGCTTTCTACCTGTTTAAGTCTTGGCCTCCTGCATTCTGGAATTGGGTAGAATTGAGTTCAGATCCTGGTACTATCATTTACCTACCCCGTGGGATAGGAAAAAATCACTTAACCTCTTCGAGCCTGAGTTTTTCTATCTGTAAAATGGACATAATATCATTATCTGAGTTTTAAGGAAGACTGTCTGGGAGAGGAAAAATTTCCCTTTACCTTCAAGATTCTGCCAGCTGGTCTAAGAATGAAATTGACATGAGACAAATAAATAGGAGAAAAGAGAACAAAGCTTCATAACATGTATATGTCCCATACACTTGGGAGGGACCCAAGAAAACTCCCTGAAATGACTGAAGCCATCACCTTAAACACCATCTCCAGCTAAAGACCAAGGAAGTTGTTGGGGGGTGGGGGTCGGTTATGGTGGGTGACCATAAAAAGCAGCACAGTAAGCAAGGATAAAGATGTCATGCAGATTTAAGTCATTGCCTTCTCCCTTGATGACTAATTCTAGAAATTAAGTCATTCCCCTCTTCCTTACAGCCTTACAAATGGAGATTTTCTTTATACATGTGTATATTTTCTGTAAAAGGGTAACTTCTACTCAGTTTTCAGAGTTTCTCCTGTGTCTGCTATTTCTTAAAAATAACCAGCTTAAAATAATATGTCAAAGAGGCATATCTTTTTTTTTAATTTTTTAAATGTTTTATTTATTTCCGAGAGAGAGAGAGAGACACAGCATGAGCAGGGGAGGGTCAGAGAGAGAGGGAGACCCAGAATCTGAAACCGGCTCCAGGCTCTGAGCTAGCTGTCAGCACAGAGCCCGACGCGGGGCTCAAACCCACGAACCGTGAGATCATGACCTGAACCGAAGTCGGACACTTAACCGACTAAGCCACCCAGGCACCCCCAAAGAGGCATATCTTTAGGGTCACAAAATTTGCACCCCTACAACTATATGGGGTGAATGTTTAGCAACATTTAATGGGTTACCAACCCTGTAATAGATACAATAAAGGCTGAACAACTGTTTATGTGCACAGTTGGTTACCTCAATGGGGGGAAAACAGGCAAATCAGCTATTTGGTATCAAATACAACAGACATATCCAATTTATTAGAAAGGCTGAATCAACTAATATAATCAGTTTAATCAGGAAAGACGTTTGTGTGGAAAATTTCCCTGAGTTAAAACAAATGAATAATTTATTGGCTTTACCAACTCAGGAGGATCTTTAGATTAGTAGCTTACTAAACTGAAAGCATTCTCTTGTTGAAATGTATCAACTATTTGGGTGTTTGCAAATTTAGTTCAAATGCAGTGAATAAGTACACAGGACTTGTGTGGCCCTTTTCCAGGCTGTGAAATGAGGAGGTGGAATGGTGAGTGGAAAAAAAATAAAAAATATGTGGCCCCTGCTCAGAAGAAAGACACAAGAGAGGCTACAANATAATTTCTTTTAATTCTTGACATTTTTTGAGAGAGAATGAGCAAGGGAGCGGGGCAGAGGGAGAGATAGAATCTTAAGCAGGCTCTATGCTCAGTGCGGAACCCTGCGTGGGGCTCGATCCCATGACCCTGAGTTCGTGACCTGAGCTGAAGTCAAGTCGGAGGGTCCCTGGGTGGCCCAGTTGGTTGAGCATCTGACTCTTGATTTCAACTCAGGTCGCGATCTCATGGTTTGTGGGTTTGAGCCTCACGTCAGGTTCTGTGCTGACAGCACGGAGCCTGCTTGGGGTTTCTCTCGCTCTCTCTGCCCCTGTCCCTGCTCACATTCCCCCCGCCCCACGCCTCCAATAAATAAAGAAATAAATAGAAAGGAGTTAGACACTCAACTGACTGAGCCACCCAGGCATCCCACACACTGAAAAAAACCTGANTTTTTTTTTTTTTTTTTTAATAAATGTTAGTTTTGAAGTTTTATTTATTTATTTTGAAAGAGAAAGAACCAGCGGGGGAGGGGCAGAGAGAAAGAGACCATCTGAAGCAGGCTCTGTGCTGTCAGCCAACAGCCCGACGCGGGGCTTGAACTCCTCTGACTGTGAGGTCATGACCTGACCGAAGTCAGATGCTTCCCCGACCGAGCCACCCAGACGCCCTTCATCTGGGCTTTTCAGGGACGTGGGCTCCTTGTTTGCGTTCTTTTATAAGAGG
>NW_027527807.1:684139-693194 GCF_008692635.1 Crocuta crocuta
GCTACTCTCAGATGTGGTTGCAAATATTAAGGCTGATGATGTACAGCCCCGTGGCCTTCTTTTGTCAGGGTCTGGAGGTTTGGGTCAGCTGATCTCCGACAGGCCCAAGGCAGCTGTTCTGTCTAATACATCTTTGCTTGAACAATTGGATTAAGGTGATGTTTTGATATATTGCTAGTCATCTTTTATAGCCCCAAATCTCTGACATTCTGGCTTCCTAGATGATTGTATTCCTGCTGGCTGTGGCAGCCCTGTGAACGCGGCATTTTAAGAGTCAAAGGAACATAAATACACCTTCTAGCTCTTCTCCGGGAGTGTTCTGAGATGCTGCTTGGTGTAGGCAGCCGTGCAATGGACATGCAGCTTGCATTGGCCATCTTCCTGGTGGAGTACTACAGGAAGCAATCCTGGTAACTCACTTGCGTATTTTGTTTTTTTTCCCCTACGGATTGGAGTATCCTATTATTTTTTATTATAACAGATGGTAAAATATTAGCATCAAAGAAAATTTCAAATCGGAGACATCTGATAACTCAGTGATGTATTCCTTGACTATTAAAGCCCAGTTGGCAATGGTAGGGATAAGGCTCTGTCTCCTACTCAAAAACTCGGACTGCCGTCTTCGGCACATGATTTCTTGTTATTGACATCCAGCTGGCAGACAAGGAAGGAAACCACATGGGAGATGTGCATGGACCAGGCAGGGACGTTGTTCACATAAATCCTACACAGGTCCACTGGCCAGAAGGCAGCCTCATGGCTCTACATGGATGCAATTGACTTTGGTGCAGCTACACACAGCCATTTTTTCTTCTTTCCTTTTTCTTTTCTCCTTTTTCTTTTTCTTTCTCAGTTTACATTCAAGCTAACATATAGTGTAGTATTGGTAGTAGAACTGTTACCACTGGTAGTAGAACCCAGTGATTCATCACTTACATAAGTGCCCTCCTTAATGTCCATCACCCACGTAGCCCATCCCCCCCACCTCTCCTCCAGCAGCCCTCAGTTTGTTCCCAAATGATATATATATATTTTTTATGTGTACACACCTTTATTTTATTTTTTAATAGTTTATCGTCAAGTTGGTTTCCATATAACACCCAGTGCTCATCNCCCTCCTAATCCTCCTATACGTGCAAACATAAGGAATTTTTCCTTCTCTGCCTGACTTATTTCACTCAGCATAACACCCTCAAGTTCCATCCACGTTGCTACACATGGCCAGATTTCATTGTTTCTCATGGCCATGTAGTATTCCATTGTATAGATAAACCACATCTTCCTGATCCATTCATCAGTTGATGGACACTTAGGCTCTTTACATGTTTTGGCTATTGTTGAGAGTGCTGTTGTGAACATTGGGGTCTATGGGCCCCTATGCATCAGCACTCCTGTATCCCTTGGGTAAATCCCTAGCAGTGCTATTACTGGATCCTAGGGGAGTTCTATTATTAATTTTTTGAGGAATCTCTACACTGTTTTCCAGAGGGGCTGCACCATTTGACCTTCCCACCAACAGTGTAGGAGGGTGCCCGTGTCTCCACATCCTCATCAGCATCTAGAGTTCTCTGATTTGCTCATTTTAGCCACTTTGACTGGTGTGAGGTGGTATAACAGTGTGGTTTTGATTTGTATTTCCCTGATGAGGAGGGATGCTGAGCATCGTTGCATGTGTCTGTTGACCATCTGGATGTCCTCTTTGGAGAAGGGTCTATTCATGTCTTCTGCCCATTTCTTCACTGGATTGT
Source organism: Crocuta crocuta (assembly GCF_008692635.1). NCBI lineage: Eukaryota > Metazoa > Chordata > Mammalia > Carnivora > Hyaenidae > Crocuta > Crocuta crocuta. The sequence continues at coordinate 685,888 of NW_027527807.1, forward strand.
TGGAGTTTGGTGAGTTCCTTATAGATTTTGCATACTAGCCCTTCATCTGATATGTCATTTGCAACTATCTTTTCCCATTCCATCGGTTTCCTGTTACTTTTATGGATTGTTTCCTTTGCCGTGCAGAAGCTCTTAATTTTGATGAGGTCCTAATAGTTCATTTTTGCTCTTGATTTCCTTGCCTTTGGGGATGTGTCAAGTAAGAAATTGCGGCAGTTGAGGTCAAGGAANGGAATGGTTATTAATTCTGTTTTCAATGTCTGGTAAAAGTCCCCCGGGAAGCCATCTGGCCCAGGGTTCTTATTTGTTGGGAAATTTTTGATAACTGATTCAATTTTTCACTCGTTATGGGTCTGTTCAGATTTTCTATCTCTTCCCGTGTGAATTTTGTTAGTGAGTGTGTGTTCGGGAATTTGTCCATTTCTTCTAAGTTGTCCAGTTTGTTGGCATATAATTTTTCATAGTATTCCCTGATGATTGCTTGTTTTTCTGAGGGATTGGTTATAAAATCCATTTTCATTCATGATTTNATAGCACTACTATTTTTATTCGCTGTGTTCTGTTTTTAAAACCAAAGTAGTAATGGGCATAGTCTTAAAATTCAAATAGTAAAACAAGACTTCTAATTAGGGACTCTCCACCCTGTGTAGTTTGGCTTGTTTCTTGAGGCAGCCGCACTTAGGAGGTTTCCTTCCCAGTGTATTCTGTCTCTTTCTCTTCCCAAACTCCTGCGGCTCAGTGTCCTATGGCTTCAGGCCTTCTCTGTTTGAGATATGGGTGCAAGCGAAATGCACGGGGCTCCCTACTTCTCCGCCATCTTCAGTGGTTCTGTGTACACACCACACACATTGCATGCCCTCTTAGCCTGAGGTCCTCAAATGTGGATGAGAATAAGAGGGTTGTTGCAAAGATCACATAAGATGGTTCATTTGAAGGACGCTAGCACAGTTCCCGGGCAATAAGGAACAAACCCTTGTTGACTGCTAACATCTGCTGGTTTCTTGCTCTTGCAAAAGGAGGCAGATCATTGCAATGAAGTTTGAAGCTCCAGGGAACATGAAATTCACTTTTCAGTGATTGTGATTCGATTCAGGTGTCTCTCTGGGCCAGTTATCCTCCTTGGATGTGATAAGTCACCAAAAGTTGCTTTGAAATCTCAGCAGTCCATGATCTTACCCTCATACTATATATTTTTTAAATGTTTATATATTTAAAGAGAGCATGAATGGGGGAAGGGCAGAGAGAAAGGGGGACACAGCATCTGATGTGTGATCCTTGCACTAACAGCAGCAAGCCCAGTGTGGTGCTTAAATTCATGAAGTGTGAGAGCATGACCTGAGTCAAAGTTGGACGCTTAGCTGACTCTGCCCAGTAGGCACTCAGCTCTCTNTTTATCTTATTTTATTTTTTTCTTCCCTTCCCCTATATTCATCTGTTGTGTTTCTTAAATTCCACATATAAGTGAAACCATATATTTTTCTTTTGCTGACTTAGTTCACTTAATATAATACACTCTGGTTCCATCCACCTGAGCCGAAGTTGGACACTCAACCAACTAAGCCACCCAGGTGCCCTAGAATGAGGGAGAGTTCTCATGAACTGATTTGGAAGAATTTCAAGGATATCCTCTTAAATTAAAAAGCAAAGCACAGAACTCTATGTACACTTTACTACCTTTCCTTTAAGGAAGAAAGGACTATACAAAGACTTACACAAATCTGCTCCTTTGTACGATGGCTATAAGAAGGACAGACCAGGAACTGAAGAGACTGAATATCTGCAGGGTCTGGGTGAGAAAAGGATGGAATGAAGGGAATAAAGCAAATAAGTTAGTAGTAACGAGGAGGCGGTGAGTTTTCTTAGTTTATCCTTTTGTGTGGCTCTGATTCTTAGAACAGTGGTAATGTTTCACAAACCTAGCTAAAAATGAATTGATAATTAAAATCGGGGCACCTGGGGGCTCAGTCGGTTAGGCATCCAACTTCGGCTCAGGTCATGATCTCACGGTTTGTGGGTTCGAGCCCTGCATTGGGCTCTGTGCTGACAGCCAGTTCAGAGCCTGGAGCCTGTTTCAGATTCTGTATCTCCCTCTCTCTGTGACCCTCCCCTGCTCACGCTGTCTCTCAGAAAAAAAAAAAAAAAATCAACCAAGATGGGTGAGATGGAGATTTCAGCTGGAGTGCAAGTAGTAACAAATGTAACTGTATTTTAAATGAATTACATAACCACACTGAGGGGGGAGGGGAGAACAGCACTGCCCTCAGTAACTGCGGTAGGTAGCCTCTACGATGGCCCCCAGTGATCCCTGCCTCCTGGCTTTTAAATCCCATGTATATAGTCCCTTCTTTTTTTTTTTTAATTTTTCTTTTTTTAGGGTTTATTTTTGAGAGAGATAGAGACAGAGATAAAGATAGAGCATGAGTGGGGCAGGGGCAGAGAGAGCGAGCGAGACACAGAATCTGAAGTAGGCTCCAGGCTCTGGGCTAGCTGTCAGCACAGAGCCCGATGCAGGGATCGAACTCACCAACCATGAGATCATGACCTGAGCCGACATCGGACGCTTAACTGACTGAGCCACCCAGGCGCCCCTCCCCACCTTTTTAAGTAAACTATGCCCAACATAGGGCTCAAACCAATAACCCTGAGATAGAGTCCCGTGCTCTGCCAGCCAGGCACCCCTGTGTAATCCTTTAAGATCAGCTGGATGTAGCGATTGCTTCAGGTGAAAAGGATGTGGCAAAGAATGTGGCACAGGTGATGGGATGTCCCTTTTTAAAGTAGGACACAAAACGACAGGAGCTTTGGAGGTAGGCACCTTCACTTCTTTGCTTAACTTTTCTGACACAAGCTGGCTGCAGTGTTGTGAACATCTCTACAGAGAGGTCCGTGTGGCAAAGAATTGATGTGACAGCCCTTGAGGAACTGAGGGCTACCAGCAGCCACATTAGTGAGCACAGGAACGAGTGCTCCCCTGGTTGAGCCTTGAGGTGAATGCAGCCCTGCCTGACAGCTATGCTCAGATTCCTGACCCATTCGAAACTATGTGAAAAATGTTTATGGTTTTCGGTCGCTACCTATTGGCGGAAATTTGCCATGTGACAATAGATAACTAATACGGCAGCTTGGGAAAACCGTACGCTGACTGGATGTTGTAATGTTGAACACAACAAAGCATACACAAACACTCTACTCTTTTTAGTAACTGTTGTTCGAGGGGGTGTTGCCGCGCAGTTCTGTCACAGCTTTATGTGACCAAGACAGAACAAATAACGCAAATCTGTTGTAGCTCGTGAGAACCAGTTTCCTCACTGGTGGAAGAAGTTACAAATAAGGAAAGGGGGAGGCTAGAATGATGAAGGTATTGGATTGGACTCATAGGTATCAGTATAAACGTATTGCTTTTAGTGTACATACAGAGACACACTGAAATAGATATTGATGTTTTAAATTTTATTTATTTATGTAAGACAGCGTGCAACCAGGGGAGAGGGGAGGAGGGAGGGAGAGAATCCCAAGCAGGCTCCATGCTGAGCGTGGAGCCCGGTGCGGATCTTGATCCCATGACCCGAGCTGAAATCAAGAGTCGAACAATCAACCAACTAACTGAGCCACCCAGGTGCCCCAATATTGATACTTTTTTTTATACATGGTTTGGTTTACATACCTTCAGTTCTAGCTTTATCCTCTGAGAAGGCCTCAGACTCATGAGTACCCACTAGCAATTAGCACACTTAGTGTCCTGACTTTGATTTCTTTTTTTCAGTCATTATTATTATTTATTTTAGGAAGTGTGAGCTATGGAGAGGGGCAGAGGGAGAGAGAGAGAGAGAGAGAGAGAGAGAGAGAGAATCCCAAGCAGGCTCCACGTTCAGCATGGAACCCTATGCAGAGCTTGATCCCTCAACCCTGGGATCATGACCTGAGCTGAGATTAAGAGTTGGACACTCAACCCACTGAATTATCCAGGTGCCCCCTGACCTTGATTTCTAAACACAGTTTTCCAATAAAAGGAACTAAGGCTCTTCAGAGAGGTGACTGACTCCAGACTTGGGGCATAGAAAATCTAAGATGAACCTGGAATGTCTTGTGGTGCCAGCAAATAAGAAAATGTTATACACAAAAATTCATGTCGAAAGGAGATAGGATCCAACTTGACAGGGCTCCCAGTGGCCAAATCTGGGACAGATGAGCAGCAAATAAATAAATCTAGTATTGTATTATAATGTATAGAATGCAATAAATATCTCTTTGTCCATACTGATCTAAATAAATGATTGAATGAATAAATGAAAGGCATCTTAGTCTGTTTGGGCAGGTGTAACAAAGTACCATAACATGTGTGATTTTTAAACAGCAGAAATTAATTTCTTACCTTTCTGGAGGATGGAAGTTCAAAGTCACTTGTGCCAACACGGTCAGGTTCTGGTAAGGACCCTCTTCTGGGTTGCAGACTGCTAACTTGTACCCTCACGTGGCAGAAAGAGAGCAGCAAGCTCTCTTGACTCTTAGAAGGGCACTAATTCCTCATGACTCAGCTAATCCTAATTACTTCCCTAAGGCTTCACCTCCTAATATTATCACATCAGAGGGTAGATTTCAACACATGAATTTTAGAGGGACACAAAAAACGTATAACAGAAGAGAAGGGGTAGTTCTTCCTTACAGAAGAATTCCAATAATACACGCAGAATGAATGAGCAAAACACAGAATCACCATTAGGCAAACACCATAGTGATGATTGTGTATCATAAGATCGACTGATGGGTTCAAAAACATCAGTAGGTAAAAGTTTGAGGAGAGGCAAGATGTTGGCACAGTCTCAAAAGATCTCAAAGATGTTTACCAATTGCAAAGGGAAAAATCTATGAACTTTACCGGGGGAAACCAATCGGAAGCCACCTCCACCAAGTAAGCAGGAGTAACATCAGCTATTAGGAGACATGGGTGTGGGCACTTACATAACCCCAGTCTAGCCGTGAGGAAAACCAGACAAACACAAATAGAGGCCCATTCTGCAAAATAATTGCTCAGGGGGCACCTGGGTGGTGGAGTCGGTGAAGCGTTCAACTTTGGTTCAGGTGGTGATCTCAGGGTTTATGAGTTCGAGCCCCTCGTTGGGGTTGCTGCTGTCAGCACAGAGGCTGCTTCAGAGCCTCTGTTCCCTGATATCTTTGCCTGTCCCCTGCTCTCACTCTCTCTCTCTCTCTCAAAGATGAATAGACATGTAAAAAAAATTGCTCAGTAGTCTCTAAAAGTGTGCAGGTCATGAAAGACCAATGAAGACGGAGGAATTGTTGCCAGGTGGAGAGGAATGAAGAGAAATAACTGAATGCGAGGTGGAATCCAGGAACAGAAAGAGGACATTAGTGCAAAACGAGGTGAAATTTGAATAAGGCATGTAGTTAATGGTATTTCATTGATGTTAACTTCGTGGTATTTCATTACTGTTAATTTCCTGGTTTTGTTGACTGTACTATCGTTATGTAAGATGTTAACATTAGAGGAAGCTAGAAAAAGGGTAGACGTGAACTCTCTATTGCTTTTCCAGTTTTCCTGCTGAGAAAATCCCTCTCTAAAGATCTCTGGTTCAGTCCCTGAGGGCAAGAGTTGCCTGTTTTTCAAGGGGAGGAACTTGATTCCCAGTCTAATGAATATTTCCATAGGACGCACACACTTATTGCGTCTTTGGGGGGTTACCAATCTACAGATTTATAAGTGTATAAATAAACATGATCTTGTATCACTTGACCTAGAACCTCAGAACTATGCTGTTTTTGCGTGCTTCCAAATAGGTATTGTCTCTTTTAAGCTCTGCTCCGAGCTACATGTAAGGACACGTGGTCCGCTTTTGTATGGTGAATGCCCAAAGTCATGACCATGTAAAGCAGTTCTGACACGGGAGACTTGCAGTTAAAGCCTCCTTTTAGGGTCAAGACTAGTATTTTTGGCTGCTTTCTCCCTTTCCTCTTTATCATAGACTGACCATCTAAATCATTTTAATAGGAGTGAATATTATATAAAAACGACATAGGCTAGCTATAAAAATTGAAGCAATACAAGAAAGTACAAAGAATCTATTTAAAAAAATCTGAAGTCTCAATGCTCAGAAATGAGTGATATTATCATACTTTGTGGCCATTATTACACTTCGCTCTCTCTATAAAGATAGAAGTATGAGTGGTCGTGTAGGTGAGCAGATAGAAACAAAAGAATTGGATCATATAGAAGCATGCTATTATTTTAAGAGAAGTATTAGATTTTATTTTTCCTAAATTTATTTTAATTTTTTAGATATTTGCTTATTTTTGAGAGAGCACGAGTTGGGGAGCAACAGAGACAGAGAGACATAGAATCCCAAGCAGGCTCCAGGCTTCGAATTGTCGGCACAGAGCCCAACGTGGGGCTTGAACCCACGAACTGCGAGATCATGGCCTGAGCCGAGGTTGGACGCTTTACCAACCGAGGCACCCAGGCGCCCCAGTTTTCCTGCCTTTCACACAAGCAAAGTAACATAGAGTTGAGGAAATCACCGAACGTGAGATAAAACTTTCTTCACCGTGCGACTGTGGTTTTCAAAAGATCCCTTTATGGTTGAGAAAATAGCTTCTAAAGATCATCAGGAGACTGAAGTAATACTTTGTTGTAGGATCCCGTATTTCAATTTTAACTTAATGAATCAGTGGTAATATTTAATTCTCTTACTGTGTGTCTCACTTCCTTTGCCCCCACTTCTCAGTTTTTGGTGCTTGTCTTGGTTTTATGGCGTCAGGGCTTATAAATGTTGACATGTTCCTTGGAAATCACGATTCCCTCGGTTTTTGCTTTCAAGTAGGCTTCACACCTACTCAACCCCGAGATCAAGACCTGAGCTTAGATCAAGAGTCAGTCCTTTAAATGACCGAGCCACCCAGGTGCCCCATGATTAAATTCTGTGTGTAATTGGATTCAGTGCTTGTTGTCCTATTGCCTTATATGGTCGTGAACTCTTCATCCGTGTCTCTCTGTTGGTTGGCTGAATTTCAGTATCAAATAGTAAGTTTTTTAAATTTTATTTACTCACTTATTTTTGGGAGAGAGAGAAAGAGAACGTGCATGCGAGAATGGGGGAGGGGCAGAGGGAGAGGGAGAATGTTAAGCAGGCTCCACGCCCGGGGCAGAGCCCAGTACAGGGCCCCGTGACATGACCCCATGACCCTGACCTGAGCAGAAATCAAAAGCCAGACGCTCAACCAACTGAGCCACCCAGGTGCCATTTATTTATTTTTCTATCAAAAAAAAAAATTTTTTTTTTAATTTTAGAGAGTGC
>NW_027527807.1:693292-707231 GCF_008692635.1 Crocuta crocuta
GAGAGAGATAGAGAGAGGGAGGGAGAGAGAGAGAGAGAGAGAGAGAGAGAGAGAGAGAGAGAATCTTAAGCAGGCTCCACACCCTGCACTCAGTGGGGAGCCTAACAAGGGGCTCCATTCCACAACCCTGGGATCAAAACCCTTGGAATTTCTTCCGTGAAGAGTGTTAGAAAGGTGTGTTTTGTTATGTTGATACTGACTTTTGGAATGCCCCTGGGTTACCTCAGAATGAGGGCTGACCACCAGAGGAACCAACCTAGGGATTTAAGGGTTGGAACGTTCAGTCCCACTCCCACCAACCTTAGGAAGTAGAGAGGGACTGGGGGTTGAATCAGTTGGTAATTAATAATTTCATCAGTCATGCCTATGTCATGAAGCTGCCACAAAATCCCCAAAGAACCAGGTTCAGAAAGCTTCTGCATTGGTAAACACGTGGGGATTGCAGAGAATTATGTTTCCCAGAGGGATTGGAAGGGCCATGTTCTTTCGCACAGTTTCCCCTGTGCGTCTCTTCCATCTGGCTGTTCCTGAGCTGTGTGTCCGTTTGCAATAACCAGTGATCTAGTAAGTAAAACATTTCTCAGTCTGTGAGATGCTCTAGCAAATTATTCTACCCAAAGGAGGGAGTTGTGGGAACCTCAGATCCATACTAGTTGGCCAGAAGAACAGGTAACAACCTGGACTGGAGACTGGCCTCTGAAGTAGAGGGGGCAGGGACGGTCTTATAGGACGGAGCCTTTGACCTGTGGGATCCGATGCTCTCTCTTTGGGGAGATGGTGTCAGAATGGAGTTGAGTCGCAGGACACTGAGTTGGTGTGAGAGGAATTGCTTGGTGCTGGCCTTGAAACCCCTCCTGCCCAAGAATTGGGATCGGATCTGAGCCATGTTTGTTAATCTCCGGTCTTTCTTCAAGGCAATTGATCCTGTTTACCTGTCATTTCCTGTGTATGTATGTATGTATGTATGTATTATAATGTATATTAAGACCATTTTAGTTTTCATTTTATTTTCTTAGTTCCTCCGTGTAATCTCTTCTGATTTTATCTTCTATTTCAATCCTTATTTTATTTCCTTTATTCCCCTCCTAGCATGAGGTACTTCCAGAAAAAAATTTAAAAAACTGCTTTGGTTTCTTAAGTGTTGTTTTCCTCCAGATTTGCTGGATTTTTTCTTCCATTCCAGTCCCCTTCATACCCTTCCCTTTCTCCTTATCTGCAGCTGTTTTCTTGCATAGTTGGTTTGCAATTTTACATCTCACTCTTATTTAATATTGGCAGCTTTGTCCAAAGCTTTTATTTAGTCTGCAGTGGGAAGTAGTGATGGTCTTTGATACCCTTCCTGTTTTACTTAGGTCCATCTTTTAAACCCAAGGCCCATGCTGAGGTACAGTGTGAGCTCTGAATATTGGTTTCTGTAGTCTCGCAGGTGGAGAAATGTTCTCTTAGGCGAAGTGGTGTTACTGGTTACAAGGATGGGTATTTGCAGGAAAACACCGTGTTGAGGACTTTCTCTTCTAAGATCTTGTTAAACACGTCAGGGCCCCTCTACCCAGTCAGGGGTGTATCTCACTAGTGTGGGCTTTGACCTATTTCCTCATCTCAACACACTCCTTTGGAAAAAGGTGATGAGTCCTGATGGTTTGGGCTGCCATTGCTGAGATCCCATGGGGACCAATGTGCTCCTTCATTCCATTTGTCTCTGAGTTGAAGGTCACCAATAAAGCTCTATTGGTTTATTGGACTCCTCTTCTCTTTTCCCAGTTCTTCTCCTGAGATGTGGGATTGGGGTTAGGAACCCAGGAGGGGGATGCTCTGTTAAGATTCACTATCCCTTACCTGTCTCCTATCTTTTCCTCCTTCCTTTCTCAGCTGAAATTACATGCTGAATCATTCCCTTGATCCTTGTAGGTACCTTCTAATCACTTCCCTGCATCTCTCATGTGGTAAAACCCTAGTACCGGCTAAATGCAACTGTGCCCTCTCTCTGCGTTCACCTGCGTAGCGGAACATGGCTGGGGAAATACACAGCCTTGCTGACTGGTTTCATGTACCTCAAGTGGGCCCTGAGTGCCACCTAACAATCTCACTACTTTTCTCTAGTCCGTTTGTGCACCCACTCTCCCAGATGACTGTTTCACACATTCTCCTCTCTCCTCAAACACCCAACACCTCCTCCCTCGAGCTGTCTCTTAGTGTTCGTGTTTCCTACTCCATTGAGAAAATTGAAGCGATCAGAAGAAAACTTCTGCAGGCTTCTACCAAAACATCTACCCACATACATTCATGTGTACTCATATGTTTTGCCTTCTATCTAATTACTAAAGATGAGTTCCCATTGCTTTGAAAGCCAACCATTCCATCTCTGCATTAGATCTTATCGCCCGTCTTGCCTACTCAGTGATGTCACTCCAATTCTACCTTCTCCCTCATGTATTTTTCTTCTTCTACTGGATCAGTTTCAGCAACATAAAGACATGATATTAGTCCTCTGTGTTTAAAATGTCTTCTGGGGCGCCTGGCTGGCTCAGTGTGTAGAGCACTTGACTCTTGATCTTGGAGTTGTTGGTTCAAGTCTCATGTTGGGTGTAGAGATTACTTAAAAAAATAAAATCTTAAATAGTCTTCTGTTGGCCCCACTTACCATGCCATTTCCCATCTCCTATTTACGTAAGAATTCATACAGCTATCTACTAGCTGCCTGTCATTCATCTCTTCCCCTTCTCTCCCATTCTCTCTTGAGCCCACTCCAGAAAGGCTTTTAACCCTACCACTCCACTATACTGCCCTTCACAAGGTCATTATGGCTTCTTTCAAATTCAGTGGTCTATTCTCAGTTCTCATTTCACTTGATCTGTTAGCAGCATTTGCCACAAATTGATCACCTCTTCCTCTTGTAAACACTTTATTCACTTAGCTTCTAGAACAGTATCGTCTACCTTCTTTGTTTTCCTCCTATTTTACTGGCCACTCCTTCTTAGTCTCCTTTGTGGTCATCTTCTGACTTCTTGGTTTTGGCATGACTCAAGCTTCGTCCTTGGATCTTTTTTCTTTATTTATACTTCCTTGACAATCTTATCCAGTCTCATGGATTTAAATATTTTGCCCATGCTTTCATCTGCCAAATGTTTATCTCTTACCTGAGTCTCTTCATTAAGCTCCATACTTACATATCCAACTTCCTAGTTGACATACTTAACTTGGATATCTAATAAGCATCTCAAAACTAACATGCTGAAAATAGGACTCTTGATTGTCACCCATTCCTCATACCTGCTCCACTAACAGTCTCCTGTATATAATTTGATACCAACTTCTTCCTTTTCTTTTTTTTTTAAAATCAAGCCAAAAACCTCGGAGTTCACCTTGATTCTTCTCTGCCTCATGTCCTCTTGTACCGGACATCTAATCCATCAGAGAATTCTGTTGGCTTTAGCCTGATTGATTGGTTTGTTTCTTCCCTCCCTCCCTCCCTCCCATGTTTTCTTTTTTTAAGATATTTATTTAATTAATCTCTACACTCAGTGTGGGGTTTGAACTCATGACCCCAGGATCAAGAGTCACATGCTCTTCTGACTGAGCCAGCCAGGAGCCCCTTCCTTCCTTTCTTCCCTCCCCTCCCTTCCTTTCCCTTCCCTTCCCCTTATTCTGGAATCTGACGACTTTTTGTTGCTCCCATAACTATCATCAAGTCCAAGCCACCATCATCTTTTACCTGTATTTATTGCATTAGGTTCTTTGCTGTTCTCCATTCTTCCACTCTGCCCCATATAGTCTTTTGCCAGAGTGATTGCTTTACAAGTGCGTGTCTTTACTCAAGACTCTACAGTGGCATATAGTGGCCCATTGAGGTCTATATGATCCGACTCCTTGTCTCTCTTACCTTATCATTTGCTTTGCTTTTCCTCGATCACCCTATGCCAGCCTCTTTAACCTACTTACTCTTTCTCAAACATGACAGACACACTCTTACCTGTGGCCTTTGCACTTGCAGTTACCCTCTACTTGGACTTTTCTAGTAGATGTTAGCAGTACCTGGCACTAGAAGGCACTCAAGTGTGTAGAGTTGAATTCACTGAGTTCACAAATTAAGTGATAAGATTTTCTGAATATGGAAATTAAAAGAGCACCCAACAGATCCAAATAATCTCTTTATTCTTCATTGTGTTTTGGCTTCAGTTTTTTCCCTGGATTCTTCTTTTATGTGCTCAGCAAGGAGAGGAGAGTGGACACTAGCTCCTTTAGATTCACATCATAGCTTCTCTCCTCCTATGTGAGAAATGACCCTCTCAGCCAGTTCTGCAAGGAAACCAAGGGTTTTCTCTTGCTGACATGCGCATTGTTGGGCATCCGGGAAATAGGAGTATCTTCTTGCTTTCCAGGGAGCAGAGCAGCAAATGAGTACTCGGAGGGTACATTCAGTCAGTTTTCTATCTGCATATTCTTTCTGGAACTCATAATCAACCGGTTAGAACATTGCTCCTCGACACAAAACATTGCTTTAGTTTGGAGCAATAACGCTCAGATTGCAGTTGCCCTAATCCTGCTGGGGAAAGCCATTGCCTTTGGTGTGGCACGCGGGTATTTGCACTGTGTTTCATTTAACAGATACTTGTAGCCGAATCCTGACTTAATTCCCGGGGAGACACACTTGGGTGTTTGCAGTTAACAACATTGCTTCCAGCTAATTAAACTCATTCTTTTTTCTCAATTGGCTTTTCCTCATTTAACATATATGTGCCTACAGGGTTACTTCTGTTACAATCCTCTCTAACTTTCTGATGTCAGATCTGACTTTTCAAAGATTGCTGGCCTATTTGACTGTTGGCTACCATCTAACATTGCAACGAAGCGCAGTGAATGTTTAGTTTTAAGCCTTCAATGGCATTAGTGTCCTGGAGAGATTGTATGTGTAGGTCAGCAGGATTTGGTAGAGCAGTTGACAAGATTGCAATGTATCTCTACTCTTCAGAATCTCTTCCAGGTGTCTGTTGTGGATGTAAGTGGAGAGACCCATGATAAAGAACGAGGAGGGTAAATTTACAGGATTTCTCATCCCCTGGGCTTATAAAAATGGATTTTTAAGGAGTCCTATTCATCAGGTCTAAGGAAAGTAACTTGTCAAACAGCTCTTGGTCCTACTTGAAAATCAAAGATATTGCTGTGGACATTACAGCTTCCATAAAAAAGTTATTCTTCAAACACTTTAGTTGGTGAATCATCACTGTTTTTAGTCATTTAATTATTTTTTTATTTTTATTTTTTAAATCTTCTTTGACTAACCTGTAAAAAGTGTTATGCTAGGGGCAAACCATTTATCCTGAAAAAAGAACATATTATGATTAGAGTTTATTTAGCAGCAAGCACTGGGACTTTTAAAACTGAAGAACTGATGAAATGTTCTTCTTTTCCGGGTTAATTTGTTTTCCCTCTTGCTCTTTCCTGACCTCTATCTCAGAAGTGTTTTCTTCGTAAGCTGAAATGGTCCTGGGANAATGTGACTAAAACCTTATTCGAAAAATAAGGTCTTTTCATATATAATCAAACCACATGAGGTCCTCCTGGAGTATAATGGGCCCTTATCTTGTATGCCTGGTTTACTTTATAATAAGAGAAGGGAGATGGGCACATGTAGAAGATGGCCATACAAAGAGAGGCAGGGATTGGGGCTATGGGGTCACAAACCCAAGAATGCCTGGGGGTACCAAGAGGTGGAAGAGCCAAGGCAGGGCCCTCCATTAGAAGGTTCAGAGAGAAGATGGCCCTGCCAACATCTTGATTTCAGACTTCTGGCTTCCAAAACTGGGGAGAATAAATACCTATTATTTTAAGTCACCCAGTTTGTGGTACTTTTTTACAGTGGTCCTAGGAAACAGATGCAATTACTGAAAAGCAGGCAGGACAGAACTCTCTAAAATGCATTAGAACTACCTACATGGAGGCATGAGTTGATGAACAATGAGGTATCTTGGCTGATAAATCTCTCCTTCTGGAACTCTGCATATGTTTCAAAGGTAGAAGGCAACTGTTTCTGTTTTGATACTTTCCACCATGTTTAAACAGCAAGCAAAGAATTGTTGGGCAGATTTGAAAGGGACCTCCTTGAATCTAATGGTCAGTGAGAGCACTTGGTTTCCCATAGAGATTTCATCTTATGATGTTGGGCATCTTGCTTTCTCCGTCCTTAAGTTCCTTAATCAAATTGGTCCCCTAGCAGTGATGACTGCATCCATGTGAATGGGACCGTGCAGTGCAATCCACTCTGAAATCAGGGCAGTGGTGCAAAGGCAACATCGTTAAACTTGGATACCAAAGTTTCAGGTTTTCCTCTCATGGAAAATGTAACCTTTAGTCAGTCATGAGCACAGATTCGTTAGTCAGCCCCAGGTATCTTGTACTACAGGGTTGTGAGCCATAGGGAAGTGGTTATAAAAGTTGTGCCAGTTTCTCCTGGGGATGAGCACTGGGTGTTATGTGGAAACTAATTTGACAATAAACTATGTGTAAAAAAAAAAAAAAAAAAAAAAAGCCAGGTTTTTTTTCTTAAAGGTTTTTTATTTAGTTTGAGAGAGACAGAGAAAGCAGGGGAGGGGCCGAGAGAGAAAGAGAGAAAATCCCAAGCAGGTTCTGTGCTGTCAGCACAGAGCCCAATGCAGGGCTCTAACTCAAGAACTGTGAGATCATGACCTGAGCCAAAATCAAAAGTCAGACACATAACCGACTGAGCACCCAGGTGCCCCAAAGTCATGCAAGCCTTATGCTGGGTCTTTATAATATGGATGGACATCAGGGACCCCTTTCTAACGACTTGTCTAAACAAGATGAAATGAGGATAGTCATGTTCCTAGGTCTCCCTCAGCCTGTATTAGCATATTCACCCAGCCTGTCCCTTTATAGAACATAGTTGATCTCTTTCGCATTAATATTCGCTTTTTTCCCCCCTGGCATGAGGTCATCTTTGCAAGTAGAACTATATAAATGGTTTTCCTATATTACATACAAGTAAAAACCCAACTGTTGTCTTTTCAAAGTCAGCAAACACAAAAAAGATCCTAAACACCATCATTGTTATTATAATGATCATCATCAGCGATCCTTCATTTAGTATCAACTGTTTAAAGGGCAGTAACTAATGTCTTAGGAATACAAATAAGCTTAAAGTATTATATACTGGCTCTCAAGAGCTGACAATCTAGTGGGGAAGATAGAACAGAACAGATAGAAATGAAGTAACCGTGTGGTGTGNTTCAGATTCTCTCTCTCTCTCTCTCTCTCTCTCTCTCTGCTCCTCCCCTGCTCCTGCTCTTTCTCTCTCTCTCAAATAAACGTAATAAATAAATGAAATTTTCAATGAGTATATGAGATAGAAGTTTGCAATGAATTGTAGAGTTAGCAAAGATTTCATGGAGGTGGAACTTGAGCTTGAGCCATAGGAGATAAATATAGCTTGTTTAAGGTGAGATGGTGAAAGGAGTGTAACGAACAAAGCCCTGGACAAGGGAATGCCTGAGGCATGTTTAGGAGACCACAGCTAGATCCACTTAATTAGACCAGAAAGTTCTTCCAGGGGAGCAACTGGAGGCTAGATTGTGGAAGATCTCGAATATCTGACATGGGGTTTTTGACGTGNCAGCCTGAGGATATTTGCAATGCAGTATTTTCGGAGGTGTGACCAGGGGGAAACAAGTAGAAAATTTAAAGATTGCTTGAAGATCTGGAGTAAGGCATTTGAAACAAAAAGGAGTTGATTGATGTAACCGCTATGATCAGGGCAGATTTTGGAGAGGTGACTTACTGGATTTGGGAATGGGAAGAAGGAACATGGGAAAGGAAGTAATCAGAGGTTCCTCAGAGTGTAAGTTACGTCTTACACCTGCTTTAGAATGTTGTATTTATTTTTAGCCAACAATTATTAAACTCTGATAATGTGTCAAGCGGCATGCTAGGTATTAAGAATACAATGATGGGGTGAGAAATGGTTTTTAACACCGAGGAGCTCACATACAAACTTTCCAATAATTAAAATCCGCTGTGGCAAGCGCTCTGTCTAGTTAGTATTCTTTGGTTCCTATCTTGCTAGTGTGATAGATCCCTTTGAGCATCCAAGGAAAGTTATTGTTTGGAATGTACCCATTCCAAACAAATACACACACACACACACACACACACACACACAGAGTATAGCATATAGATGTGCCCATCCATGCATCCCAGGTTAAAAAGTCTTATCATAGATCCTGTTGCAAAGCTCTATAGGTGTCTCAGTGTTGTAGCAAGCTTTACAGAAGGGTGGTATTGTCTCACAAGAAGAGAGTGCTGTAGTACACGCCTAGGAGTTGAGAATTTAAGAAAAGGCATAAAACTATGAACTTGTGTATGCTTAGGGGATAGCGAGTAACTTGGTGTGGCTGGAGTGTAGATATGTGTGGAAGGAACTCAGGGCAAAGCCATGAATACCCTTTTAAAGCTATGTTAATAGTATCAGTAATATTAATGAAAATGATAATGGTAAGATTTGCTTTTGATGGGGCTTCTACACCCTCTGATAAGTATTTTTTTAAAGCAGGCTCCATGCCCAGTGCAGAGTTGGGCATGAGGCTCGACGTGGGGCTTGTTTTCTCGACCTTGAGATCATGACCTGAGCTGAAATCAAAATACTTAACCAACTGAGCCATCCAGGCAGCCCCCTCTAATAAGTATTTTAAATACATTGCCAGTAGCTTTATATCAACCATGTAAGTCAGGTATTGTATGTATTTTATTTGAAGAATTGAGTTATTGACAAAGTTGATTTCTTATTCAAAATTACACAGATCGTAAGTGGTGAACTGAGAGTTTAAACAAGGTCTGATTCCAAAGCTTGTTCTCATTCTACTCTGTTATGCTCTTTCTTTAAAAATGTTTATACTGTGTCCTGGAAACACTAGGGAGCCAGCCATCAAAGATTTCAATGCGGAAAGTAGCATAAAATGAGTAGCATAAAAGTGAGTGCTTTAGATACATAATTTTGTTGCTAATATGGAAAATGGAATGGAAGGGAATGAAAGCCTGGGAGTACGAAGATCAGGTAGGAGCCTATTATGAAAGCCCAAGTATGAGAAGATGAAGGCCTGGACTAAGGCAGTGTGTGATAAATGTTTCATGTATACTTGAGAGAATGCAGTTCTTTACGGCAGTTCTATAAATGTTGATTGGGTCAAGTTGGTTATTAGTGTCATTGAAGTCTTCCATGTTCTTACTGATTTTCTCTCTAGTTGTGCCATAATTATGGGGAGAAGTGTGCTGAAATCTGACTAAAATTGTGGATTTGTCTATTTCTCCTGCCAATTCTATCAATTTTTCCTTCACATAGTTTGAAACTCTGTTTTTAGGTACATAAACAAATGGTATTGTTAGGTCTTTGATAAATGGTCCCCTTTTTCATTATGAAATGATCTTGTCTTTGGTAATATTCTTTTCTCTGATAACTACTTTGTCAGATAATATAGTCATTCCACATTTGATTAAAAATTTTAATTAATGTTTTATTTATTTTTGAGAGAGAGAGCGAGCGCACAAATGGGGGAGGGGCAGAGAGAGAGGGAGACACAGAATTCAAAGTGGGGCTCGAACTCATAAACCATGAGATCACGTGAGCCAAAGTTGGATACTTAACTGACTGAGCCACCCAGGCACCCCTCCACATTTGATTTGACGAGTGTTAACATTATATATTATTTTCCATTATTTTAACTTGAATTTGTGTGTGTCTTTATATTTAAAATGACTTATTTGAGGCAGTATATAATTGAGTCTTGCTTTATTATCCAGTCTGACAATAAAGCTGGCAATAAAGCTCTGTTTATTGTGAGAGACATTTAGACCATTTACATTTAATATGATTAAAGATAAGGTAGGGCTTAAATCTATCTTGCTGTTTGATTTCTCTTTGTCTCATCTGTTTTTTGTTTCTTGTATCCTTTTTGTCTCCATTTCTTTGAATTGAGTGTTTTTTATGATTCTATTTTATCTCCTTTGTCAACTTATTAGCTATAATTCTTTTGTTATTTAAGTGGTTGAGTTAGTTTGTAGTATATATTTTTAACTTGTCACAGTCTGTCTTCAAGTGATAGCATATCATTTGGTACATTGTATAAAAGCCTGACATAACAGCATATTACATTCTCTCCCTTCCTGGCTTTAGTTTCCAGCGTGTTGCCATAGTTTTTACTTCTACTGTATGTTACAAAACGTAAAATACATATTAGTATTTTTCTTTAGGTAGCCAATTACTTTCCAAAGAGATTTAAATAATTAGACGAATGATTTTTCATTTCTCTATACAGCTACTGTTACCATTGCTCTTCATTTATATGTGTAAGTGCCGAGTTTTCATCAGGTTTCATTTCCCTTCTATGTGAGGGGCTTTCTTTAATATTTCTTATGGTGTGGGCCTGGGGGTGATGAATTCTTTAGTTGTTGTACAAATGACAAAATCTGTATATTGCCTTCATTTGTGAAAGATAAACTTGCTGCACAGAATTCTAGGTTAAGAGTTTTTACTTTCAGGGGACACCTGGCTGGCTCAGTCGGAGGAACATGTGACTCTTGATCTCAGGGTCATGAGTTCGAGCCCCATGACGGGTGTAGAGATTACTATAAATAAATAAACACATGAATGAATGAATGAATGAATGAATAAGTAAATTGTTTTTACTCCCAGAACCTTAAAGCTGTTCCGTCGCTATCTTTTACCTTACATGGTTCTCAGTGATAAATTTGCAGTAATCTTTGTTTTCCTCTGTAAGAAATGTCTCTCTCTCTCTCTCTCTCTTTTTTTTTTTCTTAAATCTCTGGCTGCTTTTAAGACTTTTTCTGCCTTTCAAAAATTTGGAATATGCCTTGGTGTTCAGTCCATTTGCATTTCAAAGTTATTATTGATAGGTGTATACTTAATTGTCACTTTTCTACTCGTTTTATGGCTGTTTGTGTATTTCTACTCTGTTCCTTCTCTCGCTCTCTCACGATTTCTTGGCTTTTTTTAGTGATATACTTGGATTCCTTTCTCTCTGTTTTTTGCATATTTATTGTTGCTTTTTAATTTGTGTTGAATCGCTATATCGAACACATGAAACTAACATTACACTGTATGTTAACTAATTGGAATTTAAATAAAAACTTTAAAAATTTACATCATAATATTTAAGCTCTGGCACTCAAGGGCTTTACCTCCTTTCCTGGGAAAGGGATTGGTGTGTTTTCAGTTGTATGCAGATATCTATATCATGTTAAGTAGAGTTAGAGCCTTGTTATTGTCTTTATTTGGAGATTAAGTATGGTTTCAGTAGAAGCATATGGGTGCCAAGTTGAGAAAGGGTGGGTTTGTGATGGTTAATTTTGTGTGTCAGACTTACTAGACCATGGATATTTGGTTAAAATTTCTAGGTGTGTCTGTGAGGGTGTTTCTGGATGAGATTAACATTTGAATTGGTAGACTCTCTCCCCAGTGCAGATGTGCCTTATCCAGTCCTTTGAAGGCCTGAATAGAACTAAAAGGCTTAGTAAGTAGGAATTCATTATCTCTGCGTGTCATCCAGCTGGAACATTGGTTTTCTCCTGACTTTGGACTTGGAGTCCATCTGGAATCTAAACCATTGGGTTTGGTGGTTTCAGGCCTTCATACTCATACTACAACTATACCATTGGCTTTCCTTTGTCTCCAGTTTGCCATTGTAGATCTTAGGACTTTTCAGCCTCCATAATCATGTGCGTCAATAACTACTATAAACCTCTTGGTTCAATGTATATTAATTCACTTTATCTGAAGGATGTTAATACAAGTAGTAACTTGCTATAAAATCTAAGACACCTTGGCATGCTTAGAATACATTGCTTCTTGGGACACCTGGGTGGCTAAGTCAGTTGAGCATCTGATTCTTAGTTTTGGCTCAGGTCATGATCTCGTGGTTTGGGTTCTGAGTTCCAGCCCTGCGTGGGGTTTTGTGCTGATGGTGCGGAGACTGCTTATGATCCTCTGCCTCCCTGTCTCTGTCCCTCCCCTCCTCGTTCTCTCCTTCACTCCAATTAAAGAAGAAGAAGAAGAATACATTGTTTCTTCACTTAATGATCTTGTGCTTGAACAAAACTCTCTCCTTTTACAACATTGCCCTTTTGTGGCTCCAGACTGTGCTCAGATGTGTTGGTAGGATGCCTACAGCTGTCACTTGGATCAGCTCGGCTAGGAGGCATGTTGGGAATTCTGTGAATGATAGGAAGCTGGGACTGAGGGAACTTGGGGCAGAGGCCGTAAGGCAGTAGCCACAGGTGCAGTGCACATTGTTCTAAGGTCTTTCGTGAGGTCAGACTTCTGTGAGCAGTAATGACCATGACATCTGGGATAGTTCATATGAGGCTGCAATCAGTGTGACAATTCTAGGTGATCTGTCTGTTTGTAACAGAATGCCAGAGAGTAACAAGCTGGGTATGGGGCACAAAGGAGAACAGGTTGTGTAGAACTTTGGCAGATGTCAGTCAGGTGGGTTGACTCTCTGGACAAGGGTCTAGTCCCGGCAGAGGAACTGGCAGGATAAGTGGGAACCATCAAAGGTACATTAGATGTATGCTGTGGGAGTGAAGTGAATACTACAGAAATGGGGATGCCTGAGGGTCATTCCAGTGACCCTGGGTATAATTCTGTCCCCTACCCAGTGGTAGTATCTGTTCTATTTCAGCCCCTTTAATGCAAGCCAGTGAAAGAGTTACCAGAATCTAACAATCAGATTAATCATTTCTGTGATCCTCCTGTAACTTTTACAGATTTATAGCCTTTTGAAGGGAACTACACCATGATTAGGTCAGGAATCACATGAGTTTGAACGTGAATGGGAGAAAATGGAGATGATTCCCTACGAAATAGGAAGTTAGGAAATTAGAATCAGGAGATCATACCTTTCCCTAACAGCAACAAAAGAAACATTCTTATTGGGTGACTGGGCCAGAGCTAGGAAGAGGCAAGCAAGGTGCCTAGCATTTGTGTTCTGGGTGCCTTGCTTGCTCACCCTATTAGTGACCCTTTGGGTTGGCAATATTGAGTCATAGTTATTTGGCATAAAGCCTAAGAGATGTGCGGGAAACATCCTACAAGAGATAAAAATTGAAAAAGGGAAGGGTGCCTGACTGGCTCAGTCGGTAGAGAATGCAACCCTTGATCCTGGTGTGAGTTTGAGCCCCCTGTGGGGTGTAGAGATTACCTAAAAGTAAAACCATTAAAATAAATTGAAAAAGGGAACCTAGTAGACATTAAGCTCTATGTTCTGGAGTAGGAGGGCCCAGGAGCAAGATCCCGGATGAAAAGCACGAATACGGACTGACGGGGAACAGCGGGCATTCTCCCAGGGGAGTGGGGTCACGTAGCGCTAGTGGGGAGCCTGGTTTGTAAAGACAGCAAGATGCCACAAGCAAAGGTATCTGAAATAGGACAGGTGAACTCTGAGCTTCTGTGTGTGTGTGTGTGTGTGTGTGTGTGTGTGTGAGATTATCAGGGGAATAGTCAGTGTCCTTTTTAAATAGAAATTTCTGGACTTTGTGGTGACATTATACTTTATGGTCAGGTATTCGCCTTTTGTTATTATACCTGGATTAAATCAGGAGCTCCTGCACTGTAATCCTGGGCAAGCTGCTTAGCATTTTTGTGTTTCTGTTTTCTCATCTGTACAATTGGGCTCCTGGTTACTCTGAAAACTAAATGATTTTTTTTCCTTTGAAAATGTTTTAAAATTTATTTCGAGAGTGACAGATGATGTGAGTGGGGGAAGGGCAGAGAGCGAGGAAGAGAGAGAATCCCAAGCAGGCTCTGTGAGATCATGACCAAACCAAGAGTCAGACGCTTAGCCAACTCAGTCACCCAGGCGCCCCAGAAAACTAAATGAATTAATGCACAGAAAGTGCTTTGAATATTTTGTGC
>NW_027527807.1:707264-707513 GCF_008692635.1 Crocuta crocuta
CTCTAGCGTTTTAATAAGGCACTGATTATGTTAATTTAATGAGTACCTGAAAGTATACACTAGATGTTGGAACACTTTCTGTCAAACAGTGCTTGGGGTATAAAGGGTTCACATTTGTTTATATGCAAAGCTCACCTGTCTTAAATATGTCATTTTAAGGTACTGTTGGTTAATTAAGATGTTACCATAAACAGTTATAAAATATTCTAAGTTTTTCTTCTTTTCTGTTAATGACAAAAGAAACCTTGA
>NW_027527807.1:707676-710864 GCF_008692635.1 Crocuta crocuta
TATGTATATATTTATTCATGTAAATTATATGTTTTTATTTATATAATTTATACATGTATATTTATATGTTATATATGGTACTATATATATACTTCAACTCTGACTTGCTCTATGAACTTGGGCATATCACTTAGTTTCTGTGGTGTTATGTGGTATATGAATTTAGCTTTCTAATTCATAAAATGAAGAGAACATCACCCTTTCTGTCTACCTCACAGGATTATTATAAGGAAAAATAATGTATTATATGAAGATAGGCTTTTGACCTGTAATATGGATTGATAAGGCGTGCCTGGGGGCACCTGGGGCACCTGGGTGGCTCAGTCGATTGGGCGTCCGACTTCAGTTCAGGTCATGCTCTCACAGCTTGTGAGTTCGAGCCCCGCGTCAGGCTCTGTGCTGACAGCTCAGAGCCTGGAGTGTGCTTCACATTCTGTGTCTCCCTCTCTCTTTGCCCCTCCCCTGCTCACACTCTGTCTCTCTCAACAGTAAATAAACAATAAAACATTTTTTAAAAGGCGTGGCTCTAGTACTATCCTGTCATTCATTCATTTAACAAACATTTATTAATTACTGAATAAAATATTGGGCACTGTTTTAGGTTCTGAGATACAGCAGTGAAAACAATATACTTTCCATAAGGGAGCTTTTATTTCACTGGATAGGAGAAAAACAATAAACAAATATTTGTGATATTATCTGGGAGCGATAAGAAAAATAAAGCAAGCTAAGACCAGAGAGAAAAATGGAAGATAAGGAACAGCACTCTTTTAGATAGGGTATGTGGGAATCAAGGGGCCCACTTAGAAGCAGCTGAAAAATTAAAAAGACAGGTAAAGCATATGGAACATCAAAGACAAGGGAATAGCATAGTCTCTCGCAAATTGCCACCCATAGCACGATCACATTTTAGTGCCAGACGGGGAAAACTTTTTAGGTTTGTCTGCGGGCGTGCACTCACAGTTTTAGGGTTAACAAGTACCCAGGAGGAAACTGAGGGTTTACGGAGTGACACTCCTCCAAGGATTTTGGGATCTCGGAAAGAATTTTGCATTTTGTAAATGGTAATGGGAAAAATCACTCATTGGGTAAACAAAGTTGCACCGGTGTATTGCAGCACACAACATGTGGCAAAGAAAATATTTTGGCAGTTGATGCTGTGGCATTGCCGGTTGGGAAAGCTTGTTTCTGCAACCAGTTGAAGAAGTGAGAAACCTCAGTGACAAGATACCACTTTGTCTTTTGCCAAAAAGTAGCGTGTGGAGGTGGATTCTCTCGAGTAAAGATGGTGGAGACTGTAGGTTGGCTTATACCGAGCAACATAGGCCCCATCTCCTGTGTGAATTATGTGGCTTCAGAGCCAAGGTCGTGTGGAGGACGTGCTCAGGAAATTTTTGGGTAAAGAAGGAGATCCACACTCTCTTCGAGCAGCTCGTTGTTAGCAGTTCGGGTCTAGGAAAGCATTGCTGTGGCACCAAAGGTCAGACTGAATCAGAAAAATCAATCTGTTAATGTACAGCAAAAATATAGCTGTCAAATGAGGACTCGTGTTCATATTAGTGCTTTACCTCCCCAGGAGGGAAAACCCTATTAGGAGCACCCTTCTCAGATGCACTGTGTTTGGGGGGGGGGGGGCGGTTGGTTGGTTGTTTCATTTGAATTTTTAATTTTGACAGAAAATTTTAATGATACAAGATCATTGTGAGGAACTACCATGTACCATGTATCCTTTACTCAGATCCGTTAACTATTTGCATTTTGCCTCTATTTATACTCTTTCTCTGGAGCATATCTATCTGTACACTAGACACACACACAAATTCACACACTCATGTACATGTGTCTTTTTTTAAATGAACCTTTTTACAGTAAGTTACAGACAAGGTGTGCCACACACGTTTCAGTGTGTATTTCCTACGAACGAGGGTAAATGCAACACGATTATCAAAATCAGGAGACTTAACATTGATAACAATCCAAACCTGTTACCTGATTCACAATCCATTTTCAAATATAGTCATTTATTTTAAATAATGGCCTATGTAGCTAATGTTTTGCCTGGTATAGGATACCATTCAGGATCATGCATTGCACTTAGTGGTCATGTGAATTTAATCTCCTTTATTATTATTATTATTTAATATTTTTTTATTTTTAAGTAATCTCTACACCCAATGGGGGGCTTGAACTCACAACCCTGAGATCAAGAGTAAAGCTCAGCCTGCTTTACTGGCTGAGCCCACCAGGCACCCCGGTCCCTATAGATTAATTAGAACNCTCTAGTGACTGAGCCAGGCGGGCCCCCCTCCTTTATTATTTTTTAAATGAACTGTAGTTGATACACAACATATTAGTGTCAGGTGTACAACTGAGCTCAGGTATCACACATAGTTTCAGAATTTGTTTTTTGTGTGATGAGGACTTTTAAGATCTACTCTCAGTGATTTTCAAATATGAAATATGGTATTATTAACCGTAGTCACCATGCTGTATGTCCCCATGACTGACTTTCTGTAACTGGAAGTTTGTATTTCCATTTGATTCCCTTTACCCTTGTAATCCACTCCTTGCCTCTCAGAACCATGAGTTTCTTCTCTGTATCTGTGAGCTCAGTTGGAGTCCACATAAAAGTGATGGGGCGCCTGCGTGGCTCAGTCGGTTAGGCGTCCGACTTGGGCTCAGGTCGTGATCTCGCAGTCCGTGGGTTCGAGCCCCACATCAGGCTCTGTGCTGACAGCTCGGAGCCTGGAGACTGCTTCGGATTCTGTGTCTCCCTCTCTCTCTGACCCTTCCATGTTCATGCTCTGTCTCTCTCTCTCTATCAAAAATAAATAAAAACAAAAAAATAAAATAAAAAATAGTGAGATCATATGGTATTTGCCTTTCTCTCTCTGACATTTCACTTAGCATAATGCCCTCCAGATCCATCCGTGTTGTCACAAATGGCAAGATTTCATTCTTTTTTTTTTTTATGGCTCAATAGTATTCCTTTGTATATACACACACCACATTTTTTAAGTCCATTCATCCATTGATGGACACTTAAGTTGTTTTCACGTCTTGGCTATTCTAAATAATGCTGCAGTGCACAGGGTGTGCATATATCCTTTTGAGTTAGTGTTTTAGTTTCCTTTGGATAAATGCCTAGAAGTGGAATTGGTGGATTGTATGGTAGTTTTATCTTTAGG
>NW_027527807.1:710967-713803 GCF_008692635.1 Crocuta crocuta
TCCATATTGTTTTCCATAGTGGCCACACCAATTCACATTCCTACCAACAGGGCAGGAGTGTTTACTTTTCTCCACATCTTCACCAACTCTTGTTATCTCTTGCCTGTTTGATGATAGTCATTCTAACCAGTGTGAAGTGATACCTCATTGTGGTCTTGGTTGACAAATCCCCTGATGGAATTTGATCTCTTTTAATCTGGAGTCATTCCTCAGCCTTTTTTGCTTCTTTGTTCTTGACATCATTGAAGAGTATATGCCAGTAATTTTGTAGATTGTCCCTCAGTACAGTTTTGCCCCATGTTTTTTCATGATTAGATTCAACTTACATATTTTTGGCAAAAATACCACAAAAGTGATGTCTTTCTCTTCATCATGTTTTGATGCTAATATAAATGGAATTATGACTTAATAAATTTCACTTTACAAGCGTTNCTCCCTCTGCCCCTTGCTCACTTGTGCTCTGTCTCTCTCTCAAAAATAAATAAAAACAAAACCGTGTGTGTGTGTGCGTATAATTGATTTTGTATATTGATGTCATATCCTGATACTTCATTAGTTCTAGTAATTATTTTGGAAGTTCTTTATAATTTTCTATGTAAGCAATAATGGCATTTGCAAATAACAAAGATTAATTTCTTCTCTTCCAATCTTTATTTTTTTCCCTTGCTATATTAGATCATCTATAATAAAAATGGCAAGAATGGATACCCTTGCCTTATTACTGAAGATAGAGTGTAATATTAGTGGTAGTTTCTCTGAAGATAAACTTTATTTTAAGATCAAGGAAGTGCCCTTCTACCCCTAGTTTTCTGGGTGTTTTTATTATGAAAGGGTGTTTAATTTTGTCAAGATAATNAGCAAGGGGCAGAGAGAGACAGAGAGAGAGAGAGAAGCAGGGCTCACGTGAAGCAGGGCTTGTGTTCACCTGAACCAAGGCACGAGCTCACCCAAAGCAGAGCTCAAACTCACCCAATAGGGGGCTCGAGGTCACCCAATGTGGGACTCGAACTCATAAACCATGAGATCGTGACCTGAGCTGAAGTCAGATGCTTCATGGCNGTTTGGGTCCTCTCTCTTTTCTTTTTGAGAAGTCTGGCTCGGGGGTTATCAATTTTGTTTTTTCTTTCGAAAAAACCAGCTCTTAGATTCATTTTCTGTTCGACTGTTTTTTTGGATTCCATATTGTTTGTTTCTGCTCTAAGCTTTATTGTTTCTCTTATGCTGATTTGGGGCCTTCTTTGCTGCTGCCATTCCAGTTTCTTTAGGTGTGAGGTCAGGTTCTGTATTTGGGACCTTTCTTGCTTCTTGAGATGGGCCTGGATTGCAATGTATTTTCCTCTTAGGACTGCCTTTGCTGCTTCCCAAAGGGCTTGGACTGTCGTGTTTTCATTTTCATTTGTTTCCACATATTTTTAAATTTCTCCTTCAGTTTCCTGGTTGACCCATTCATCCTTTAGTTGGATGTTCTTTNAAGGGGCAGAGAGAGACAGAGAGAGAGAGAGAAGCAGGGCTCACGTGAAGCAGGGCTTGTGTTCACCTGAACCAAGGCACGAGCTCACCCAAAGCAGAGCTCAAACTCACCCAATAGGGGGCTCGAGGTCACCCAATGTGGGACTCGAACTCATAAACCATGAGATCGTGACCTGAGCTGAAGTCAGATGCTTCATGGCTGAGCCACCCATCTTGGTTGATTTTTAAACGTTAATCCAACTTTGCATTCATGGGATAAACCCCTAATGGTCCTGCTGTGTTATCCTTTTTATGTCTCTACTGAATTACCTTTGATAATATTTTGTTACAAATTTGTGTTTCTTTGTATCAGAGTAACACCGACCTCACTGAATTGAGAAGGTTATGCTTCTCAGATGTTTGAGAAGAGAGTGACTAGAAATGGTATATTTTTCTTTCTAAATTGTTAGTTAGAAATCACTAGTGAAGCCATTAGGACCAAAATTTTATTTGTGGGAAAGCTCAACTCAATTTGTTAATAGATACAGGGATGCTGTTCAAGTTCAAATAATAATATTGCTTCTTGGGTAAGCTTTGGTACATTTGCATTTCAAGAACTTTGTTAATTTTGAGTTGCTAAATTTAGAAAACCTTTTTTATCCTTTTAATGATTGTTGGATCTATATTGATGTCTCCTCTCTTATTCCTGATACTGGTATTTTGTGGGTTGTTTTTCCTTACATATTAAAAAAACCAGGTTTTTATTGCTTTTTCTGTATTTCTGTGTCATTGATTGNATCATTTTCCCCCAATATAAGCATTCAGTGCATGGAATTTCTAAGCACTGCTTTATTTTTATGTTTTACTTATTTATTTTAAAATGTTTATTTTTGAGAGAGAGCACACGCATGTGAGCACAATGTGTGAGTGGGGGAGGGGCAAAGAGAGAAGGAGACAGGATCCCAAGCAGGCTCTGTGCTGACAGCAGAGAGCTTGACGCGGGGCTTCACCCCACAAACCGTGAGATCATGATCTGAGCTGAAGTCAGAGGTTTAACTGACTGAGCCACTTAGGTGCCCCTACTTCTCTCAGTTCTATTACTTTTTCCTCACATACTTTGAAACTCTGTTATTGGTGGCGTACGCATTTAGGATTGCTCTGTATTTCCAATTAATTGGCCCCTTTATTTTATGTGATCTTATTTTATCCTTGGTGAGAATATTCCTTTTTCCTCAAATCTACTTTGTCTGATACTGATAATGATACCCCATCTCTCTTTTGATTAGTATTTGCATGGTCTCTCTTGTTCCATCACTTTACTTTTTTTTTTGACCCTATTTTACTTTTAACTAAACTGTCTGTATATTCAAAGTAGGTTTCTTTTAGA
>NW_027527807.1:713879-721273 GCF_008692635.1 Crocuta crocuta
CCATTTGCATTTCATGTGTTAAGATGGCTGATTTAGTGTAATTATTTATCTATTGGGACTTAGGTCTCTTATTCTTTTTTGTTTCCTATTTGTTCCCTATCTTTTTCCCCGTATAGTTCTCCTTTCCTTTTTTGGGAGGTCAATTGAATATTTTTAGTATTCCATTCTAATTTCCCTATTGACTTTAAACTTTTATCTCTTTGTTATTTTCCAGTGATTGCCCTACAGATTACAAAATGAATCTTTTCTTAAATTAATTAATTTATTTATTTATTTATTTTCAAGTTAGCTCACATACAGTGTAGTCTTGGCTTCAGGAGTAGATTTCCATGATTCATCACATACATACAACACCCAGTTCTCATCCCCATTGCTCATCACCCATTCTCCCCCCGCCCCATTCTCCCCCCATCTCCCCTCATCAACCCTCAGGTTGTTCTCTATATTTAAGAGTGTCTTGTACTTTGCCTCCCTCTCTGTTTGTATCTTATTTTTCCTTCCTTTTCCCTATGGTCTTCTGTCAAGTTTCTCAAATTCTACATATGAGCAAAATCATATGATACCTGTCTTTTAATGACTGACTTATTTCACTTAGCATAATACCCTCCATTTCCATCCACATTGTTGCAAATAGCAAGATTTCATTCTTTTTCATCTCTGAGTAGTATGCCATTGTATGTATGTGTGTGTGTACATATGTGTGTATACATATACATACACACATACATATATATATACCACATATTTTTTTAACGTTTATTTTTGAAAGAGAGCAAGACAGAGTGTGAGTGGGGGAGGGGCAGAGTGAGAGGGAGACATAGAATCTGAAGCAGGCTCCAAGATCTGAGCTGTCAGAGCAGAGCTTGATGCGGGGCTTGAACTCAAGAACCATGAGATCATGACCTGAGCTGAAGTCGGACGCTTAACTGACTGAGCCACCCAGATGCCCCTATACCACATCTTCTTTATCCATTCATCAGTTGATGGACGTTTGGGCTCTTTCCATAATTTGGCTATTGTTGAAAGCGCTGCTATAAACATTAGGGTACGTGTGCCCCTATGCATCAGCACTCCTGTATCCCTTGGGTAAATTCCTATTAGTACTATTGCTGGGTCATAGGATAATTCTGTTTTTAATTTTTTGAGGAACCTCCCCACTGTTTTCTGGAGGAGTTGGACCAGTTTGCATTCCCACCAATAGTGCAAGAGGGCTCTCATTTTTCCACAGTCTCACCAACATCTGTTGTTGCCTGAGTTGTTAATTTTAGCCGCTTTGACCAGCGTAAGGTGGTATCTCAGTGTGGTTTTGATTTGTATTTCCTTGATGATGAGTGATGTTGGACATCTTTTCATGTGTCTGTTTGCCATCTGGATGTCCTCTTTGGAAAAGGGTCTATTCATGTCCTCTGCCCATTTCTTTACAGAATTATTTGTTTTTCAGAGCTTGAGTTTGTTAGGTTATTTATAGATCTTTGATACTAACCCTTTATCTGATATGTCATTTGCAGATATCCTCTCCCATCCCATTGGTTTTGCTGATTGTTTCCTTTGCTGTGCAGAAGCTTTTTATCTTGATGAGGTCCCAATAGTTCATTTTTGCTTTTAATTCCCTTTTCTTTGGAGGTGTGTCAAAGAATAAATTGCTGCAGCTGAGGTCAGAGAGGTTGTTGCCTGTGTTCTCCTCTACAATTTTGATGGTTTCCTGTCTCACATTTAGGTCTTTCATCTGTTTTGAATTTATTTTTGTGTGTGGTGTAAGTGGTCCAGGTTCATTCTTCTGCATGTTGCTGTTCAGTTCTCCAGCACCATCTGCTAAAGACACTATCTTTTTTCTATTGGATACTCTTTCCTGCTTTGTCAAAGATTAGTTGGCCATACATTTGTGGGACCATTTCTGGGTTTTTTATTGTATTTCATTGCTCTATGTGTCTGTTGTTGTGCCAGTACCATACTGTCTTGATGATTACAGTTTTGCAGTATAGGCTGAAGTCCGGGATTGTGATGCCTCCAGCTTTGTTTTTCTTTTTAATATTATTTTGGCTATTTTGGGTCTTTTGTGGCTCCATACAAATTTTCATATTGTGTATTCTAGCTCTGTGAAGAATGCTGGTGCTATTTTGATTGGGATTGCATTGAACGTGTAGATTGCTTTGGATAATATCAACATTTTAACAGTATTCTTGCAACCCATGAACATGAAATGTTTTTCCATTTCTTTGCATCTTCTTCAGTTTCTTTCATAAGCTATCTATAGTTTTCATCATATAAATCTTTACCTTTTTGGTTAGGTTTATTCCTAGCTATTTTATGGTTCTTGGTACAATTGTAAATCATATCAATTCCTTGATACCTCTTTCTGTTGCTTCATTATTGGTGTATAGAAATGCAACCGATTTCTGTACATTGTTTTTGTATCCTACAATTTTACTGAATTCGTGTATCAGTTCTAGCAATTTTTTGGTCGAATCTTTTGGGTTTTCCATGTAGAGTATCATGTCATCTGAGAAGAGTGGAAGTTTGACTACTTCTTTGCCTTTATTTCATTTTGTTGTCTGATTGCTGAGGCTACGACTTACAACTCTGTGTTAAACACTAGTGGTGACAGTGGACATCCCTGTCATGTTTCTGATCTCAGGGGGAAAGCTCTCAGTTTTTCCCCATAGAGGATGATATTAGCTGTGGACCTTTCATAGATAGCTCATAAAATGTTAAGGTATGTTCCTTCTTTCCCAACTTTCTTGAGGATTTTTATTAAGAAAGGATGCTGTATTTTGTCAGATGCTTTTTCTGCATCCATTGACAGGATCATATGGTTCTTATCCTTTCTTCTATTAATGTGATGTATCATGTTGATTGATTTGCAAATATTGAACCAGCCCTGCAGCCCAGGAATGAATCCCACATGATCATGATGAATGGTTCTTTTAATATACGGATAAGTTTGATTTGCTAGTATCTTGTTGAGAATTTTTGCACCCACGTTTCTCAAGGATGTTGGCTTGTAATTCTCCTTCTTAGTGGGGTCTTCATCTGTTTGGGTAATCAAGGTGATGCTGGCTTCATAGAATGAGTATGGAAGCTTTTCATCCATTTTTATTTTTTGGAACATCTTGAAAAGAACAGGTTTTAACTCTGCTTTAAATGTCTGGTAGAATTCCCCTGGGAAGCCATCTGGCCCAGGGCTCTTATTTGTTGGGAGATTTTTGATAACTGATTCAATTTCTTCACTGTTTATAGGTCTGTCCAAATTTTCTCTTTCTTTCCATTTGAGTTTTTGTCATGTATGGGCGTCCAAGAATTTGTCCATTGCTTCCAGATTGCTCAGTTTGTTGGCATACAATTTTTCATACTGTTCTCTAATAAGTATTTGTGTTTCTGTGGTGTTGGTTGTGATCTCTCCTTTTTCATTCATGATTTTATTTGTTTGGGTCCTCTCTCTTTTCTTTTTGAGAAGTCTGGCTCGGGGGTTATCAATTTTGTTTTTTCTTTCGAAAAAACCAGCTCTTAGATTCATTTTCTGTTCGACTGTTTTTTTGGATTCCATATTGTTTGTTTCTGCTCTAAGCTTTATTGTTTCTCTTATGCTGATTTGGGGCCTTCTTTGCTGCTGCCATTCCAGTTTCTTTAGGTGTGAGGTCAGGTTCTGTATTTGGGACCTTTCTTGCTTCTTGAGATGGGCCTGGATTGCAATGTATTTTCCTCTTAGGACTGCCTTTGCTGCTTCCCAAAGGGCTTGGACTGTCGTGTTTTCATTTTCATTTGTTTCCACATATTTTTAAATTTCTCCTTCAGTTTCCTGGTTGACCCATTCATCCTTTAGTTGGATGTTCTTTAACCTCCATGTAATTGGAGACTTTTGAAATTTTTTTCTTGTGGTTGATTTCAAGTTTCATAGCGTTGTGATCTGAAAATATGCATGGTATGATCTCAATCCTTTTATATTTGTTGAAAGCTGTTTTGTGACCCAGTATGTGATCTATTTTGGACAATGTTCCATGTGCACTCAAGATGAATGTGTATTCTGCTGCTTTTGGATGAAAAGTTCTGAATATATCTGTTAAGTCCATCTGGTCCAATATGCCATTCAGTGCTGTTGTTTCCTTATTGATTTTCTGCCTAGATAATCTGTCTGTTCCTATAAGTGGAATGTTAATATCCCCTACAATCATGGTATTATTATCCATACATTTATTTATATTTGTGATTAATTGATTTATATATTTGGGTGCTCCATGTTGGCATAAACATTTACAATTGTTAGCTCTTCTTGGTGGATAGATTCTTAATTATGATATAATGCGCTTCTTCATCTCTTGTTAGTCTTTGTTTTAAAATCTAGCTTTCTGATATAAGTATGGCTACTCCAGCTTTCTTTTGACATCCAGTAGCATGGTAGATGGTTTCTCTCCCCTCATTTTCTATCTGCAGGTGTCCTTAGGTCTAAAATGAGTCTCTTGTAGAGGGATCTTGTGAGTTTTTTTTTTTTAATCCATTCTGATACACTAAGTCTTTTGGTTGGGGCATTAATCCATTTACATTCAGAGTGATTATTGAAAGATATCAGTTTAGTTCTATTGTGTTATCTGTAGATTTCATGTTTGTGGTGATGTGTCTGGTGTTTTGTAGTCTTTGCAGCATCCCTCTTTCAGTCCCCCTTAGGATCTCTTGCAGGGGTAGTTTAGTGGTCATGAACTCCTTCAGTTTTCGTTTGTCTGGAAAAGCCTTTATCTCTCCTTCTATTTTGAATGACAGCCCTGCTGGATAAATGATTCTTGGCTGCATATTTTTCCTTTTCAGCACATTGAATATTTCCTGCCACTCACTTCTGGGCTGCCGAGTTTCAGTAGATAGGTCTGCTACTACCCTTATGTGTCTACCTTGTAGGTTAAAGCTCGTTTGTCCCTAGCTGGTTTCAGAATTCTCTCCTTATCTTTGTATGTTGCCAGTTTCACTATGCTATGTCATGGTGTCGACTTGTTTTTGTTGATTTTGAAGGGAGTTCTCTGTGCTTCTTGGACTTGGATGCCTGTTTCCTTCCCCAGATCAGAAAAGTTCTCAGCTGTACTTTGTTCAAATAAACCTTCTGCCCCTTTCTCTCTCTCTTCTTCTTCTTATGGAACTCTTGTGATATGGATATTATTACATTTTGTTGAATCACTTAGGTCCGTAATTCTCCCCTTGTGGTCTAGTAATTTCCTTTCCCTCTTTTATCAGCTTCATCATTGTCCATAATTTTATCTTCATTTCACCCATTCTCTCCTCTGCTTCTTCTATCATTGCTGTCCCTGCTTCAAGTTTATTTTTCATCTCATTTATAGCATTTCTTAATTCACTGTGACTAATTCTCAGGTCTTTGATCTCTGCAGCAATAGATTCTCTGCTGTCTTCTATGCTTTTTCCAAGCCTAGCTATTAGTCTTATGACTGTTATTCTAAATTCTTGTTCAGATATATTGTTTTTTTCTATTTTGAGCAATTCTCTGGCTGTCATTTCTTCCTGGAATTTCTTTTGAGGAGAATTCTCCTGTTTAGTCAGTTTGGGTAGGTTTCTTTCCTCTGTGTGTTTTAATAACTTGTTCTATGTCCTGCATCTGTGAGAACTACCATATTAAAAAGAGGTCAAACCCTATCTAAGGCCTGGCACTTAAGGAAGTGTTTTGGAGTGTGTTGTGTGCATTCGATTGTTGCATATTTGGCTGCTCTGTCCTACTGGTCAGTCCTCTACAAAGCCCGTCTGTGCTCGTGGTGGTGGATTGTTTGGCATTTCCACCAGGTGTGCTTTGATTTGTTCATTGAAGTAACCGTGGAAAAAAGGAAGGGGGAACCTTATCCCATACAAAGAAAAAAATGAAATGGGTGAAAAAAAACACCAAGCAGAGAATGAAAGATACTTTAGGGCTTAATCCACAGAGGGAGAGAGAGGAAAATAAAGAAGAAGGGGATACAGAAAAGGTGTAAAAAGAAGAGTAAAAGTGCATGATTAAACAAACAAAACAGAGAATGAAAGGTAAAAAAAAAAAAAGAATATATATAAAGTAAGAATTGACCAAAAATCAAATCAGAACTATGAGCCTGATTCCAAAGGAAAGAAAAAAAGACAGTAAATAGAAAAAGAAGGGAAAGGAGAAGGATAGATAAGTGAAAAACAAACAAACAGACTAACATGTAAGACCACAGGATAGTTGTCTGTTGGCCCTGGGCCTGGTGGCTGTGCTGATCTGGAGGAGAGGCCATCTGGGTCCGTCAGTGTCAGTCTCACTCCTGGAGATAAGCATTAACCAGGCATGGAAGGGTGGAGTTTGGTGTATTGTGTCTGTCTCCATTGAGGGCTGCTGTCCAGTTCCAGGAAGCCCTGCTATGTTGGTGTTGGGGAAAAAAGTGGCAACCCCCCAGTCTCTCCTCCTGGACCGGGAGTCTCTTTTATTTCTTAGTTTATTGTCAAGTTGGTTTCCATATAGCAGCCATTGCTCATCCCAACAAGTGCCCTCCTCCATGCCCATCACCCCCCTTCCCCTCTCCCCTACCCCTATCAGCCCTCAGTTTGTTCTCAGTATTCAAGAGTCTCTCATGGTTTGCCTCCCTCCCTCTCCCCAACTATTTTTCCCCTTCCCCTCCCCCATGGTCCNGAACTGCTTTTTTGGCTGGACCAGGTGTCTCAAACCACGATGTTCAGATGGCCCTCACAGAGTTGTGCCGGTGGCTTGTCCTGCTCCACAGTCTCCCATGCTTCCCAGGTGCTCGAATGGGGTTCAGAACCTGATACCCTAAAGGAGGCACCACTGGGACCCTATTCTTGGGTAGCACCACTCCCCAGCTGACAAAGGTCCTCTCTGGCTGGTGCCTGCAGGGTCATTTCTTTTTAGTGGTCCGTTGTCTTCTGTTGTCCAGGTATATCACAGTTGGTTTATCTCTTTACCTCCTGATGGCACTTTGGTTGCTTCCAAATTTGGGCAGTTATGAATAAAACTGCTGTAAATGTCCATGTATGGTTTTTTGGGTGGGCCATGTTTCCATCTCTTCTAGGTAAGTACCATGGGGCATGATTGCTGGATCTTATGATAATAGTCTGTTTAGTTTTGTAAGAAACTGCCAGACTATCTTCCAAAGTCACTGTAGCATTTTACATTCCCAGCAGCATTGAAAGAGCCTTCCTGTTGCTCTACATCGTCATCATCATTTGGTGTTGTCAGTGTTTGCCGTTCGAATAGGTGTTAATAGTATCTCATTGTCTTAATTTGGTGACATTTGTTAGAAGCATCTTTTTATATGCTTATTTGCCATCTGCATGTCGTCTTTGGTGAAGTATCTGTCTTTGGTTTATTTTATAATCAGGTTGTGTTCTTGTTGAGTTTTAAGTCTTCTTTGTATGTTTTGGAGAGTAGTCGTTTGTCAGAT
>NW_027527807.1:721295-726654 GCF_008692635.1 Crocuta crocuta
TTTGTCAGATGTGTACCTTGCAAACTGTTTCCCCAGTTGGTGGCTTGTTTTCTCATTTTGTTGATAGTGTCATTCACATAGCTGCTCAGTTTAGCTTTTATTACAAGGAACAACTCACATCATTACTAAACTTCTGTGTATTTGATTTAATTAATGTTTTAATTAAATCTGGTAATTATAATAACATGTACAATT
This sequence comes from Crocuta crocuta, assembly GCF_008692635.1. Lineage (NCBI taxonomy): Eukaryota > Metazoa > Chordata > Mammalia > Carnivora > Hyaenidae > Crocuta > Crocuta crocuta. The sequence continues at coordinate 721,491 of NW_027527807.1, forward strand.
TGAACAGTCTTGGGAATAAAATGAAACTTCCACAGCCTAATAGTGGAAGCAGCGTGGGTGGGTGCAATGGAACATAACATTTTACCCTTGAGGGGTCTGCATACCATGGCCATTGGACAATATATTTTACAGATGGACTGAAGTGTTTCTTAATTTTTCAAGCAATTTAAATGGAAATTGTTTAGGAGAGATTCTGTTTTACTTGGGAAACGTTGAGAGAGCAGAAGGATGCATGATTAAAACAAAGTCACAGCAGATGGATTTGGATAATCCTGCGGTGCATTTTCAACCAGCTGCTGTGACCAGATAAATTACCCTTTTACATTGTAGGGATATTTACACCTGCCATGTCCTGTGGATACTTAAGTCACCAAGATGCAGGAGACCTTCAGCCCCACTGATTAGGTTGAGAATGTTATGGATTGAAATTTAAAACATGGGGCAAAAACCGCCACAAATTAGGCATTGTGGAAGCAAAAAGATAAAGCCCAAGTTGTGCCACATGAAACTTTTTGAGGTTGAGGGAATACCGATGGGACTCACACACATGGTAGAGAAGGAGTGAGAAGGGATTGGTATAGGCGAGGCTTCAGACCTCCTCCAACAGACTAAACTATAATTTTTATCCATTTGCCTTTTGGGCTTCTGCTTAAAAATACATTGAAAAAGAATTATCACTTTGGAAAGATTAAATAGAATTTGGTGCAGATGAAAATGGAATAAGGCACCCAGTTATTCCACAAGGTAAATATATGAAGCCAATTTCTCATGACTTCAGATATTACTTTCCACTGTATGTAAAATGAGTCATGACCAAAATGACCTTAAAGATATCATATATGGAGTTAATATTCTCTCCTAGGTTTTGCCAAGGTATATGAGAATTCAGGATTAGAATACTCTAATAGTTGCATGCGCTTTCCTTTAAAAACTCATCTGACAGGGGTTAAGAGTTACAAGATGTTGTACCTCACTATCTAAATCCAAAGACCCCAGGAGAAATGTGACGAAAAGCAAGTGGGTAGTGATGTTTTGGGTAGAATACTGTGGACTTCTTGAACCAATAGATGACTGTTTTGGATGATGCTTACATAGTATCAATAAAAAATAGAAGCATGATAGGACACTGATGACACATTTCAACTATACCTATAGTGGCTAGAGTTCTCCTTCCATTGCATAGCATCCATAATTTTTTTAACTTATTTATTTAGAGATAGAGTGTGTACATGGAGGGGGGCAAGGTCTGTGGTGGGGAGAGACAGAATCCTAAGCAGGCTTTGCTTAGTGTGGAGCCTGACATGGGGCTTGAGCCCACAACAGATCAGAGTCTGAGCAGAGATCAAGAGTTAGTTACTTAACCCACTGAGTCGCCCATGTACCCCTAGAAGGTTCTTTACTCACCTCAGCTGGCAGTTTTAACTCTCAAATGGAGGGCTTTATGTGCTTGACATTGAGAAAGGCATCCCATAAGTAACAGAACTTGTTACCTCTAAGATAGGTAGGTATTGGTCAAGATAGCAAGATGAATTAATTTCTAGAAGTTATCTCATGATTTCCAGTAACATTTTTTTTTCATATGGTGGAGCCCTCTCTTTGTGATAGTGTGTGTATTTTGGATTCTCCCTCATGTTTTCCAATCAGTAATATGGACGTATGCCACATTCTTTCTTAAAGAAGGGCCCCTTTATTAGAATTCGTTCCCTGTGCATCCTCAAACTCACCTGTACACACCAGTCACCTTAGAATGGTCTGGCAGGACCAGGATGGGGCGAGGGAGAAGGACACTAATTCTCAGGGTTAATGGGTGGGAAGGTGGGTTGTTCAAGAGAAAGGCACCGAGGCATAGATTGAATGGCCTTTTCCATATCTGAGCAAAAGGGATTCTTAAAGCCTAGTCCTGCTGATCGGGTAAGAGAGCCCACACACAGATTTGGGACTGTGTTCCAGCTAAGAGTAACAGTAGACATTTTTTACTTTAATGTTCTATTCTTTAGTACAGTTGTGACAGACAACAGGACTGATTCACAGATTCAGAGATCCACAGCTTGGGTACATTATGCTAAAATTAAGAGAAGTAATGGTAACGGTGAAAGATGGGGACTGCCATAGTGTCCATAAAGGCAAAGATAGATAGGGGACGCTGCGCACAACAGCCTATCATAGACTGTGATTGCAGAAAATTCAATAAAAAGTCAGGTATGAATCCGTGGCCCAAGACTCTATAAAGGGAGGTTAAATCAGGGAGATTAAAGCTCAGATTGAGTTGAGAGTGTCAAGAAAAGAGCATGACCAAAGTGCTTTTTATCCGTGCTGAATGGAAGCGTGGAAGAGATAGGTTTACTTCTTATGGCAAATGGCGTGTGATATGAAATGGTGTCAAGAAGGCTGATTTACTTAATTATTATTTTACTCCCTTCCTTTCTCTTGAGAGAAATGATCTTCAACAAATTCAACACTGATCAGCAGTGGCTTCCTTGTTTCTTCAGGTCCTCATAAGCACGAGGATGACCACACCATGGATTGTGATAGCTTTCTGCTTTCCTGCCTCCATTTTTTTAAAAATTTTTTTAATGTTTCTTGTTTTGAGAGAGAAAGAGAGAGAGAGAATGAATGAATGAGCAGGGGAGGGGCAGAGAGAGAGGGAGACACAGAATCTGAAGCAGGCTCCAGGCTCTGAGCTGTCAGCACAGAGTCTGATGTGGGGCTCAAGCTCAAGGGCAGAGAGATCATGACCTGAGCTAATGTCAGATGCTTAAGCAACTGAGCCACCCAGGCGCCCCTCCTGCCTCCATTCTTGACCCGCCACAGCACTTCATTGCGTTACCACTGGTAAATGGCAGTAAGAAACTCAAATGTCACCCTCCCCACAACCATCCCTGGGCCATTTGCTTCTACTCCTCCACTCTCCGTCAGGCTGAGAATGGTGGTACATTGTTTCTGCCATGTTGAAATTTGGTGGTTAAAGGCAGCACCCTTGGGTCAGAAAGACTTGGATTCCAAGCCTTTACCACCTACTGCTATATGAATTTGGATGGTTTCTACATTCCAAGCTTCAGTTTTCTAATCTAGCAACATATTCCCTACTTCCCAAGGTTTCTGTGAAAATTAGAATGTTTTCAAACCTGTAGAATAGTGTCGGACTCATCATAGGAGCTCTGTAAATACAGATTTCCCTGTCCGAGATATCTCTCGATACTTGGTTCTTAAGAGATGATACTGTGTTCACAGAGCTGTTGTTTGCCTTAATTGCGGGCCCAATGCCTAGTAGGAAATTACGTCTCATGAATCCTACCTGAATATCCAGAGCTTAAAAGTTGCATCGGAAGCAATTTTTTGATCATCTGTTTTACTGCCACCAAAAACTCAAAAGTGTGCCAGCTTAGTTAAACGACCCAGCACAGACTGCCAAACGCAGAAGGCTTTCATTTGGAAATATATTTGTTGAGGTCTCAATTTAATTTAAAGGTTATTGATGGTTCTCCTTAAATCTTTCTACATTCTTTGGCCTATCAGAGGGTTTGGCTGGCTGTATACTCCGCAGAGGGGCTCCACTTGAAGAAAACCTCATAAAACAAAAAAATCTGAACGAATAGAACATATTCTGTGTGCCTTGCTTCAGGGGTTTTCTCGCGCGCGCACGAGAGTCAGGTATAAGATGACATTGTAGAATTTTGTAAAATGACACACATTCCCATGTTCTTCCTCTCCCCTTTTACTAAGTCTCGACATATTCTGGAAGGAGGCATATAGCTCCTCAGGGAGCACTACAAGCAGGTTAAAAATTCAAAAACTGCAGGTAACTCTGGAACAGTCATAATGTATTTGCTTTACCAACATCGTTCTGGTTTACAAAATGTCTTGTCAATGATGCCACAGGGAAGGTACATATTGTAACTCTGCTCATGGAGAAAAAATGGTGAAATTTATAATGACTCACTTCACACTTTGGAAACACATCTACTGCCTACTGTAAGGAACGTGTGGAAGTGCAATTGTCACTGCAAGCTCTCCAGAGTGTTTTCCTGTCAGCTTTTCTTCCGTCAGAGAAGAGTTGGATGCTGGAGAAGGAACGCGCGAGGGACCGAGTTTTCTACAAAAGGATTTGCGGCACATGGATTAGTTCCCCTCACCCTCCACACATATTCCATCCAGAAAGCGTAGAAGGATGCTCTGCTTTCGCAAGGAGGCGACATTTAGGCCGAGACTCCAAGGAACAGTAGATTGAGGCTAAAGGACAAGAACTGGCAGAGAGTGGGACTGGCAAGTGGCACATCTTGATCATGTGAAATGTTGTTTTTTTTTTTAATTTTTTTTTAATGTTTTATTTATTTCTAGGAGAGAAGAGAGAGAGACAGCGTGAGCAGGGGAGGGTCAGAGAGAGAGGGAGTCACAGACTGAAACAGGCTCCAGGCTCTGAGCTGGCAGTCAGCACAGAGCCTGACATGCGGCTCGAACCCACAAACCGCGAGATCATGACCTAAGCGAAAGTCGGACGCTTAACCGACTAAGCCACCCAGGCGCCCCGATCATGTGAACTGTTATATCCGGAGAAAAAGAATGAGTAGGAGGCCTGTATCTCTATGTAGATATGCCCCTCTCTCTCCGTCTGGCTGTCTCTCTTTCTGCCTCTCTCTCTGTGTGTGCGCTGGTAACTCATGTTTGTGATGGGAATACAGGCGAGATGAATGGAGCACTCACTAGAAAGAAGGAAGGGAAGGGAGGAAAGGAAAGGAAAACGGGCTCCTTTGCCACGCTTGCCACTGTAAGGTTTGAGGATTGCCAATTTCTCAAAAAGTGGTATAAATAACACAGCCTGTTTAAATCTAGTTGGGTGCCCTCTGGCAAATACAAGTGTAGACAGTAATCCGTATGCATCAGGGTTCAGTACACGTCCAGCCAAATTTAACAAAGCAACAGAGAAGGGGTTCATTTTCATAAATGCTATTGGGATAACTTGACATTACCGTAGGGAGAAATTAACTTAGCCCTATATCTCATGCAATATATCATGATCAACAACATAAAAATTAAAGTGTCAGATGTTTAGGAAAATTTAATTACAAGGAAAAAGAGAAAATAGCGCAATTATTCTGTCGATGGAGGGAGATAATGTTTGATTAAAAGAGAAAAATAAATTATAAAGGAAAAAGATAAGCAGTGT
>NW_027527807.1:726852-736418 GCF_008692635.1 Crocuta crocuta
TAAAACATAACAAAACCGAGATAAAAAGTTAAGTGACGACATGGAAAATTATATTCAATACATATGATGGCATTTCAGAATATATTGGGTTTTTATAAAGTTGAATTAAGTTCACTGTAGACAGTGGTCAAACCAGATAAAGACTCATTATAGAAGATGAAACTCCATTAGTAAATTAACATAGGAAATAGTGTAGTCTTGGCAACAATTAAAGAAGTGCAAATTAAAACAATGATGAAATGTCACTTTATAACTCTAACATTGGCAACAGCCAAAGGACATTAGTAAAACTAGCAAGACAACTTTTGGGGAAATAGAAATGTTTATACATTTTTAGTGACATAGTAAATGATCTCAGTCCATTTGATGAACAATCTGGGAGGTTTTAGCAAGCGTCATAAAAATGTTCACACCTTTTTACTGAATAATCTCACTCTTGGGTGTTTATTTTAAGGATATAATTCAGGAGAAGGAAAGCATTATGTTATTTATTATCACAGAAAACTGGATATATCCCAAACAGCCATTAATAATGAGATGGTTATAAAATTATCGTATTTTAACTTAATGGGCTTGCTTGCAACCGATGAAAATGGTAAATATGAACATTTTTTGAGACACATGGAAAATTATATACAAAATATAAAATGACAAAATTAAAAATGAAATAACAAATTAGAAGAGCCCATAAGAAGGTCTGAAGGGGCTGGAGCTATGTATTCCCCATGATCTATTAAACTTGACCTACTAGGACTCCCCTTCCATGATGGAGATTCGTTGAGAAAATCCCAGAAGTTCAATAAAATTTGAACATGTGAGGAATAAATAGAGAAGAGAGAAAGTGAAGATCCACATAAAAGTTGGGGAGGGAAACAGATCCAAGAAGTCTCAGAAAGTGAGAGGCCATATTGTTTAATAAAGGCACCGGAAGACGGGATCCTGTAAAGTTAGAAAATCTTTCTGAATTATTCCTCTTTCTAAAAGTTGCGTCAAACTAAATTGACATTAAAAAAGGAACAGAAATATCTCATGCTAAAATCTCATGTCATAGTTCCTTCAAGAAAAGAGAATAAGGAGCAAAATAATATCCCTTCATAATGTGAAAACACACCAGGAAGACATGCTTTAAAAACAGATCAAGGGGCGCCTGGGTGGCTCAGTCAGTTAAGCGTCCGACTTCAGTTTAGGTCATGATCTCATGGTCTGTCTTCAGATTCTGTGTCTCCCTCTCTCTCTGCCCCTCCCCTGCTCACATTGTCTGTCTGTCTGTCTCTCTCTCTCTCTCAGAAATAAATAAAAATCATTAAAACAAATTTAAAAACAGCTCAAAATTGCCACGTATTTAAAAAAAAACCCAAATATATAAAAATGATACAAACTTTGAAAGAATAATATAAATCAGAATTAGACAAACTCGTAAATAAGGGTACCAAACTTGAAAAATAACTAGAAATAGTGGGGAGAGTGCAACCTAGAAGAAGAATCTAGAAGAAACACGAGAATGAATAAACACAATAAATAATGAATTCTTTAAGAGAAACAAGATCAAGGGGAAAATTTTATTTTTACCTCCTAAAGTTTCCTGTCACCCTCTTTATTCATTATTATTTTTTCTGATGAGAACATTTAACATACGATGTACCTTCTTAGCAAATTTTTTTCATTTCATTTTTTAAATTTTATTTATTTAATTTGCATACAAGTTAGCATATCGTGCAATAATGATTTCCAGAGTCCAGTGACTCATCCCCTCCATATAACACCCAGTGTTCATCCCAGCAAGTGCCCTCCTTAATGCCCCTCACGCATTTAGCCCATCCCTCCACCCACAATCCCTCCAGCAACCCTCAGTTTGTTCTTTATATTTTAGAATCTGTTATGTTTTGTCCCCTTCCCTGTCTTTATATTATTTTTGCTTCCTTCACTTCTGTTCATCTGTTTCGTATCTTATATCCCACATATGAGTGAAGTCATGATATTTCTCTTTCTCTGACTAATTTTGCTTAGCATAATACACTTTAGTTATATCCGCGTTATTGCAAATGGCAAGATTTCATTCTTTTTTGATTGCCCAGTAATACTCCATTGTGTCTATATACACCACATCTTCTTTATCCATTCATCTGTTGATGGACATTTGGGCTCTTTCCATACTTTGGCCATTGTTGATAGTGCTGCTATAAACATTGGGGTGCATGTGCCCTTTTGAAACAGCACACCTGTATCCCTTGGATAAATACCTAGTAGTACAATTGCTGGGTTGTAGGGTAGTTGTATTTTTAATTTTTTGAGGAGCCTCCATACTGTTTTCCAGAGTGGCTGCACCAGTTTGCATTCCCACCAGCAGTGCAGAAGAGATCCTCTTTCTCTGCATCCTCACCAATATCTGTTGTTGCCTGAGTTGTAAATGTCAGCCATTCTGATGGGTGTGTGGTGGTATCTCATTGTGGTTTTGATTTATATTTCCCTGATGATGAGTGATATTGAGCATTTTTCAAGTCTCTGTTAGCCATCTGGGTGTCTTTAGAAAAGTGTCTATTCATGTCTTTGGCCCTTTCTTCACTGGATCATTTGTTGAGCTTGTTAAGTGCTTTTACAGATTTTGGATATTAGTCTTTTATCTGATATGTCATTTGCAAATATCTTCTCCCATTCCGTCGTTTGCCTTTTGGTTTTGCTGATTGTTTCCTTCACCATGCAGAAGCTTTTTTATCTTGATGAGGTCCCACGAGTTCATTTTTGTTTTTGTTGCCCTTGCCTCCAGAGACGTGTTGAGTAAGAAGTTACTGTGGTTGAGGTCAAAGGGGTTTTTGCCTGCTTACTCCTCTAGGATTTTGATGGCTTCCTGTCTTACAGTTAGGTCTTTCATCCATGTTGAGTTTATTTTTGTGTGTGATGTAAGAGAGCGGTCCCAGTTCATTCTTCGGCATGTCGCTGTCCACTTTTCCCAACACTATTTGCTGAAGAGACTGTCTTTATTCCTTTGGGTATTCTTTCCTGCTTTGTCAAAGATTGGTTGGCCATATGTTTGTGGGTCCATTTCCAGTTTTTCTGTTATGTTCCATTGATCTAAGTGTTCTTGTGCCAGTGCCATACTGTCTTGATGATTATGACTTTGTATTACATCTTGAGGTTTGGAATTGTGATGCCTCCAGCTTTGGTTTTCTTTTTCAGGATTGCTTTGGCTATTTGGGGTCTTTTCTGGATCCATACAAATTTTAGGATTGTTTGAGCTCTGAGATGAATGCTGGTATTATTTTAATAGGGATCGCATTGAATATGTGGATTGCTTTGGGTAGTATTGACATTTTAACAATATCTCTTCTTCCCATCCATGAGCATGGATTGTTTTTCCATTTCTTTATGCCATCTTCAATTACCTTCATCAGTGTTTTATGCTTTTCAGAGTATAGATCTTTCACCTCTTTTGTTAGGTTTATTCCTAGGTATCTTACGGTTTTTGGTGCAATTGTAAGTGGAATCAATTCCTTGATTTCCCTTTCTGCTGCTTCATTATTAGTGTATAGGAATGCAACCAATTTCTGTGCACTGATTTTATATCCTGTGACTTTGCTGAATTAATGAGTCAGTTCTAGCAGTTTTTTTGTAGAACCTTTTGGGTTTTCCATATAGAGTCATGTCATTTGTGAGGAGTGAAAGTTTGGCCTCCTCTTTGCTGATTTGTATGCCTTTGATTCTTTTGTGTTGTCTGATGGCTGAGGCTAGGACTTCCAATCTATGTTGAATAATAGTGGCGAGAGGGGACATCCCTGTCGTGTTCCTGACCTTAGGGGTAAAGCTGTCAGTTTTTCCCCATTAAGGATGATATTAGTAGTGGGGCTTTCATATATGGATTTTATGATCTTGAGGTATGATCCTTCTATTCCTACTTTTGTGAGGGTTTTTATCGGGAAAAGATGCTGTCTCTTGTCATATGCTTTCTCTACATCTATTTAGAGGATCATGTGGTTCTTGTCCTTTCTTTTATTTTTTATTTTTTATTTTTAAAAATTTTTTTAATGTTTTATTTATTTCTAGGGGAGAGAGAGAGAGAGAGAGAGAGAGAGCGTGAGCAGGGGAGGGTCAGAGAGAGAGGAGTGACAGACTCTGAAATAGGCTCCACGCTCTGAGCTGGCAGTCAGCCCGATGCGGGGCTCGAACCCACGAACTGCGAGATCATGACCTAAGCGAAAGCCAGACGCTTAACCGACTAAGCCACCCAGACGCCCCTTGTCCTTTCTTTTATTAATGTGATGTATCACATTGATTGATTTCCAGATATTAAATCAGCCCTGCATCCCAGGTATAAATCCCATTTGATCATGGTGAATAATTCTTTTAATGTATTGTTGGATCCAGTTGGCTAGTATTTTGTTGACGATTTTTGCATCCATGTTCATGATGGAAATTGGTCTATAGTTCTCCTTTTTAGTGGGGTCTTTGTCTGGTTTTGGGATCAAGGTAATGCTGGCCTCACAGAATGAGTTTGGAAGTTTTCCCCCCATTTATATTTCTTGGAACGGCTTCAAAAGAATAGGCATTAACTGTTCTTTAAATGTTTGGTAGAATTCCCATGGAAAGCCATCCTGCCCTGGACTCTTGTTTTTTGGGAGGTTTTTGATTACTGATTTAATTTCTTTACTGGTATGGGTCTGTCCAAATTTTCTGTTTCTTCCTGTTTCAGTTTTGGCAGTTTATAGGTTTCTAGGAATTTGTCATTTCTTCCAGATTGCCCAATTTATTGACATAGAATTTTTCATAATATCTCATATTATTTGTATTTCTGTAGTGTTGATTGTGATCTCTCCTTCATTTTTACTTTATTTATTTGAGTCCTTTCATTTTTTCTTTTGATCAGTCTGGCTATGGGTTTATCAATTTTGTTAATTCTTTCAAAGAACCAGCTCCTGATTTCATTGATCTGTTCTACTCTTTTGTTTTGTTTTTTTAGTTTCAATAGCATTGATTTCCACTCTAATCTTTATTATTTCCTGTCTTCTGCTGGTTTGGGGTTTTAATTGCTCTTCTTTTTCCAGTTCTTTAAGGTGTAAGGTTAGGTTGTGTATCTGAGACCTTCCTTCTTTCCTTAGAAAGGTCTAGATAGCTATATACTTCCCTCTTAGGGCTGCCTTTGCTGCATCCCAGAGTTTTGGGGCTGTCGTGTTATCATTTTCATTGACTTCCATGTACTTTTTAATTTCCTCTTTAATTTCCTGGTTAACCCATTCATTCTTTAGTAGGATGTTCTTTAATCTCCAAGTATTTGTTGTCTTTCCAAATTTTTTCTTGTGGTCGATTTCAAGTTTCATATCATTGTGGTCTGAAAATAGGCACGGTATGATCTTGATCTTTTTGAACTTCTTGAAGGCTGATTTGTGACCCAGTATGTGATCTATTCTGGAGAATGTTCCATGTGCACTCAAGAAGAATGTGTTTTCTGTTTAGCAAATTTTTAAAATGATTCTTAAAATTCATTTTTTGAGAGTGAGTACAAGTAGGGGAGGGTAGAGAGATAGGGAGACAGAGGATCTGAAGAGGGCTCAGCACTGACAGCACAGAGCCCACTGTGGGACCGAAACCCATGAACTATGAGATCATGACCTGAGCTGAAGTCAGACAACCAACTGAGCCACCCAGGCATCCCTCTCTTATAATTTTCTGATTAATATAAAAACCTCAATGTATGAAAAAGCATATATAATCATAACTAATCCCAAATGTTTATTGATAACCTATAGGTGATAATCAGTAGGGATGAATTAATATGGTTAAATATATTTTTTTAAGTTTATTCATTTTGAGAGAGAAAAAGTCAATTGTGGAGAGAGAGGGAGACAGAGAAAATCCCAAGCAGGCTCCTCTGTGTCAGTGCGGAGCCTGATGCGGGATTCGAACCCATGAACTGTGAGATCATGACCTGAGTTGAAGTTGGAGGCTTAACCAACTGAGCCACCCAGGCACCCCTACTATGGTTAAATATTAACTTAATTTGACATGGTAGACATCATTGCCATTGAATACTATCTGTATCTGAGGAAATACTTTAATTTTACTTTTCAGTCTGTACTATAACTTTGCTTTTATGTGAATTACAAAGTTTGTGCTATTTTTTAAGGGATTTATTGAATCAAAAGCATTTGGGAAAAGAATAAAAGAATATTGATAAAAGCCTTTCCTGAGGAAAATAATAGAGAATGAAGTCTTTTTTTTTTTTTTTTAAGAGATTTTTAAGTATTCTACCACCAAACTGGGGCTTGAACTTACAACCTTGAGGTCAAGAGATCAAGAGTTGTACACTCTTTCAACTGAGCCATCCAGGCACCCTGAGAATGAACTTTAGATATCCAAAAGATCTCTCTATATTTCTGGAGATATGCCACTAAATATATAGTTGGTACTACAAGTAAATCTAAATGAGAGTTAAAAAGGGAGATAACACGTTATGGCTATATGATGAGGCATTGTGGGTATAGTGTAACCATAAAACAAACGGGAGAAGAAATGTTTAGTCAGTAATGACCTTGGTGGAGGCAGTAATAGTATTGTCATGCAGGTATTGCTCGTGTGTTATATGGAGAAAGGTATTGCTCTGTGTGTTATATGGAGAAAGCAAATGAATGTGGAATGTTCTGTCAAGTATTCTCAATGGGGCTAATATCACCCCCGCCCCTACCCAATGAGGGCAAAAAATGATTCTTGGAGAGTGAAAAGAATTTGACACAAGCTTCACCTAGGGCATAAAGTCTTTTCCCTGGGGGTCTTTGGTGAAAATATTTGGGGAGAATTGTTGAACTTCTGTTCTGCCTGAGGCAGTCAAATGGGGCAAATAATAGCTAACCAGAAACAAATGGAGCAAATATTGGCTGATCTGAAAGCTTAAAAGAAACAGCTGGGGAATGAGATATCAGTAGAGATGTTGAAAATCTCCAACATTCCTGGAAATTCAAAAGACACGCTCGTTTGTTGGGCTGCCACATGTTCAGTAAAGGCGTGAGAAGACCCTCCACTCACAGCAAACTGGCATATTGGTTCTCTGCACAAGGAAGATGCCGGCGCGGTTGGAAGCTGCCTGGGTGAAAGTGGGCTCCAACGTGTACCCAGAACCTCTCGGTCACAACCAGGAGGCCTCCTGGGTCCAGGCATTTAAGGAAATCTGTGTACTCATTAACCGATCACTGAGCCGGCCGAGCAAAGACTTCAGTGGCCACACACAATAAAGAATGCCGACTTTGCGTAATTAGTGCAAGAAATTCTTCAAACAAATAGCAATAACCACAAACTGTGGTGATAATTGTGAAGCCTTGTGGAAAGACTGAAAGTCACTGAGTTGTACCCTTAATTTTTAAAAATTATTTCTTTTAATCTTTCTTTTAACTAGGCTCCATGACCACCGTAGGGCTTGAACTCATGACCCTGAGATCAAGAGTTGCATGTTCCACCCACCGAGCCAGCCAGGCGCCCCAGAATTGTACCCTTTAAAATGATTAGTTTTACGATATGTGAGCTATAGTTGGGAAAAAATTGTGCTGGTCAGGGTGGAAATAAAATGAGAGAATATGAACATTTTGAAATTGAGCACGAGGGCCCGCGAACGCGTGAAACTGTNACTGCATCATGAGTATGCCGCCAGCAACATGCCAACTAGGGGCAGCTCTGGGAAACACCTGGAGTTCTTTGACGTGGAAATTGTACAGAAAAGGAAATGGATGGAAGGAGAGCTTACAGATGAATGGATAAAACCCTAAAGAATATGATGACATGATAACTCTAAAATTCAGGATATTGGTGATATTTGGAGGGTGAGAAGGGACTGTATTTGAGGCTGGGCGTTTGGAGGAGTTTCTGGGGTGGCCTTTTTTTCTTTTTTCTTTTATCTTGTTTCTTTTTTTAGCCTGGATGGTGGTTATAAGACTGTTATGCACAGAAGAATTTACTAAACTCTCCTTTTGTTTCATGTGGTTTTCTGCATCTGTTTTAAAACAAGAGGGTAAAAAGAAAAGACCAACATGAAGCTAAAGGTGGGAAGAGGTTGGGAGAACAGAAATCTAGGTTATGGGCATGTGCCTTCAAGTACAATTACTATAATGTAAGACTAATTATTAGGAATTGACCTTCTATCCTGTCCTCATTATTGCCGTGGAGGGGATGCAAAGAGGAATCCTCCCACACCGTATCTAGAATGATTTTTTTTTTAATAAAAGGAACTGTGTCCTAGTAGATGGTGTAAGTGGGGCTTGTAGAAGTGGGCCAGTCTACACAAAGAACTTTCATCTCCTACCCATGGATTTGTCCAGGGTGGATTTTTAATTTAGTCAGCCTTTACAGTCATTTTTCAAAACCTACAAACAATGGGACCTTTATTTCAGCATGTCATGTTGATTCAGGATCCTTGACTCCGAATTTTAAGTTTGTCAATACCCCAGGGAGGTCTTCGCACCAGTTATTTCGGATGTCCTCGCCTCCCCCTCAAGCCTCAATCCACCCCCAGCCTGGAGCAGATGAGCGCTCCCACTTTGTGGAGACCAAGTCCCTTGTATTTCCTCTTATCGCAGCCTCCCCCATCTTGGCCTTTATATGTATTTAGCATTTTTCTCTGCATCCTTACAGGAAGACAGGGCAACTTCCTCGTCGCTAAAGCGCGGTTCTTGCGCCTCTGCCTTCGTTTCTGAATGTCTGCTGAACAGCTCAGCCTTGATGCATCGCTGTGTACATCTTACTTTATCAAAGACACCTCTAGCCTGGGAGACTGGAAGATTCTCTGTGCAGCTGATGCCAAAGACAGAGAGTTGTGAGAGAGATGACAGGCTAGTTTTGGGAAATGAAGAATTGCGTTTGGGCCATGATCTGTTTGGAAGAACGGCAAATGCGCACAAGCTGTGGGTCCATGGCCTGTAGTAGATCTGCTGGTAACCTGTCACTGTTCTGCTTTATTTAAAAAATATTTACTGGGGCACCTGGGTAGCACAGTGGGTCAGTGCCTGACTCTTGACTTCAGCTCAGTTTGTGATGTCATGGTTCATGGGATTGAGCCCCATGTAGGGCTCTGCACTGACAGTGTGCAGCCTCTTGGGTTTCTTTCTCTCTCTCCTCCTTTGGCCCTCCCCAGCTCGCTTGCGCGCTCTCTCTCTCTCTCTCTCTCTCTCTCAAAACTTAAAATAAATAATATTCACCCAGTTGTAAAAAGTAATGCACTGGGTGCTGTTGGGGAGGGTAAATAACACTGAAATGAGTGACATAGCCCTTTTCTTCAAGGAACTGCTGATATGTGACTTATTTTAATATTAGTAATATATAAGACAGTAGATAAAGGTAAGCGTTCGGTAAGTAAGTGGCAGTAAACAGAACACGAAGTGTGGGGTAAATATGGAAATAAGCACTTGGAAGTTTTCCAGCTGGAAAGTTCTAGGCAGCATCGGTGTGTTCTGTACTCAAGAGCCCTTCAGAACTGCTGGAAGAAAAAAGTAGCTCTTTTGGGCATTAGTTCACCCCCCTCTCTGTAGTATTTCAGAATTTCTTTTTTTCCACAGACACTGTGGGAGGTGGATACAAAAACATAAAACTGCCGC
>NW_027527807.1:736521-745560 GCF_008692635.1 Crocuta crocuta
GACGCAGGGTCCAAACCAGGCTCTGTGTTGACAGCAGCAGGCATGACGTGGGGCTCAAACTCAGCCACAAGATCATGACCTAAGCCAAAGGCTTAGAGCCAGCCAGGTTCCCCAAAGAGTTTATATTCTAGTTGAGATAAGGTACGTCTGTGGACCTAGGTACAAATCATGAATTAAAGGGTGCTGCAGAAGTAGTAAATATTACTGGAATGCCTTTTATGAGTTAAATGCTATTCCAGGAACGAGAAGATACCAAGATGATGAAAACATATCCTTGCACCTACTGTGGTTAAGTCACGTTGATCTTATTTTAGTTCCCGGAATGTGCCGAGCAGTTATAATCTAATAAGCTTAGAGTGCAATGAAAACATTCTGTGGTAAAGGCTGAAAAGAGTAAATAAGATCTAATAAGGCATTGGAGTTGGACAAACGAGAGTTAATAAAGAATCTTATCTGTCACAGTACATGAATATGTACTTGCTTTTTAACGTTTATTTATTTACTTTGAGAGAAAGTGAGCAAGCGAATGGGGGAGGGACACAGAGAGAGAAAGAATCACAAGTAGGCTCAGCACTGTCGGCGAGGAGCCTGATGCGGATCCAACTCACAAACTGTGAGATCATGACCTGGGCCAAAATCACCAATTGAACATTGAACCGACAGAGCCACCCCAGCGCCCCATGAATCTACATTTTGATGTCAGACATATGTGGGCTAGAACATCAACCTGCTGTCTACAGACTGTGTGATCTTGGATAGGTCACTTGTCCTGTCTGAACCTGACTCTCCCCGCACTAGTCAGCGTTCTGCAGAGAAACAGAGCATCTATATAGGGTGTTCCTATATTCTTATAGGAATATATTACATTCCTATAATAATTATAGGAATTAGCTGATGTGGTTTGGAGGCCGAGAAGCCCCACGGTCTGCTGTGTGCAAGCTGGAGCTAGGGAAGCCAGGGGTATATTTCAGTCCTGGTTCTGAAGGCCTGAGAGCCAGGGGAGCTGGTGCTGTAATTTTGGATCAGAGGTGTGACAACCAGGAGCACAGATGTCTGAGGGCAGGAGAATGTAGATGTCCCAGCTCAAGAGAGTGGATTTGCATGTCCTCTACCTGGTTTTGTTGTGACCCTCGACAGATTAGGTGATGTCCACCTGCATTGGCGAGAGCAACTTTCTTTACTACTTTTCTGATTCAAATGGTAATCTCATTCAGGAACACCCTCATAGACACACCCAGAAATAGTATTTACTATTTATATGGGCATCCCTTAGCCCAGTCACTTGTCAAAATTAGCCATCACAGTACCTTCAGATTCTGGAGATGGAGAAGAGGAAGCAGATGAGAGACATTCTCTTGCAGGTAGAATATAGAAAACTTAACAATCAGAGGTGGGGAATGAGGGGAAGGGAGGAGTGAATGATGCCAAGTCTTCGGGTATGGATGAATGGAAGAATGGTGAGGTCATTCATTGAGCCAAGGAGCACCAAGTGAGAAAATAGGTGATAATGGCAAGCAGAAAGCTGGAAAGTTAGAACTTTGGAAAGTCATTGGGGCTGGAAATATATTTTNACTTAATGCTATATTTTGAGAGAGAGAGAGAGAGAGAGAGACAGAAACTGAATCTGCAGGAGGCCCCAGGCTCTGAGCTGTCAGCATAGAGCCGGACGTGGGCTCAAACTTGTGATCTGCAAGATCATTACCTGAGCCCAAGTCGGATGCGTGGCCGAGCCACCCAGGCACCCCTAGAATGGCTGTTCTTTTGTGTTTGTTTGTTTTGTTTATTTTTGAGAGAGAAAGAGCACAAGTGGGGGAGGGGCAGGGGGGGCAGAAGATCCCAAACAGGCTCTGCACTGACAGCAGTGAGTCCGATGCGGGGACTTGAACTCAGGAACCATGAGATCATGACCTGAGCCGATGTTGAATGCTCAACTGACTGAGCCACCCGGGCGCCCTGAATGGATGTTTATTCTTAAGATGGTAGGGGACTGTGTGTGTCTTACCTTTCCTCCTTAGCTTTCTGAGAACTTTGAGTAATAAGAACTAAGAAAATCAAGGGCATATGCACTACTTTCAGAATCAGCTCAAAGGACAGAACAGCATAGTGTTTTATTTCCCCTGGCCCCTGATTACCCTAAACACGGTCACCACACGTAAGAAAAATAGTGAACTAGATGATACACAGAAGGAGGGCAGAGGTATAGAGTGTCAGCCTTATTAAGTTCCTACAATCGGCTGTTAGTGGTTTTAAGCTGGGAGAGTCCAGAATGCATCTATGTGGTTCATTGCTCCATATCCGTTCTCTTGCACAAGCTCAGTACGTAGCAAGGGCTCAATAAATATCTGTGGGATGCATGGCTATTGAGGCCATCAGTCCTGATGATTTTATCTTGGAAATCTCAGTTCGTTGTCTTCCCATAGCCATTGCCCAAGTTCCAGAAAATAATGAAAATTATTTCTCATCTGATCTCTGGGGAGTCAGACAGGCCTGGGGTTCTGGCCCTGATTCAATCACACACAGTACAGTCCCTTGACTTGATGGAACCGTTTTTGGTGTATCTCCTTCCGTCTGAAACAAATATTAAACATTTCTCCACTAATGAAAATGTGGCCTCGGAGTCACTATGAATTTGGTAAAATCCATGATCGATGCTGATACTCTTGGCAGAATGCTACTTCCACATTAATGTTTCCATGATACAATTGATCGGGAAGAGAGAGCGGCTTTTGAAATTTCTCAATAAAGGAGACTATAAGTGGCTCCTAGTCCTTGATCAATTGTTGAGAGAATGTGGCAAATAAAGGGAAACATGGAAGTCGCTCAGTCACCGGAATGAGGTCCTTTGGATTCTTGGCAGTAAGACAACACTGATATTTTTGGTCCTGGTGCAAATGGACCTTAGATGTGGGTTTAGAGCTCAGGCAAGTAATTTATCGACAGTCAGGGAGCCGCCATCTTAGAGAGCTTCTAGGAAGACAGATCCGCCTTATTCATAGATGTATCCCCAGCCCCTAGTACTGTGCCTGGTAGAGGCTGCCTAAATGAGACAGGGCGGAGGTGCTCCTCCATATTTACTGATGAACTCAGAGTAGGACGCTTGGTCACTTTGCCACTTCTATGACCTTAGGGAAAATCCTTTCTGTTCTTGGGACATCCATGAACCCATCAAGAAAATGATTATCAGTGCTCTTTGTGTTCTCAGGTTCTGCAGTTTGTATTACTAGGTGTGGTTCTTGACAGTGAACCCGCAGATAGTCTGCCTGATTTGAATCAACTCACATGACAGAACAAGGCAGAAGAGCAGACTCCATCGGGCTGACAGCACATAGGTGACCCTGGCTTCGTCTTTGTGCCTTAAAAAATCATCTTCTCTGTGACCAGACTGTTGGATGCTTGTGGGGCCGTATTAAATGACTGTCCTCTGAGCAGGATAAAGACATGCCCTTCTGCAAACCCTTATTACCACCCAGATTCTTCGACTACAAGCCAGGCCGTCATTTAAAATTTCATGAGGTCATGGCATCAAGACATTCCACCAGTGAAGTGTTCTGTCCGTGACATAAAGCTTGTTCCAAGTGATAATTAGAATAGAGGCTCTTAATAGTGGAACCATTCAGTGTCGGCCTCAGGGGGCTACTAACTCATGTTGGAAATTCTCTCGGCTGCTTTTAATCAAGAACGAAGCTACAGAGACCATTTTTTTTTTTAAGTTGCTACTTTAGTAGGGAAAGAACAGTACAGACGTTGCCACTTTAATATGACCTCCAGCTTCACAAAGCAGCATGGGAACTTTTTTCCCAGTGGTGCAGAGCAGGTATCCCAAAGCAATTTATTAGAACGGGTTTGTGTATCTTGAAGCCTTATCTAATTGGTGTTCAAACCTGTTGCTTTCTCTTCTCCTTTTCCCTTATCTCTAAGGGCTCTCAGCAGAGAGGAGAGAGCGTCCATTAATCACTCTTTCCCTCGTGCACGTGCTTATGCGAAGACACACGCTTCTTCCATCCCATCCCGCCCCAGTCCTTTGCACACGCTCAGAGCCTTGGAATAGAATTGTGTTAGATCTGGAAAGGACCGGAAACATCATCTGAACCACCTCCCTCATTTTATAGATGGGGAGGCTGAGACTCAAATAGAGGTTGTACCTGGCAGAGCCACAAGCACTCAAAGCCAACATGATGTTTCTGTACTTCCCCACCATGAGCTCAGAATTTCAAAAGAAGTGCGGAAGCTTTTCAGTTCAATTCTGTATACACATTATTCACCAGTTCAATTCCGTATACACATCATTCACTCTCTTTGCATGTGTACCGTTACGCTGAGCCCTGGAGGTATTTTATAGCTGAACGAACTGATCGAGTGGAGGCAAATGGAGATGTATGGAAATGTGTTGAGTACCAGCAGATTGTTTCTGTAGAGCACACCAAGTAATTTGGAGATTAAAGTCAGAACAGGTTTGTTCTAATCGAATTATTGGTTTGAGGTGCCTGTTCTGGGTTTTCCTGGAGAGAATTTTCATGATGCTTTGAGAAGCTAAAGATTACATTAAAATATTAGCATTGGCATTGTTCTTTCTTTCCTCATTTAGGGAAACTTCAAAAGTACTTCTAATTACAGTAAATGCTATCTTTTCGTTTTAGAAAACATCAAAAAATAAAAGGGCTAAACATAGCTAGGTTTGGGGAGGGTGCAAGGAAATGGAAATATGCAGACATTACTGCTGGCAATTATGAAAAATTTAACAGCGTTTATTGAGAGCTTTAAAAATGCACATATCTTGTTACCCAGTATATTTGACTTTTAGAAATATGCCTAAAGGAATGAATGTATGTTTGTGTGTATTTGATTATACACACACACAGACACACACACACACACACACACACGTAATGTGTGTGAATGATGACTTCAAAAAATCTTATAGTGCTAAGTTAAAAAATCAAGGGACAAGACAGCTGTCCTGTGAAATAACACTTTATGTATTTTATATACCCATGTATATACATGTGTGTATACCATACGTAGCCCAAATATAGGTCTGCCTTGTATTCTACCAGGTGTCCACCTCGAGGTCAGTACCATATCCCATTAAAATATACACACCCACAAATCCAAGTCTAAAAATAGACAACTGATGTGGGTTTTAAGGATTTCATGAGAAGATGGAGTAGATGTTCAATGTCCTTTGGCGGCTACTTTTCCTCTTTTCTCTCACCCCTTTAGAGGGTCTCCTCCTTTCTGTTGCCAATATATCCTCCTTTTCTTCCTCCTCTACGACCATTCTCACCACGCGGCCTTTGGTTCCCTAGTCACGTGTTAGCCAACACAATTTTCTGCAGTGAATGAAATGTTTTATAAACTTCTGTGTCCAGTACGGCAGTCCATAGCCACGTGTGGGTACAGAGCACTTGAAGTGTGACTGTTGCAATTGAGAAAATGTTTTGTCTATCTGTCTATCTTAAAAAAATGTTTATTCATTTTCAGAGAGAGTGTGTATGCATGTAAGTGCAAGTGGGGGAGGGGCAGAGAGCGAGGGAGAGAATCCTAACCAGACTCTACACTGTCAGCACAGAGCCTGATGCAGGGCTCAATCTCATGAACTGGGGCTTGATCTCACAAACTGTGGGATCATGACCTGAACCAAAATCAAGAGTTGGACGCTTAACCGACTGAGACACCCAGTCCCCCTTGCAATTGAGAAAATGTTTTTTTAAAATAGTTAATTTTAATGTTAATTAATTTAACCACATATGGCTATTAGGCGATTCAGATGTGGCTAGTGCAACTGAGGAAGTTTATTTTTAATTTTATTTAACTGGAGAGAATTTATTTATGAGAGAGCACAAGCAGAGGAGGGGCAGAGGCAGAGGGAAAGAGAGAGAACCTCAAGTAGGTTCCACACTCAGTAAGGAGCCTAACATGGGGGCTTGATCCCATGACCCTGGGATCATGACCTGAGCCGAAATCAAGAGTTGGACACGCAACCAACAGAGCCACCCAGCTGCCCCATTAATTGCAGAGAAATTAAATTCCCCTTATGTGGTTAATTACAATCATCTTCGGCAATGCAGCTCTAGTCACTTTCTAGGCAGAGCAAGCTAGGTTTCCTCTGGATCTTCAACATCGCTTGGTTGAGTTCAAGAGATTTGAGGGGTGACTCAATGATTTACTCAACATTCACCTTGAGTAGAAAACACTGGAAAGGGGGGCGCCTGGGTGGCTTAGTCAGTTAAGCGTCTGACTTTCGCTCAGGTCATGATCTCGCGNTGCACAGGGGAAAACCATATATAAGTGAAGGTAATTGTTATGGTTAATTTGTAGTGGTTGGACAATGAGGACTTCCTTTTTCTGTTTCTCAAGTGATGTAGAGTGGGCATTTAATACTTTTATATTCAAAAAAGACCTACAATATTAAAACACCTTAAAAATAAGATCTTTTAGAATTTTATTTATTTGCAGAGAGCATGTGTGAGCGAGGTGGGGAGGCAGAGAGAGGGAGGAAGAGAGAGAGAATCTTAAGCAGGCTCCGCGCTGTGAGCACAGAGCCCGACGCAGGACTCGATCCCGCGACCTGAGCTGAAATCAAGAGTCAGACACTTAAGTGACTGAGCCATTCAGGTGCCCCCTCTCATGTATGATTTAAGAAAAGAAAATTTAAGGGAGGCACCTTCTCCGAGGGTCCTATAACCGGCTCCCAGAGCAGCCTGTCACTTGGCGAATGGGGAAGAGTCCAATGGCGGCCCTTCTGGAGCAGATCCCAGGAACGGCACGTGTACACCTTCTCCCAGCTGCTTCCTCACATCAAACAGCTAACAAGCCAGAGCTCCAAAGCCAACCCAGTTCCCGCTGTCATCATTGATGAAGCCTGTGCACAGATGGAGAAGTAAATAAAAGGGAGAGGGTGGTGAGTTTTCTATATTTGACCCAGTTACTATTTTTGCCAAATAAGGAGAAAAAAGCTTGGGATTTCAGGCATGAAGAAATAGATCGCGAGTTTGTGAGCAAAATCTTGCTGCTCTCTTTTAGCCCTTGCTGGAGGTGTGTTTCCTTCTTGGAATCTGGTCAGAATTTGGCAGAATCCGTAAGAACTCAGAGTTGTGACCTTACAACCCAGCCCAGAGAGGGGGCTGTTGGAGTTAGGCACAGAGGAACCACGCTGACGGCCTGAAAAAAGCCAGCTAACCTGGACAGCTACAGAGTACATAAGGGGCTGAAACTTTCAGTTTATTATTTAGAATTGTCATTACCCAGCCTCCGCATTTGGATTCCAAAGCTGCTTAAGAAAAGGGGTCTCCTCTGGAAATGGCACACACACTAGAAGGATCAGCGAAGACCTTTGTCCAGTCTTATTTCTGGCTGAGCCACACTGAGGCCAGCCAGATGGCCATGTCTTTGGCAGTATCCTTCCTCTCTTCTCAGTACTTCCTACCCAGAATATAGTGCTGGAAAATTCCTCTGAGACCCACTTCCTCTGTCCCTGGTACAGGAGGACTGTAAGGGTTCATGCTTTGATTCCTTCTAGCATTTTCATGCATTGTTTCTTTCTTAGAGGGCTCTAGAAGGCTGAAATGCTTTGTGGGGCTCGGAACAATGATGGTGGAAAGAGGGAAAATGGTATGGGAATTGGGGCTTTCCTAGGGGCGGGGGGCAGATGGGGTTCTCCCAGGGCCTTTCTACCATCACCCAAGCCGACATCTCCCATTGTACTTGCTGGCCGAGTGGCTTTCCAGCGCCTGGTGCCTATGTGAGCAACGCAGGAGGGAGATGAGCTGCTGTACTCTGGGCCCAGTTGTGTAGCAGCAGAAGGTAAACTGCATTTCAGCTTTCGATTTTGTGTTTGTTTTCACTGGGTATTTTTAGTTGGTTGAAGTCTAGGAAGACTTAAAAATGTCTCCTTCCTAAAATAGCTTTAGTTCCCTGAAATTGGAAAACTAAGATGCTCTCAAGTTGCAAATCGTTGCATTGGTGACTGTAAGATGTTCTTTCTGTTAAACAGCCAGAGATTAAGTGAGCAGGAAATAGACCCTCTGGGTCCTGAGGTGTTTGGTGCCTGTACTCTGCATGATCATACCGCTCTTGAACCGTGCCCATGTTTTCTTCGGGCAGACTTCAAGTGGCTCCGGAGAGGCAAATGTNTTTGGGTCCACTTCTGAGTTCTCAATTCTGTTCCATTGGTCTATGTGTCTGTTTTTTTTTAAATATTTTTTTAGTGCTTATTTATTTTTGAGAGAGAGAAGAGAGACATGGTGTGAGAGAGGGAGGGGCAGGGAGAGGGAGATTCTGAAGCAGGCTCCAGGCTCTGAGCTGTCAGCACAGATCCTGATGAGGGGCTCGAACCCACGGACCAGGAGATCATGACCTGAGCCGAAGTGGGATGGTTAACCAACTGAGCCACCCAGGCGGCCCGGCTACCAATGAGTTCTTAACACCATCCATTTAACAAAGGGCTAGCTCCTCTCTCATACAGATTTGCCTTGAGGATATTACTTGTAGCAAACCCACACTGGGCCAGACAGCTCTCGGTCTGATGAGGCCAAGGTCATAGATTTAATCCCAAATGGACCACTTAGCTATAGACAGAATAGAAAATTATATTTTTGTGTTTCTCGATTGAAGCTCTCCCATTACCTTCCAAGATGTAGTGCAGTGTGCTCATAAGTAGGACTGTGACTTGGTGTCCAGCCTGACTGAAGGTCTGTAAGAGCCTTTTCTGGTGGGGACACAGGCACGAGTATTCAGAATCCTAGGCCTCAGTAGAAGGACCATATTAGGAAGACAGTAGAGCCAGGAGACCAGAGATGAACCCCAGAGTAGCACAGATGTTTGCAGCTACGTATCCAGGGCCTCAAGTAGGAGGTGGCTCGCTGGGCAGATGGAGTATGGTAGTTAGAGAGCAGCGGGTCAAGGAACGGTGAGCTTATGCGGAGGAACCACCAAACCACCAAAGTTGCATGAGGAAAGTCTGGGAAAACTTGCTGTGCCTTTGGAATATTTCTTTATCTCCCCCCACCCCAGCTTTATTGATTTATTGAGATACAATTT
>NW_027527807.1:745601-745946 GCF_008692635.1 Crocuta crocuta
CTATTGCTCCCATTGTTACCATTTTTTTTGGTGGGGTATTAGATCTTTTAGGACCTACTGTCTTAGTATACTTCCAAGTGTAAAATATGGTATCGTTAACTGTAGTCACCATGCTCTACATTGAATCCTGGAATATTTTTTATGGTGCTTCAGCACTCTGTTCGTGTCTTTGGATCCCTAGCACCCAGATATTATATAGGCTTAATGGATGTGTGTTGGGTGACTGAATGAATGGTTGAATGAATGGGAGAAGGGAGAAACGTGGAAGAAAAACAAAGTGATAACGTGTGGATTCCTCAAGAATGAGTAAATGATTAATAGGAAGAACATGCCATGTCCTGGAGA
>NW_027527807.1:745952-747098 GCF_008692635.1 Crocuta crocuta
ATGCCCTGTCCTGGAGAGAGGGAAATGTTACACTTGTGGCCAACGGAGATCCCCAGAGACCGCTGCTGTGGAAATGGATCCCCGAGGTGTCAGGTTACCAGAAATTCCAAGTGACTTCCCGGAAAGTGATGAACTACCAGAATCTAAATCTTTTGATTCACAGTGAGTTGACGGACACCTTGAAAAATTTCGGAAACACTCACTGGTCCTTCACGAAGGAATAACTGTTGTGGTTGTATTTGCTTATCTCTGCTCTTTATCCCCATTTCATCTCTCGTGGTATAATGTCATGCTTAAGAGCCCATGGTGACAGACAGAAGTAGTTTTGACTTCTGGCCCTATCAGCATTGTACATCCAGGCCGTTTCATTTTTCATGCAATTCAAAATGCTAAAAAGTTCTCTTTCTATACTGAGCCCAAACCTATCTGCCTGTGATGACCTCCCATTAGATCTACCAAGTTTTGCTTCGTGGAGCCTCCCAGAATAAGTTTAACAGATTCTACTGTATCTGATACCTTACGACAAGCCTGGATCAGTATATTTTTTTGAATTTATTTTTATTTAAGAAAAAATTTTTAAAGGTTTATTTACTTTGAGGAGAGAGACAGCATGAGTGGGGAAGGGACAGAGAGAGAGAGTGAGAGAGAGAATCCCAAGCAGGCTCCACACTATCACTGCAGAGCCCAGTGTGTGGTTTGAACTCACAAACTGTGAGATCATGACCTGAGCCAAAGTCACACACTCGACCGACTGAGCCACCCAGGTGCCCTAAATTTTTATTTATTTTTTATTTCTATTTTTTATTTTTGAGAGAGAGCTCANGTTAGCTCTTTTCGTCAAATTCCCAGATGTTTCAGCTATTCCTCAGAGGATGTTGCTTCCCCACACATTTGGTTCTGTGGAAGTAGGTGTCGAACCAGACTTCAGGGTGCAAGCCGCTCATTATGGATCACCGCTTGTGAAAGGACTGGGGAGGGGTCCAATTGTGGGGAGGAAGAAGGTGAATTGCAATTCAGGCTCACCAGAATCTCAGCTAATGAGGCAGGCTCACATGGCCGGGCATTGTGTCCCACCTCCCTCCGTCTCCAGGGGTGGGGAGTGTCACCTCGGGTGAGGCAGTTTTCTACACCTGAGCCTGGCTGCTG
>NW_027527807.1:747182-755110 GCF_008692635.1 Crocuta crocuta
ACACAGGACGTCCCTCCTTGGAAAGGGGCATGGGCTGGCACATTCCCTTATCTACCATGGTCTACCTGTTGTGTCATGTTGATTCACTTTTTTTTTCTTTTTTACCTTTATTTTATTTTTATTTTTTATTAATTTTTAAATAATCTATTGTCAGGTTAGCTAACATACACTGTATACAGTGTGCTCTTGGCTTCGACAGTAGATTCCCACGATTTATCACGTATGTACAATACCCTGTGCTCATCCCAACAAGTGCCCTCCTCAGTGCCCGTCACCCATTTCCCCCTCTCCCCTGCCCCCTCACCATCAACCCTCAGTTTGTTCTCTCTTTGAAACCATTTTCCCCTTTCCCTTCCCCCATGGTCTTCTTATTTTAAGTTTCTCAAGTTCCACAAATGAGTGAAAACATATGGTATCTGTCTTTCTCTCACTGACTTATTTCACTCAGCATAACACCCTCCGGTTCTATCCACGTTGTTGCAAATGGTCAGATTTCATTCTTTCTCATTGCCATGTAGTATTCCATCATATAGATAAACCACATTTTGATCCATTCATCCGGTGATGGACACTTAGGCTCTTTCCATGATTTGGCTGTTGTTGAGAGTGCTGCTATGAACATTGGGGTCCATGTGCCCCTATGCATCAGCACTCCTGTATCCCTTGGGTAAATTCCTAGTAGTGCTATTGCTGGGTCGTAGGGCAGTTCTATTTTTAATTTTTTGAGGAGCCTCCACACTCTCTTCCAGAGGGGCTGCACCAGTGTGCATTCCCACCGACAGTGCAAGAGAGTTCCTGTTTCCCCGCACCCTCGCCAGCATCTGTTGTTTCCTGAGTTGTTAATTCTGGCCACTCTGACTGGTGTGAGGTGGTATCTCATTGTGGTTTTGATTTGTATTTCTTTGATTATGAGCAGTGTTGAGCACCTTTTCATGTGTCTGTTGGATATCTGGATGTCTTCTTTGGAAAAGCATCTGTCTGTCTATAGCCATACCACCCTGAAACGTGCCTGATCTCGTCTGATCTTGGAAGCTAAGCAGGGTTGGGCCTGGTTAATACTTGGATGGGAAAAGCGTCTGTTCATGTCTTCTGCCTATTTCTTCACTGGATTATTTGTTTTGGGGGTGTTAAGTTTGGTAATCTTTATAAATTTTCGATACTAGCCCTTTATCTTACATGTCATTTGCAACTATCTTCTCCCATTCCATTGATTGCATTTTAGTTTTGTTGATTGTTTCCTTTGCAGTGCAAAAGCTTTTTATCTCAGTGAGGTCCCAATAGTTCATTTTTGCTTTTATTTCCCTTGCTTTCAGAGATGTGTCAAGTAAGAAGTTGCTGTGGTTGAGGTTAGTGAGGTTTTTGCCTACTTTCTCCTCTAGTATTTTGATGGCTTCCTGTCTTACACTTAAGTCTTTCATCCGTTTTGAGTCTATTTTTGTGTGTGGTGTAAGAAAGTGGTCCAGGTTCATTCTTCTGCATGTTGCTGTCCAGTTCTCCCAGCACCATTTGCTAGAGACTATCTTTTTTCCATTGGATACTCTTTCCTGCTTTGTCAAAGATTAGTTGGCCATACATTGGTGGGTCAACTTTTGGGTTCTCTCTTCTGTTCCATTGGTCTATGTGTCTATTTTTGTGCCAATATCATACTGCCTTGATGATTACATCTTTGTAGTAGAGGCTAACATCTGGGATTGTGATGCCTCCTGCTTTGGTTTTCTATTTCAACATTACTTTGGCTATTCGGGGTCTTTTGTGGTTCCATACAAAGTTTAGGATTGTTTGTTCTAGCTTTGAGAAGAATGCTGGTGCAATTTTTATTGGGATTGCATGGAATGTGTAGATTGCTTGGGGGTAGAACTGACATTATAACAGTATTTGTTCTTCCAATCCATGAGCATGGAAGGTTTTTCCATTTCTTTGTGTTGTCTTCAATTTGTATCATGTGTTGATTTCCTTCTCCACACAAATTCACCAGTGGCCTTAGCAATTCTAGCATTTCAACCTCAGTCAGTATGGGCCACCGCTTTTTCCATGCTTGTAGGGCCTGTCCTATTAGGGAGTTCATACCATTCCCTGGGGTCCTTGCCAGGGTGTTAAATCCTATATCTCTGCGGAACATTGACAAATCAGTAGACTCCTCCATATCTAATTTTAGGATTCCCCCCTTATCAAGCAAGCTCAGAATCTAGTGCCATGTGCTATCACCCGAGCTCCTGTAGTCCATGCTGGCTGGTTCCTGCAGGCTCTATGGGAGGTTAGTCCCTTTCCTCTGCCGGAAGGTGCAACTCCATGCCAGCTAGGTTATGCTACAACGTAGCCCTAATTATAGGACTTGCTGTCAGGAACAAGAGAGGGGGAATCCTAAGGGGTGCACCTGTTGTCTTTTGGGTGGAGACTTTTGAGTCATCTTCTCACAGTCGTATGGAGGACTTACTAGATGGACTGCTTCTGTGGGCTCCCAAAGTTCAGAAGTATCTACTGTTTCCTCCACAAAAGCTTGATACCTCTTGCCCACTAGCGCCTTCCTTTCCGTGGAAAAACCCTTCCGGTTCTGGTGAGGGTTTTAACAACAAGACCACGACTTTGGGCGAGAAGCTCTTTGTGCTTCACCTCTTAGTAGGGAGGGGATCCTCATCGTTGGCCTGGCAGTGTGTGATCCATCTTCCGAGGCCTGTCTCATTACCTGCTTCCTTGGGCCCCTCCTCACTCCAGCTTCCTCATGCTGGGTTTCTGGGAGCAGATGCTAAGATGGCATTCAGAGCATGGGATGATTTTTGGGAATGGACACCTATGGAAGGAAGCACACTTGAATAGAGGAAGGAGTCTAAGTGCAATGCAGGCCTGACAAAGCCTTTGCCAATCTAGGAAGCAGCTCTGGAGCGCTTCACAGTTGTCCCCTGGCAGGCTGAAATGCCAGACCTTCTTTTACCCCTGACCCTTCATTGGCTTTGCTGTTACCAGATGATGATGGCAGCCTCGGGAAAGGCATTGTCCAGGTCACTGTGCTCTCTGCAGGCACTATCTCAGGCGAGGCAGCAGACCTCGAAGGAGCTGACAGTTGGAGGCCATGTGTGGGCACATGTCCTGCGGGTGGGCAGTCAGTCCATCCTCGAAGCAAGATCTGCACAGCATGTTTAATGCCACCTGTCGACTAATTGTATAGCATGGCTCTTATATAGTGTACATTACGCATTTAACAAAGCACATTCTTTCTACAAGTGCTTCTTCCACTTTTCTTTAGCCTTCTACTGATGTCTGCTGGTAGCTTGGTGAATGCTGGTAGACTGGAGCCTGGCCCTTCCAAAGGGAATTGCCCGAATAGCACCAGCACACTCCATTTACCAAGCTCAGGTACGTTAAATACCTTCTAATTTGGATGATTTGAAGACACCCAATGAGCCAGTTTGGAGCTCTTTGTTGTTCTTCCTTTTCCGTACCCTCAGAATCCTGAATGCAGCAAAGTGTTCTTCCTGACCAGGTGAAACTAGGCCATGATTAGCCTCGCTCAGGGCTCGCAGATGTATAGGCAGCACTGGATCTTGATCTTTAATCTTGAGACCAGGATCTCATGTGCTTTTGAAAGTGCGTAAAGCATGTTACATAATACTCATTTCAGTGTTGGCTCACAGCTGAGATTAAACTTTGACTGATGAATGAACCTTTCATATCTAAAGGCAATAGCTAAGTATTAAAATCCTTGAACTGGCAGCAATATGATAGCGTACATGCTAGGAAAGTATAAGCAGCTTGAAAAACAAGCATTTTTCTGCTAATTTTAACTTTCCTACCCTGTAAGAAGACTCACCAACTCTATGGCTCCATATTTAAGAAATCACAGGAACTGCTAGGCTCTTACTCTGAGTGACTGAGGGTCGAGCAGGAGTGGCAGTGTTCACCATCTTCTTCCCCTTCTTCATTTTCTCACCTAAGGGGTGACTTTTTCCAGCAAGCCACTGTCCGATCATCACCTCACTATCTACAAATCCTCTGAATTACTATCATCATTATTCTAGAACATGATCATACCCTTGCCTGAATATTCCCGCCAAGCCTGTNAGCCAAGCCTGTTTTCTTCAGGATCCCTCATCTAAACCCCTTCAGAATTCTTCACTCTGACAGCTGCCATCCTTCATTTAAAATTCAGTGATATTATGTTATTTTGGTCTAGTGTGTGCCTCGTCTGCGCTGACTCTCTCAGAAGAGGAAAAATAATATATAAGAAAAAAACCATTCGGGGCTCCTAGTTGGCTCAGTCGGTTAAACATCCGACTTCGGCTCAGGTCATGATCTCACAGTTTGTGGGTTTGAGACCCGCGTCAGGCTCTGTGCTGACAGCTAGCTGACAGCTAGCTCAGAGCCTGGAGCCTGCTTCGGATTCTGTGTCTCCCCCTCTCTCTGACCCTCCCCTGCTCATGCTGTCTCTCTCTCTCTCTCTCAAAAATAAATAAAAATATATAAAAAAAGAAAAAGCCATTCACCAGCAAATCTTATTGCTGCACTTTCAGAAAATATCCAGAAGGTGAATGTATGTATTCAGTATTTTACACATACGCTCTCTAGACTGGACCACAGCCACAGCCTCCTAACTGGGCTCTCTGGTCACTCTAAGGGTTCACTCTTGCTCCAATAGCAGCCTGAGTGATTCTTTGTTAATGTTAACGGCATCATGTCACTCTTCTGTGTGGAAGCTTCTAACCACTTTTGATTGTGTTTGGAATAGTACCCATTACTTCTTGCTGTGTCCTGCGAGGCCCATCTGACCTCTTACGCCTCCTCTCTTCTTACTCTCCTTTCTCATTGCCTCGGCCCTGCTGGATGAAATGAGATAAGGCAGATGTTATGCCTTGCGCATGGGACTTTCCCCATAGTCGTGGAAATTTGGCTGAAGCTCAAAACCAGGGGCGGTGAGTATTAAGCAAATTAATACTAATGAAAGCTTACAGTTATTCATCCCTTGGCGTGTGCCAGGCACATCTGAAGTGCTTTCCTGTGGGTTGGCTCATTTCAACCCAGCCCCACCAAGCAGGTACATTTACCATTCTCAGTTTACAGATTAGGAAATCCAGGTACAGAGCTGATAGGGGCCTGGTCTGAAGTCACACAGTGAGGACCAGGGTCAAGAGTGGAACCGGGGAGGTCTTGTTCCGAGTCCACGCCCTTCATAGCCACGTTTCAGCTGCTCTTTACACTGTTAAGGGATCAGCCACCAAACACACTTTTCCAGTACTTGCTAAGAGGTGGCAAGACTGCCCCCCTTGACCTCCCTTTCCTCCATCCAACCAAGTTATGCAGAAGGGTGGGGCTTTTTGAAGATGGGATAGTCTTGGAAAAGAGAGCATTTGTATTAGTGAGGCGCTATCAAGCCGAGTGGTGCATTTTCCTTCCTTCCTCATAGGGGGCCAAAGAATCCTCAAGTTCAAGCCCCATGAGACTGAACTGCTGAAGTGTCCTAGAGAACCAGTTGCACTGAGCTCTTTGATGGCAGGGGTGTGTCCTTTTGGATCTCTCTCTTTGCAGTTCCGGGCACAGTGCCAGGTACAGGGTAGGAACTGGGTACGCAGACTGAGGCACAGCTGCACCGGGGAATGTCTATGTGGAGCACTTCCCTCAGCTGGCTGGGGAACACCCAGGAAATGACACAGCTGGGTTGGGCCTTGAGCCGTTTACAGTCTAGACAGAGAGATGGAAAGCGGAGAGCAGGTGCAAAACAAAACAAAACAAAAAAAAAACCAGAACAAGTAAACAAGAAAGTACAAAAAAACACAGAGAAAAGTCCAGTTGCCAAGTATGAACACTAAAGGAACTCAAGGAGGGCGTAACAAAGGTTGCGGTTATTATTATCTTCATTTAGTAGATGTCAAAACAAGATGCGGAAAGATGACAAAGGCCATGGATTTATGCCCACAGTGCAGTCAGACATACCAGGAAGATTCAGTCGCTTTGGTTTGCTGGATCTCCTCTCCCGTTTCCTGTGATGGCCTGTGGGAGGTGGGGGGGGGGGAGTAGAAATGGGAAACTTATTGTCGGAAAAAGCTTGATAAGGAAACTTGCTGGGGGTAATGACTACTACTTACAGCCTCTTCCGACTGTGCTCCATCAGCGCTCATCAGCTCGGTCAGCATTGTCAGGAACACTTGACTAATTGTAGCCCGAGTTCGGGAGGCTGCCAGCGACGGTCCCTGCAGCATGTGGGGAGCGGAGAAAGGGACAAGGATGTGCTTTCAACGAGAACCATGGGCAAGGGGTTTAGAGAGGTCTTTTTATAGATAGGCGGTAGTACAGACTGATGAGCCAGGGGTGTCGGACCACAGTATCTGGCTTCAGATTCTGGCTGTGCTTCATAACTGTGACTAACTTATTAATTTGGACATGTGACGTGTTAATTAACTCCTATATGACTCTGTTTTCTCCTCCATAAAGTGGAACTATTCACAGTGCCTACCTACCTCACTGGGTTGTTATAAATGTTAAATAGTGTATGTACAGTGCTTGGTGTGTGGGTAGTGCTTTACAGATATTTGCTGCTATTACTGACTCTTACTGGTATTTTCCACACTGTGGTTTCAACCCATTAATAGGTGAGAAAAACCATTTAGGTAGTCATGAGTTGCATATTTCATTGATAAAATAGTATTGGGTGAAAAATATCTGTGCCTTAAGTGTTGTAAATATTGTTTCATGAACCTTGTTTCAGGTGTTTCTGTGTGTGCCTGTGTAATTCATGTATACATGTATCATACACACAGATACACGGGCACAACTGAAAATATATACATAACTGTATATGTAAATATACATATATGCTTATACAAACACAAACCTAGAAACACCTGTTCACATGCACATACACACTTGCACACATATTCACAGATCACAAACACACATACAGACATGCACACATGCACATATCTACAGATACATATTCATACAGTTATCCATACACATATACAAACATACAATGCATGGATCTATATAAGCATGCTCATATAACCATACTCATGTAAACTCGCACACACAACATATGCATGCATTAGTATATATGCACAGACATACATGCTTACATATAAAAATACAAATGAACATACAATGTATACACATAAATATACAAGCATAGCATACAGAACATATGTGTTCACACACATGCTGATGCACACATGCATATACACATTCATACAATGTACACAGATACAAGCACACACTCACATATACC
Source organism: Crocuta crocuta (assembly GCF_008692635.1). Lineage (NCBI taxonomy): Eukaryota > Metazoa > Chordata > Mammalia > Carnivora > Hyaenidae > Crocuta > Crocuta crocuta. The sequence goes on from NW_027527807.1 coordinate 754,393, forward strand.
TTCACAATACACACACACACACACACACACACAGCATTATTTTGTTGGCATGAGAATCAGGTTCTAGATCTCAAATATGCCTTTGCCTCTGACCCACGTTCAAGACTAGATCTGTCTTTTTTTTTTTTTTTTTTTCAATGTTTCTTTATTTTTGACAGAGACAGAGCATGAGCAGGGGTTGGGGCAGAGAGAGAGGGAGACACAGAATCTGAAGCAGGCTCCAAGCTCTGAGCTGTCAGCCCAGATCCTGACGCGGGGCCTGAACTCAGTAACCATGAGACCATAACCTGAGCTGAAGTCAGATGCTTAATTGACTGAGCCACCCAGGCGCCCGAGACTAGATCCATCTTCAGACCCTAGCACACTTGGTGCCAATGGAGAAAAACATCTGATCACACCAGAAGCATCTTAAAATGATTACTTGCAGATTTCATTACTACTTTGAAACCAGTTACATTCATATTAACCAATTACATTCATATTACCTACCAAAGCGAAGATTTTAAAAGTAGGTTTGACTGGAATTCATTTACAGTTTTGCCTTTGAATCTTTAAAAGGAGAAAGCTACCTCTTTAGCCAAGGAAGGACACTTCATGGAGTTACTGAAATTTGGCCAATTACCACTCTGAAAAGGCTGGAGGCAGGGCACCTGGCTGGCTTGGTTGGAAGAGCATGCAACTCTTGATCTCAGGGTCCTGAGTTCAGGCGGTACATTGA
>NW_027527807.1:755233-756857 GCF_008692635.1 Crocuta crocuta
GTGCATTGAGTTTATTTAATAAATAAATTAAAAGAAAAAGAGACTTGATATCAGTCATTCTTGTTTAGACCCTTTAGCTTCTGGGAGACGATTGGACTTGGGTTGTATCACTAAAGCTCGACTCCATGGGACAGACTAGTGCTGCCGGGAATCGTTTCGACTCGCTGATCCTGCAATGGCTGATCCCTCCCTAGAATTCAAGGAGAAAGGGAACTTGGGTGAACAGCATATATTACAAAAACGGAAAAACAGAGAAACCCCAAATTAGAAGACCTTTGATATGTATGCAACATGAAGAAGTTTGGAAATAAGTGACTAGAGAAGATGAACTGTACTTGCAAATCTCTTTTTAAAAAATGCATGAATGAGAAGCTCACTATCTTCATGAAATGGGAGGAGGAGAAAGTAGTGCAGGTATCTGAAAGCCAAGAATCCCAGATCCCTCTTCTGTGGTGATGGAAAAGGCTTGGGAGGCTCTAGGGGTCAGTCCACATATGAAGGGTGAAGGAGACGTCATTATAACACTTGACGATGGAGAATAGCAGGGAGAGAGACCTAGTGGAGACAGCTTGCGTGAAAGAAGAATTTAAGATTCTCCTGGTGCATTGCCAACTTCTCTGTCCCCCACAGAGAAGTCATCCGTGTGCTGAGTCTGAAGATACTAAGAGAATAGAAGACAGCCTCTGGTCTCCAAGAGCTCAGGCTCTTACCCTCTTCTTGCTCTGCCACTTCCAAGCTTGTTACCTTAGAGCCTAGATAGAGATCTCCAGCTGTCCGGCTAAATTCATGTTCCCTTTCCACTGTCTGGAGTAGTTGCTGGAAAGCGGCTGCCCACCCAGGGACTACATTTCCTAATCCTCCTTATAGTTTGCTGGGCTTGTATGACTAGTTCTCACCAATAGCATTAGATTGAAGAGAGATGTAAAATGCACATGATTCTAGGCCAATCGTGCATTTTCTGCATCCCATTTGTCCTTTTCACTGGCCTGATGCAGAAGAGCACGGTGATCTGGGAAGCCACGCGCTGAAGAAAAAGGAGCCACAAGGTAGACCGGGTTCCTGAGTTGCTGCTTCGAAGAGAGCTCAAGAATGCCCATTTGGGCTATAAACTGAGAGAGAAGTGAAAGTTCTATTGTGTTTGAGCCTGTCACATATGTGAGTCTGTTTTTTCTAGCAGTTACCCTCCTCAAATTAATACAAATACCTTACGTGGGATGCATCTTTCTAGATTTATAATTTAAATCAGAAAATCCCCTGAGTTTGGTCATTGTCTCAGTCTCTTTGGGCTGCTGTAACAAAAATATCATAGACTGGGTGGCTTATAAAAAAAGATTAATTTCTCATAGTTCTGGAGGCTGGGAAGTCCAAGATCAAATTGCTGGTGGATTCCACATCTAGCAAGGGCCCACTTCCTGGTTCATAGACGGCTGATTTCTCTCTCTGTCCTCCCATGGTAGAAGGGGAGAGAGAGCTCTTGGTTTCTTTTATGAGAGCACCGATCCCATTTATGATGGCTCCACCCCCCCTACCTAATTATTTCCTGAAGTACGACATTGGGGGTGGGTGTAAACATGAATTTTGAGGGGGCTGTTATGTCTAAGGCAGTCATAGATTCAAAGTAATG
>NW_027527807.1:756992-762965 GCF_008692635.1 Crocuta crocuta
GCTCTGAAAGAAGGTTGAAGATTTTTAATAAAGGAGACAAGCAGCTAAATTACTATTGACCTTCAGGTACTTTACTTGCTGCCAAACACATAAAGATTATTTATTTAGTTTAATAACAATTAAAAAACACTAACTCTGCCAGGCGCCACTATAACTGCTTTATACATATTAACTCACTCCATTTTCTCAACAATTCTATGAGCTAGGCTCTATTAATGCCTCCACCTCACATACGAAGAAACAGGTGCCGAGAGATTAAATAATTTGCCCAAGGTCACACAGCTAGTAAAAGGCAGAGTGGGGTGAAGGACCCAGGCAGTCTGGCTCCAGAGCTCACGCTTTCATCCACCCCAGCAGATTGCCTCCATTAACAGAGGAGCTGTGTACTTCTGGTCTTCTCATCATGGAGGGCAGATCTGATTTCTTCCCCCAAACCTTAAAGAGATAGTGGTTGTTCAGGGAGCCCTCAGGACCATGGTTTTGCTTTGAGCAGAAGACAGTCTCCAATCGCCAAACTCTTCCTGAATTAGAAAGTAGATGACTGCCACCTACTGCCTCTGTGATCCCATTTTGAGTGTTCTCGGAGGTTGCCTGTGCGCTCAGGGAGGGAGGCAGCCAGCCCCACATAGCTGCTTTGCTTGTGAGAATTAATAGGATCACAGCACACAGTGGTATGATTGCAAATAGAAATACTGCTCTGTTCAAACAAATCTGTTTCTTGCTTCATGCCAAGAACCACAGTGGGTAAACTCGCATTCAAATTGGCCTTGGAGCATGGAGCATTGCTTCTTCTGTAACAAACCCTTGGCCTTGGCCAGGTCTTGCCAGCCCACACTCCCCGTCAGTGTCCAGCAGGACAGAAACGGACCCTGGCTTCGAGTCGTCAAGGGTCTGCCATGCCTTTGGGTGAGAAGGGTGCAGAGAGGCAGGCACCCCACCACCAGCACGTGCATCACTTGTCATCACTCAGACCATCTGACGTTGGGTTGTGAGTTCTCATCCACTCCATTCCGTACTGCCTACTTAGAAGTTTTTGTGGAGATTCTGTAACTCTTTTCTCAATCACTTTTTATTCCTAAGGATTCAACTCCTCACTGCTTTCCACTAACCCTGTTATTGAGGTGCTCCCTCATTCCTGTCTCTCTGACTTTTTACAAAATCTCGAGAACATTATGTTTCTACATGCTCGTATCTCTAGATATAAAATAATGAGAGCTTAGAGAATCAGAGCTGAAAGGGCCCTGAGAGATGATCTTCTACCCTAACTCGTTCATTTTAAAAGTGAGGAGATGAGGGGCCCTTGGGTGGCTTGGTCTGTTAAGCATCCGACTCTTCATCTCAGCTCAGGTCATGATCTCCCGGTTCATGAGTTCGAGCCCCACATCGGGCTCTGCACTGATTGCACGGAACCTGGTTGGATCCTCTATCCCTGTCTCTCTGCCCCTACCCGACTCGTGTCCGTTCTCTCTCCCCCTACCTCTCAAAATAAATAAAACTTAAAAGTAAGGAGGTGAGGTCTGTTGGAGGGATGCAGGGATGTATACCTGGAAATGGAAGGGAGCAAAACACTATTGAGGTTTGACCTATGTCCCCAAGTTAAGGCTATTACACTAAGGAGCCATGTTTTCCTGGACAAATATTGGTGTTCTATGGGGTTGGTCTCTTAAGCAGTGCGCTTGCAGAGTCTGGGCTACTATTCAAAAGGCCATGTGATTAAAAAAAAATTTTTTTTAATCTTTATTTACTCTTGAGAGACAGAGCGTGAGCAGCAGAGGAGCAGAGAGAGAGGGAGACCCAGAATAGAGCCTGACATGGGGCTCAAACTCCTGAACAATGAGATCATGACCTGAGCCCAAGGCAGATGCTCAACTGACTGAGGCACCCAGGTGCCTGAAAAGGCCATGTGATTTTTTAAAAAAATGTTTATGTATTTTTGAGACAGAGACAGAACTCGAGGCAGGAGGGGGGTGGGGAGGGAAAGGGAGACAGAATCTGAAACAGGCTCCAGGTTCTGAGCAGTCAGCACAGAGCCCAATGCAGGGCTCAAACTCACCAACAATATCGTAACCTGAGCTCAAGTCGGACGCTTAACCGACTGAGCCACCCAGGAGCCCCGAAAGGCCACATGATTTAATGAATTTTCTGGGCTGGTAAGCAAAGGTTAAAAGCCAGTGCCAAAAGTTGAAGTAAAAGGGGTGTCTGGGTCTGGGTCGCTCAGTGGGTTAAGCATCTGCCTCTTGGTTTTGGCTCGGGTCATGATCTAAGTTCATGAGTGTGAGTTCGAGCCCTGCAGTGGGTTTTCCTCTCACAGTGCAGAGTCTGCTTGGGATTCTCTCTCTCTCCCTCACTCTCTGCCCCTCCCCTACCTGCTTGCTTGCTCGCTCACTCTCTCAAAATAAAGAAACTTAAAAAGTTGAAGTAATCATAGATACAAACACCCAAGTCCCCTAGTCTAGGTTGGCTGTTGTGCTGTGTGCTTACATTCTCGATTTTGGGGGGCAAGTAAAGGTTAACTATCACAGCTGTAGTACCTCACTGTGTAATCTCACGGTAATCTCCCAGGGTTGGTTTTATTATGTTACAGATCGGCCAAATGAGGCCCAGATATATTAAAGAACTTGGCAAGCGTCACAAAGCACGTAGTTGCAGATGCTGGATTCACACCGAGCTCTGGCTGTCCAGTGTCCATGTGAAACACTCTGCCACGTGTGGACTCTGTCACCACAGTATGAGATACTTGGGCGCTCCCGGAAGTATGTGTAGATGTCCACTTGCACTGGTCTGAGAGCTCTTTAACCTGTTGGCTGTGGAAGGATCAGTGGTAGCATCCCAGAGCCATGCCCTGGCTGGGGACCAGGCCTTTACCTGGGCCCCATTTTTGAGCAGGAGGAGTTTGGCTTCCCAGGCCCACTGGCCCCTGGTAACTCCTCACTTGCTCAGGTGGCCAGCTGCCAGGTTGCCCATTGAAGTCGCTCTACAAGTGATCGACGCCGTAAACTCTCACCAAAGCACTGGGAAGTTTCGAGATTGGGATTCTGAGGAACTGTTGCCTTTCAAAAGAGAAGGGAGTTTATTTGTGATTTCTTTGTATTCCAGAGAGAGAAACGCATAGTGAGCTTGGGCTGCGGGCAGTGCTGGGAGAGGACAGGTAGCAGAGAGGGAGTTCTCATTGGACTAAAGTTGCGATTCCCTTCAGTACCATCTTGGTCTTAGCCGCTTCTGTCTTCAACCATACAGTGAAGAAGAGAAATGAGCAATCCGTTTATGCCCTCTGCACACGTTCTTGAGTGAAGCCATGTGTCCTGGTACTTGGAACGCTGGGCAGAATCCAGCGATGATAAGCTAATATTTATAGAGCACTTAGTAGAGTTCAGATGCTGTTGTTTAAAAAAATTCTTTTTTAATCATTATTTTTGAGAGAGAAAGAGAAACCGCAGAAACAGGGAAGGGGCAGAGAGAGAGACAGACAGAATCGGAAGCGGGCTCCAGGTTCTGAGCTGTCAGCACAGAGCCCAATGCAGGGCTTGAACCCACAACCCGTGAGATCATGACCTGAGCCGAAGTCTGACGCTCAACCGACTGAGCCCCCCAGGCGCCTCAGATGCTGTTGTTTTTTTTAAACGTTTATTTATTTGGGGGTGAGGCAGAGAGGGAGATGGGATCTGAGGCAGGCTCTGCACCTACAAGCAGGGAGCCCGGTGTAAGGCTCGAACCCACGAACCGTGAGATCATGACCTGAGCCGAAGTCAGACGCTCAACTGACTGAGCCATCCAGGCGCCCCTGTCAGATGCTGTTTTAAGTGCTTTTATGTGTTCATTAATTCACTTAATCCTCCCAGTGCCCTCAGGAGGTTGGTATACTTTTATTGTCATCGCTGTCACTATATTATAGGTCTAGAAGCTGAGGGACAGAGAGGTGATGTAACTTGCTCAGGACCACACACCTAGGAAGTGGTGAGGCCAGCCTTGTAAATCCAGGTGGTGTCTCTGGGCCGTGTGCACGTGGTCATCCCGCCATCGGGTCTCAAGGAGACAAAAAGTGGCCAAGGTGGAATCTGCCTGTCTTTTGAAGACAGGCCGCCTGCGTTCTGATTCTAACTGGCCTCGGTGCTTGCCAGGCCACTGGTAAAGACTGGAGTGTGAGGGGCTAAGCTTTATGGCCTATGTATGTGTGTTTGCTTGTCCGCCACCCCTGCCCTGTATGCGTGCTGTCGGGGCTGCCCAGAGCAAGAAGAGCCAACCTCCTCGAATGATAAACTCTGGACCCCTCCCCTTTCTCCTGCAAAACTGCAAATCGAGCCCTTTTGCCCACTCAGTTGATTCTACTTTTGCGAACTCCTTTACGGACCACATCAGCCTTTGGTTGAAATGAGTGAAGACAAGACCAACACTGACCTTGCTGGCTCTTCTCCCTGGAGACAGGTGAGCAAGCAGGTCTATCAGGAGTGTAGTCAGTTCGACTACAGGCATAGTTTGGACTCCCAGCTGGATAACTGGACTGGTAATTGTAGTGAATTGGACCAGGTCCAGGATAACTTGCAGCTACAAAAGTATATGATTCTTTTTTTTAAAAAATATTTTTTTTATTTTTGAGAGAGCGAGAGAGACTGAGCATAAGCAGGGGAGGGGCAGAGAGAGAGGGAGAGACACAGAATCCAAAGCAGGTTCCAGGCTCTGAGCTTGACGCGGGGCTTGAACTCATGAGCCATGATCATGACCTGAGCTGCAGTTGGATGCTTCAACCGACTGAGCCACCCAGGCACCCCCAAAAGTATATGATTCTGCCCGTGAAGATTGGGAATGCCAAACATTTCTGTGATTTCTGCCAATCGCAGGAAAAAAATTGAAGCCCAACCTCAAGGATTTCATAGGCCTGAACCTCACAGTTTCACTGCAAAGGAGAAGCAAGTGGCAAGGAACATGTGCTATTTGTTGCCCTCCATTCTGGAAAACACAAGTGGTTTTAAACATGACACGCATTTTTAGAACCCCCCCCAACCTCTTCCTCTAGTTTTAGAAGGCTGATCAGAAATCAATCGATCAATATATCAACCAATAATAAATACATGAATAGCTAGCTAACAGTGGTTTCTGCTTAAATTAGGTCCGTCTGTTTCCATGGCATCCAGTCTGTTAGCACCAATATTCTTGCCAAGATCTGTGCTTCGCCTTTAGGATGGCGACATTTGCTTTAAGGTTTATAGGACGTATCTTAGGTCAATGGAGCTCATTATACTCAAGGAAAGAGAGGATTTGTGGAGGCCAGCGTGTGATGCTCTAACTGATTCCTGGCATCAGTGTGTGGTGCTAGCTTTCACGTGACTCTGGGCAAGTGGGATTGGATAGAATTACTGATGATCTATTTATGGCAAATGCTTGGCCTCTAGCTACCTTGTTCTGCAGCAACCGCTGCAGGTAACATTCCTAGACTGACTCCAGTGAAAGGAGACCCCAGGGAAATCATCCCAGTGCAGAGAATGCAGAAGCAGCCGCGGTTTGAACAATGTGTACATCTTAATTTTGCACTTCAGTAGGCTTAACTGTAAGGCTCAAGAGAACGTTTTCCTGTATCAGTGGGCCCACCCCAAATTTATTTCTTCACGCAAGTAGACAGACAAACAGGTAAACTATACAAAGAGTGCCTTTGTAGGCCTTCCTCTGAGTGGAAGAAAATATAGTTAAACTCTTGTGCCATTTCCAAGGAAAATAGCGGAAAGGCACGTGTGGGCTTCACTGTTAAAGTACACATGACTGGAATAACATAATAAGTAAGTGGAATGGCTTTTGTTTTTTTCTGGACATACCACTTAAAAGTAATACTTCATTTAGGAAATAGAGTGTACTCCTGATTCTCAAAGTTTATCCATATTGTTTTTTTTTAATCAGGGCACATTTTCTCTTAAAGCTTATGTCTTCAGTTTCTTACCCTTAGCTTCATTGTCTTTAAATGGAAAAGGCTATATTAAAATACAG
>NW_027527807.1:762999-763461 GCF_008692635.1 Crocuta crocuta
AGGAAAGTGTATGCAAAATGTGTGTGTGTGTGTGTGTGTAAATACGTGTGTGCAGTGTTCTGAGGAAAGAGTGTGTGGCTTTCCTTAGAGTCTTAGATGTTCATATAAACCCCAGAAAATGAACCATTTCGGAGTTAAATGATTTCTAAGTTCCTGTAGAACTCTGGAGATGGAAGAAATTTGCTAAGCAGATTAATTACAGCTCTTCCGCGGTTGATAGGAAATGCAACAGGTGGCCCAGTGAAGGCTCTGTCATATGTACGGTAGTCAAGCATAACTGAAAATCTATGTAATGAGATCATCTAATGTATGATTTAAAGTAGTAAGTACCAATAATTTGCAGTCCCCTGTAATTTTAAGCCACGTTAGTAATATTAAAAGATTTCCTCAAACCCACTTTATTTTCAGTGTTCTTTATTATCATGCCAACTGCCTACTTCTTTTTTTTTTTTTTTTTTTTTT
>NW_027527807.1:763484-770949 GCF_008692635.1 Crocuta crocuta
CCCATGACCTTTCAAAGTAAGCTAACCAAATACAGAATAAACATGTGAGGGAGACAAGATGAGAATGAAGCCGACTATGATTGCAACTAGGTCAAATCTATTAATATGTGATATTTATGTCTCTGCATGGTTGAAGCTGCAAATCCCTTTGCATAAGATTTCCTCTTGCTTTGATCGAAAATTTCTCACTCAAGATACTTCAAAACAATCATTTTTATTTTTGCCACCTCTGAAAATTTAATTTTTAAATGGTGCACAATGCTATCGTGCTGAAATAGATGTCATTGGATTACATCACTTCACATGATGTGAAAAACTCTGTCTCTCTAGAGTGAATTTCACTGCCGCATATCAGAAATGTGCCTGTGAACTTGGGAGGGGGTTTAGAGGACAGAGCTAATGAGGACAAGGTCACAGGTTCAGTCTCTGTAAAAGTATTAACTCAGTTATGTTCTCTGGCCATGGCCAACCGCAGCCAGAAGACACTTGGGGTCAGGATAATCCAGGAAAGAGAGGAGATGACTCAATGTAAACCCGTTTTCCATGACTAGAGAGCCGGTTTAAAGAGCACCCATTTCAGAATCTCCCAATGTCAGTGTTGGAAAGATCCTCAGAACTCTCCTTTTTCTTACCCATCTGATGTGCACTAACCTTGTCAAGGGGTTGGCCTGTCTCCTCTTGAATACCTCTAGTAACAGAGAGCTCATTGCCTTTCAGTGCCACTCAGTCTTGGAACAGCTCTGATAAATTCTTTCTTAGGTGAATTACAACTGTCCTTCTGTAAACTGGTCTGAGGCTTTCCCTGTGGGATCCACTAAATACTCCAAGCCCACCCTTTACAAGTTGGGAAGTGGCCAAAAGGTTGAAGTAGTGGCTTCTGGTTTTACTCCACATTGCCATCCTTATTGGCGTATGTCAGCAGAGAGAATCCTTGCTTAGAGAAGCAGGCATTTAAGCAGAGGTCTTGATTCCTTTATAGAAAGGATTTGGTATATAACATGTGGGAAGGGAGTCTAAATGTTTACCCTTCCAGGTCTTGAGGCCAATTTCACATATAGCACACAGCTGGGTAATACAAACTGGACCACTAAGGAGCTCTCCATCACCCCTCAGCCTTCTGGCTGGGGATTTGGGACACTAACGGATGGTCCGTGCCAATCTGTCCTTGCTTCTCTAGAGAGCCTAGTGGGGAGAACTTTGAATGTAAGATTGACACTTAATCCCCCCAGACGACATGCCCTCATTCATTCATCCAAAAAAGTATTTATTGCGGCCCTTCGATGTCCTAGGGGTTAGGGATACAATGTTGAACAAAACAGAGCCAACTGGGAGAGAGAGACATTAAATAAATAATCATACAAAGTAATGTGTAAGTCCAAACCATGAACAGCGAGAGAAAGGAAAATTACAGATTGTTTTAAGAGCCTATAACAGGTCTGACTTAGTTGAGTGATTCAAGGGAGGCTTGCCTGACAATTGAGTTAACACGCAAAGGATGAATAGGAATTAACAGTAAAAGGTGCCAGGAGTGGGGAACAGTCTACACAGAGGCAATAGCCTCCTCAGACAGAGAAACTGAACCCTCATACATTGCTGGTGAGGATGTAAAAATGGCACAATCCCTTTGGAATCAGTTCATTCATTTCTTAATCTGTGACTCTGCAATCCCACTCCTGGAAATCTGCCAAAGATGAATGAAAATGGGCCCACAAACACATGCATTCGCGTGTCTACCCCACTTTATTCCTAATGTCTCAAGATTAAAAATAAGCCACACAACTATTAATACATACATAATGCAAAAATGTGGCATACTTATACAGTGGAATATTATTTTCAATTAAAAGGCAAGAACTTCTGGTATATGAAACAACATAGCAGAACCTGGAAAACGTTGTGAAAAGTGGAAGAATCTAGGCACCAAAGCATCCCTACATTTTGTATGATTCTCTTTATTGAAATGCCATTAAAAGGCGTATTTATTATAGAGACCTGAAACAAATCAGTGGTTGCCTAGGGCTTGGGGTAGAAGCATGGATTAACTGTAAAAGGATATGAACAAACCATTTGCGGTGATGGAATGTTCTAAAACTAGATTGTGGTTGCAAAACTCTTTAACCTTACAAAAGTCATTTAAGGAGGTTTTTTAAATGTTTGCTTATGTTTGAGAGAGAGAGGCAGAGTGCAAGTGGGAGAGGGGCAGAGAGAGAAGGAGACACGGAATCTGAAGCAGGCTCCAGCTCTGAGCTGTCAGCACAGAGCCTGACACGGGACCCAAACTCATGGACTGCAAGATCATGACTTGAGCCAAAGTCAGAAGCCAGAGTCAATTGACTGAGACACCCAGGGGCCCCACAAAAGTAAATTTTTAATCCTTACAATAGATAAATTTTTTATTAGGCAAATTATACCTCAATAGAGGTGTTACAACTAAAACATTTTTATAAAGGCTGAAAGAACAGGCGCCTGGGTAGCTCAGTCGGTTAAGCATCTGACTCTTGATATCGGCTCTGGTCATGATCTCACGGTTCATGAGTTCGAGGCCCTTGTCAGGTTGTGTGCTGACTGTGTGGAGCCTGCTGGGGATTCTCTCTTTCTCCTCCTCTCTCTCCTCCTCTATCATGCTTGCTTTCTCTCTCTCTCACAAAAATAAATAAACATTTTTTTTTAAAGGCTGACAGAAGCCCAGTCTGGAAAGCATCTTTGTCCAAATAAGCTTGGAGAGACTCCCTGCTGAGAGACACCGAGGCTGACAGGGAGAACTGGAGAAAGGGACCCAGTCAACAGTCTGTGGCCAGATCTTGGAAACCTCTTTATCCTCATAGGTAAAAAATTCTTTACCTTCACCCCCCCCAGAGACACCAGACCAATTGGAGGCATCAAAAGGGCATCCCAACACCCCCTTCCCTTCTCCCACTGAGAACACCTTTCAGCTTGACCTTATGGTAAGCCTTCGGTGCACCCCCCGCTCCATCACTCAGCACCAGCAGGAAACACAGGGAGCCCCCATGGCACCAGATAAATGAGGTAGCCCCAAATAACACTGCGAAGTCTCTGAAAACAAACTGCTGTTGGAAACAAGGCCCACAAAATGAGGCTAAGACCTGCATGCTAAACTACAGCATGGTGACTGCCTCCTAAAATAAAAGAACGAAATCACTTGCAGGGTGTCCCAACATAGCGAATGAAATGTCCAAGATAAACTTGAAAACCACCCATCATAACAACCAGCAAATCATAACTCGAACGAGGAAACACAATCCACTGATGCCAACGCTGAGGTGGATCAGATGTTGGAATTTATCTGACAAGGATTTCAAAGCAGCTACCATAAAAATGCTTCTGCAATCAATTACAAATTCTCTTGAAACAAATGGAAAAAAAAATGAAATCTCAGCAAAAAAAAAAAAATGAAGTCCTATAAAAGAACCAAATGGAAATTGTAGAACTGAAAATTACAACAACCGAAATAAACAGCATGCTGAATGGGTTTAATGGTACACTGGAGAGGACAGAGGTCATAAACTTGAGGACAGAATAACAGAAGCCACCCATTCCGAGCAACAGAGAAAATGGGCTGAAAGGAAACAGAGCCTAAGGGACCCGTGAGGTAATAAAATATTCCAACACTTGTATAATCAGTGCCTCAGAAGGATAGGAGACAGACAGGCTGAAAGAGCATTTGAAGAAATGATCACTGAAAAGTTCTAATTGGGCAAAAGACACAAACCTACAGACTCCAGAGGCTGCGTGAACCATAAACAGGAAAACCGAAGAGAAATGCTCAAGACATATGCTAATTAAACTTCTGCAAAATAAAGACAAAAAACTCTTGAGAGCAGCCTGAATAAAATGACATATTACCGAAAGGAGGGTGCTGATTCAAAAGTGTATTTCTTGTCTTAAAACACAAAGGCCAGAAAGAAGTGACATGTTTTTCAAGCGCTGAAAGGAAAGAACTGTCAATAAATTCTGTATCAGTTGAAACTGTCCTTCAGGAATGAAGACAAACTAAAACATTTTTAGGCAAAGGAAAACTAAAAGAATTTTTCACTGGCAGGCTTGCCATTAAATATTGACTAAAGGAAATTCTTCAAACAGGTGATGATAAAAGAAAAAATTTTGAAGCATTAGGGAGGAAGAAGGAACAATGGACTGAGCAGATATATGGGTACTTACAATAGACTATCCATTGTCTCATGAGTTTTAGAAACCATATTTGATGATTAACACATATAACACTATATAATACCACAGACAACGATATTTAAAAGTGAGGAAGGTACTTGTCTTCTCCTCTAGGATTTTGATAGTTTCCTATCTTACATTTAGGTCTTTTATCCATTTTGAATTTGTTTTTGTGTATGATGAAAGAAAGTGGTCCAGTTTCATTCTTATGCATGTCACTGTCCAGTTTTCCCAGCACCAGTTTTTAATGTTTGTTTACTTTTGAGAGAGCATGAGTGGGGTAGGGGCAGAGAGAGGGGGACACAGAGAATGCCAAGCAGGGTCCACACTGTCAGCGCAAAGCCTGACATGGGGTTTGAACTCATGAACTGTGAGATCATGACCTGAGTCAAAGTTGGATGCTCAACCAAGTGAGCTGCCCAGGCACCCCCCGACACTATTTTTTGAGGAGACTGTCTCTGTCATTGGATATTCTTTGCTGCTTTGTTGAACATTAGTTGGCCATATGGTTGTTCCACTGATCTATAATCCATCTGTTTTTGTGCCAGTACCATACTGTTTTGATCACTAACACTACAGCTTTGTGATATAACTTGCGGTCAGAACTATGATGCCTCCAGCTTTGGTTTTCTTTTTCAACATTACTTTGGCAATTTGGGGTTTTTTGTGGTTCCATACAAATTTTAGAATTGTNGTATAGACATTTTAACAATATTTGTCCTTCCAATCCAGGAGCGTGGAATGTTGTTGCATTTCTTTGTGTTGTCTTTAATTTCTTTCATAAGCTTTTTGTAGTTTTCAGTATACAGATCTTTTACCTCTTTGGTTAGGTTTATTCCTAGGTATCTATGTTTTTAATGCAATGGTAAATGGGATCAATTCTTTGATTTTTCTTTCTACTGCTTCACTATTGGTGCGGAGAAATGCAACCGATTTCTGTATGTTGATTTTATGTCCTTGTGACTTTGCTGAATTCACGTATCACTTCTAGAAGTATTTTGGTGGAGTCTTTTCGGGTTTTCCACATAGGGTACCATGTCATATGCAAAGAATGAAAGTTTGACTTCCTCCTTACCAATTTTCATGCCTTTTATTTCTTTGTGTTGTCTGATTGCTGAGGCTAGGATGTCCAGCACTGTGTTAACCAACAATGGTGAGAGTGGGCATCCCTGCTGTGTTCCTGACCTTAGGGAGGAAAGTTCTCAGCTTTTCCTCATTGAGGGTGAGACTAGCTGTGGGTCTTTCATATATGGCCTTCAGGATGTTGAGGTATGTTCCTTCTTTCCCTACTTTCTTTGACTTCAGCTGCAGCAACTTCTTACTAAACATGTCTCCAGAGGCAAAGGAAAAAAATAAAAAAAGCAAAAATGAATTACTGGGACTTCATCAAGATAAAAGGCTTCTAAACAGCAAAGGAAATAATCAACAAAACTAAAGGCAACTGACAGAATGGGAGAAGATATTTGGAAATGACATATTGGATCAAGGGTTTGTATCCAAAATCTGTAAAGAACTTACCAAACTCAGCTCCTGAAAAACAAAGAATCCAGTGAAGAAATGGGCAGAGGACATGAATAGACACTTTTCCAAAGAAGACATCCAGATGGCCAACAGACACATGAAAAGATGCCCAACATCACTCATCATCAAGAAAATACAAATCACCACCACAATGAGATACAACCTCACACCTGTCAGAATGGCTAAAATCATAAACACAAGAAACCACAGGTGTTAGGAAGCAGAGAAAGGGGAACACTTTCACACCATTGGTGGGAATGCAAACTGGTGCAGCCAGTCTGGAAAATGGTATGGAGGTTCCTCACAAAGTTAAAAATAGAACTACTGTATGGCTGAGCAATTGCACTACTAGGTATTTATCCAAAGGATATAGAAAGGCTGATTCAAAGGGGAGCACATGCACCCCGATGTTTATAGCAGCACTATCAGCAATAGCCAAATTATGGAAGGAACCCAAATGTCCACTGACTGATGAATGGATAAAGAAGAGATAGTGTATATATACAACAGAATATTACTCAGCAATCAAAAAAATGAAATCTTGCCATTGCAACAACATGGATGGAACTAGAGTGTATTAGGCTAAGTAAGAGAAATATGTGAAATCAGAGAAGAAAATATTTCAGTCATATGTGGAATTTAAGAAACAAAACATATCAGCATAGTGGAAGGGAAGGAAAAATAAGATAAAAATAGAGAAGGAGGCAAACCATAAGAGATTCTTATATAGAGAGAATAGACAGGGTTGCTTGACAGAAGGTGGATGGGGGATGGGCATTAAGGAGGGCATTTGTTGGGAGGAGCCCTGGGTGTTATAACTAAGTGATGAATCACTAAATTCTACCCCTGAAACCAATACTACATTATATGTTAACCAGATTGAATCTTTAAAAAAATGTGGAGGTTAAGAGACATAAATAGAATTGAGGTTTCCACACTTGAAATGCTAAGAAGCTGATACCAATAAACTGTGTTAAAGCATATATTTATATTATAATACTCCAAGCAACCACTACAAAAATGACTTGAAGAGATAGACTCAAAAACACTGTAAATGGAGCACCTGGCTGGCTCAGTTGGAAGAGTATGTGACTCTTGATCTTGGAGTTGTGCGTTCGAGCCCCACATTCAGTGTAGAGATTACTTAAAAATAAAATCTTTAAAAAATACTGTTTGGGGACCTGGATGGCTCCATTGGTTAGGTGTCCAACTCTTTTTTTTTTTAATTTTTTTTAATGTTTTATTTATTTCTAGGNTTAACCGACTAAGCCACCCAGGCGCCGCTTAGGTGTCCAACTCTTGATGTTGGCTCAGGTCATGATCTTATGGTTGGTGGGATTGAGCCCCGCATCAGGCTCTACACTGACAGTGTGGAGCCTTCTTGGGGTTCTCTCTCTCCCTCTCTGTGTCCCTCCCTCCACATCTCAAAATAAGTAAACATTTATAAAAAGTTGTAAATGAATCAAGATGGGACAGTAAAACATGTCTAAGCAACTGCAAGAAGGCAAGAAAAGAGAAACAAGGAATGGGAACCAGAGGAATTAAAAAGAAAACAAATATTAAAAGAACAAATTTAAGTGTTAATATGTCAATAATTACATGAAATATAAATGGTGTAAATATAACAATCCAAATATTTGACAAGTTAATTAAAAAAAAAAATGACCCAAATATATGCCCCATACAAAAACTTCAATGTTTCTTCTAGTTTCTTGAGTTTGGTACTTAAGTTACTGATTTGAGAACTTGGGTCATT
>NW_027527807.1:771167-773403 GCF_008692635.1 Crocuta crocuta
CCAACAGTATTTTTCAATGATATAAGCAAATTCAATTGCATAATTAAATTGAAAGTAAAAGGAGGGAAACTGCGTATATTGTAAATGTTAATTTGAACAAGCAGGTGTGACCATATTGAATGTCTGGTAAGACAGACTTCTGATAAAACATGATTACAAAGAGAGATATCATAGGATTATAAAAAGAGCAATCATGCAGGAAGAGATTACAGTCTTAAATGTGTGTATTCCCCAAATCAGAGTCTCAAAATCCCTGAAGCCAAAGCTGATGGAGTTAAAAGTAGTAATAGGCAAATCTGTAGTTATACCTGGGGACTTTAAAACCTCCCCTCTCAGCAACTGATAGGACTACTGTACAGAAAATCAGTGAAAATATAGAAGATTTGTGTACTGCTATCAGCGAACACGACAGAATTGGTGTATATAGAAGATTCCACCCAATAAAAACAGAATGGACTTTTTTTTTCAAGCATCTATGGACCTTTCACTTAGGTGGTATTCCATACATATTCTGATCCATAAAATAAACCTCAAGAAATTTAGAAGAATTGAAATTATTTCGTGCATTCTCTGACAATAATGGAACCAAACTGAAAATCAGTTAACACAACATTTCTAAACACCTGGAAATTAAAGTACCATTCTAAACAATCCATTAGTCAAAGAAGTCTCAATGGAAATAAAAAATGCATCGACCTGAAAGGAAATAAAAATAAACTGTATCAAGATAGGTAGGAAACAGCTAGAGTAGTGTTGAGAAGAAATTTATAGAACCACACACTTAAATTGACAATGAAGACAGGTCTCAAACCAATAACCTAAGTCCCTACCTCAGAAAACTAGAAGTGAAGAGCAAAATTCAGCCAAAGGAAGAAGAAGAAGGAAATGTTAAGATCAGAAATCCATGAAATAGGAGGTGCCTGGGTGGCTTGGTCAGTTAAGTGCCTGACTCTTGATCTCAGGGTCGTGAGCTCAAGCCCCATGTTGGGCTTTGCACTGGGCATGAAACCTACTTTAAAAATCCATGAAATGGAAAATAGGGAAACAGAAAATGAGCAAAGCAAAAAGCTGATTTTGAAATCAATAAAACTGATAAATCCGTAGCAAGACTGATGAAAATAAAGGCAAATCATTAATATCAGGAATAAACTAGGGGATATCATTACAGATCCTACCAGCACTCAAAAGATAATAAGGGAATACTAAGAACAGGGGCGCCTGGGTGGCTTAGTCGGTTAAGCGTCCGACTTTTGCTTAGGTCATGATCTCGCGGTTNAAAATCAAAAGTACAGAGACCTAAGGCAAAATAGATAATGGCCCAATAACCATTACAGAAATGGAGTTCATAACTTAGAAACTCTTGAGGAAAGAATTTCCAAGAGTCATAGAGGAATTCTACTAAACACTTAAATAATTAATACCAATTTTATATGATCCTGTATTTAAAAAAAGGAAAGAAAAGGAGGAAGTACTTCCCAGTATTTTTTTTTTTTTTAACAAGAGACATTTGTTTTGCATAGTTCTGGAGGCTGGAGATCCAAGATCAAGGTGCCAACAGATTTTGTTTTTTGCAAGGGCTTTCTTCCTAGCTTGTAGATGGCGACCTTCTCACTGTGTCTTTACACAGTGGAGAGCAAGCGAGCTCTGGCCTCTTCCTCTTCTTACAAGGGCACTAATATCATCATGATGGCCCCATCGCCATGACCTCATCTAAATCTAACCAGTACCCAATGTTCCTACCTCCACATGTCATCACTTTAGAAGATAGGGCTTCAACATAATGGATTTGGGGAGGAGGGATACAAACTTTCAGTCCATAACCTCCTTTAACAATTTTTCATGGTAACAGAATACAAGGAATCTACCAAAAACTCACGTTTATTTGAAACACTAATTATTCAGTGATTTCACTCCTCTCCGTGTAATTGTCGGGCACCTGTTGAGGAGTGCCTTGATGATGGTAGAGCTTCTCAGCACATTTTATGAGGACAATATCATCCTGATTCGAAAACCAAATAAAGACAGTACAAAAAGAAGGAGAAAACGAAGAAAGAAAATGACAGACCGATATATCTCATGAATTTGGATGCCAAAAATCTCAACAAAATATTAGCAAACTGAATTCAGCAATGTATAAAAAGAGGTTTACACTGTGGCCAAATGGAATTGGTTCCAAGTTTTAAGGCTTGATCGACGCTTGAGGAACAATCAATGTAATCTGCTATATCAAGAAGAT
>NW_027527807.1:773554-774240 GCF_008692635.1 Crocuta crocuta
TATATCAAGAAGAAGGAGAAGGATAATCATATGATCATATCAATTTATACATAGAAAACATTTGTCAAAATGCAGCACTCATCAGTGATACAAACTCTCAGCAAGTTAGGAACAGAGAAGAATTATCTCGAGTTTATAAAGAGCATCACCAATAAACTTAGAGCTAACATACTTAATGGTGAAAGAGAATGGTTTGCTCTTAACATCAGGAACGAATCAAGGATATCTGCTCTCGCCACGCTTATTCAGCAGAGTACTAACCTTTGCATCAAGGCAAGAACAATACAGAAAAGATATACGAAGTAGAAAAGAAACATCTCTTCTGATTTTGAGGTGACATGATTGTATATGTAAAAAATACAAGGACTCTATAAGAAACTTTCAGAAGTAATCAGTGAGTTCAGCACGGCTGCAGGCTGTATGAGCAAAACACAAAAACCAATCACAGTCCTGTACTAATGGCTCACCTGAACCATTTACAGTCACTCCAAATAAAATAACACCTTTAGGAGTGCGTGGACCCAAACATGGACAGGAGCTACACGATGGAGATTACAGAGTACTGATGAAAGAAATAACCAAGTGGAGAAATGTATCACATGGATGGATCGGATGATTCAACATCCTGATACTAAAGATGTTAGATCTCCCCAAATTGATCAATACATTTGATGAAAACTTCAGCA
>NW_027527807.1:774411-778857 GCF_008692635.1 Crocuta crocuta
TGCAAACTCCAGCAAGGTGGGGTTTTTTTTTTTTGTTTTTTTGTTTTTTTTTTCTTTTTTTTTGTATGTGTGTGAGGTGAGAGGAAAGGGTACAGATAAACTTCTAATTTACATGGAAAGGCACAGGGCCTAGGACAGATAAAACAGTCTTTACAAAGAAGAATAAAGTGGGAAGAATAAATTGCTTTGCCTTGAAAATAAAGCTTACTAAATAACTACAGTAATCAAGATAGTCTGAAGAGTTAGACACATTGGTCAGTGGAATAAAATAAAGAATCCACAAATGACTTTCACAAAATTATGCACACTTGTTTTTAACAATTATCGGAGAATAATTCAATGAAAGGATAGCCTTCCCAATAGACAGTGCTGGAGCAAGTGGATCTCCATAGGCAACCCCCCCAACAAACACACAAACAAAACAAAACACAAAATACTTCCAGCTAAATCTCATACTCTAATACAAACATTAACCCCAAATGGGTCATAGACTTAAATGTAAAACACAAAAAAACTATAAAATTTTTACGAAAATCATAGGAGACAAATACACAAATGTGTATCAGTAAAACTGAGGTCATTTGAATAAGGTCAGTAGATTTTTATCAGTGTCCATATCCTGGTTGTGGTATCATACTATTTGCAAAATGTTGCCATTTGACTAAACTGGGCAAAGGGAGCAAGTGATCTCTCTCTATTGCTTCGTCCGTCTGCACGGGAACCTTCAGTTATCTCAGTAAGAATTTTAATTAAATGTGCTGCCGCAGAAGTGTAGAGAAGAGATGAGGAAATTGGATTTGGGTGATCATGGAGGTCTGTCGGTGAATTAGTCAATGACTAAAAACAAGGTACGGGATAGTTTGTGCAGTATCTTCCCATTTATGATTTAAAAGGATGCATATACACATATTTGTATATCAGTGTTGAAAATTACTAGAAAGAGTCACAGGAAGCTGTTGAAGTAACGGCCTCTAGGAAGTGAGTGGTATGACTCACTTTTCAAAGTAAGCCCTTTTGTGGTACTTGATTTTTTTTTAATGTGCATGTATTTTTTGTGTTAATTTATACTAAAAAATACATAGGGACTAGAATATCTTAAGCAAAATATAAAGTTCACTGTTTAAAGAATGAATTTTTGTATGCAATGCTATCATAATTATGACAAGTAAAAGAATCTATAGGAGAAATCCTATAGGGAGCAAACAAATTTGCTGATTTCATGGGAAGAGGAAGCTTTCATTGAACAATGATTCCCATTGCCCTGAAAACCCTGAACCCCAAGACTGTAGGCCAGGGCCAACTGCAAAGGAAGTTATCACAAGGGAATGTGAGTTGTGATATCAGGTTTGTGGTAATTAAAAAAAAAAAAAAAGGTTTCTGAGAGCCCTGAATTTTGATGTCAAACTCTATGGAAGAAATGAATTCTTTGTGCCATTTATCCTGTCTCCCTGATCACATTTTAAATCTGTTCATGAAAACAGCCATATAGAATGTAAAAGTTGATATCCTCCTAATGCTCGGATGTAAATATCAACAATATTGACAGCGGTTGGTGTCTAATATTTCCTACAGCCTACCAGCAGGGAAGAGACAACTGATGTTCAGACTGTATAAATCAGCGGGGCCTAATTCTGGGTGCATCAGAACTGGAAGGCTGATCCATTATGCCTAAATGAGGAACAGCTAGGGAACAGGGATGTAGTACAATTAATTGATGTATAAATTCTCTGACACCTTGTGAGCTAAATGTAAGCCTCAGCCACATAGAGGCAAGACCGTGCACAGAGACGGGTCTGTGGAGACAGCAGAGGTGGTGGGTCACACTTACGTTACCTCGGGCCAAAGTGATTTTGAAAATGGATCCAAATGATTTTGAAAATGTTTTTTGGCAGTGACAAAAGATCTCTGATAAATCACCACTCCACAGCAACATTTTCATCATAAAACCTATATGTTTATCCCCTTATTTTTATTTTTATATCCTGCTTTGTATTTTAGGAAGAAGTTCACAAGTAGCTGTTTAAAACAGATGAAACCGCTTTAAAAACAAATACAGTGGGCTTTTGGCTCCCTCTTCCACAGATCTTAAGGGTTGGAAGGCATGACCTTACAACCACTCCCTGTGCCTTGGTTTTGCCAAATGATCACACTTACATTTAATTAGGCTACCGTGCTCTGCCTAATATCATTTCAGAGACCTTTGCAAATGGAGAGGAAAGCTCCTGGTCTTACTTCCATTCAGCCACGCAACTTTTGGCTTAAGAAGAACGCGTCTAATGAGTTGGATTGTAATTGAAGCTTGTTTCTAAGTTGGCCCCGAGGGTTAAGGTCGAATGGCCAAACCCTACCCTGTTCTGACGTCTGGCTTGCAGAAGAACTGATGGGTCTGGGTGACTGCTGAATGACTTGGGATTATAGATGTTTTCTGACTGAACAAGACTTGGCAACCACACGTTTGATGCTGTCGTCACAACACATTGCCCTCCTCTCCAGCATGTTGGCCAATGTATCCAGACAACTCGACTTGGAAGAGGTGTAGGCAGCTCAGACTTAACCATCTTCCAAAATGAACTCAGGACTTTCCTTCCAAAAGTTAAGTTTTATGTCTCACCTCTTCTAGTTTTAACTCTAACTTCTTAATCTCCAGTCCTCTGTCCCATCAGTGAACAAGTCCTGTTGAGAATCCCTCCAGATGCGTGTCAGCTCTGCCCTTCTTTTCTATTCCCACTGCCATTGCCTTAAGTCAGGCCCATAGCATCACCCACCCAGATGACTTTAACAGATTCCTCTTTTCTCATTCTCACTCTTCTAAGAAATAATGATCTAATATTTCACTCAGAGTTCTTACTGTGCACTAGATATTTTCTAAGAGCTTTGTATTCATTACCTTCTTTAATTCTCACAAACTCTGTATGCTAAGTGCTGTTATCATTGCCATATTACAGATGGAGGAAACTGAGGCAGAGAGCAGTGGAGAGAAACTTGGTCAGGTTTACACATGTCCAGGAAGTGCCCCAGTTCATCTGGTATTGCAACTATTCTCATGCTTTAGTGAACATAAAAATCAGGAACGGGGAAGATTATGCTTAACGCAGATTCTCCATCTCCACTTTTTGGTAGCCTTCTGCAACAAGTCTGGCCTTTGTCACTCTGCATGTCTATTAACACCCCCAATTCTAGTGCAGGTGGTCCGAGGAGTACACTTTAAGAAATACTGGTCCACAGCTTTTAGAGTGAGCTTACTAAAACATGAATCTCATAATTTCATTCTCTGCTTTCTAACCTTTCAATGGCTTCCCATTGCTTTCAGGATGAGCCAAATCCCTCGGTATGGCATACAAAACCCTCTACAAATTGGCTCCTGATAATCTGCCAACTTAATCTTCAGTACCTTCTCCCCCTACCAGACTTGTTATAATTGCTTAGCTGTTCATTAATTCATTCATTCACCCTGCTGTCACTGACAAAGTGTTTACGGTACTAGTACTATACTAGTATGGAGATATAGCCAAAAAAGAGAGTACATTCTCTCAAGAAACTTAGGCTAGTGGAGGTTCATTTTAAGGGAGCAGGAACAAAACACGGGGCGCCTGGGAGGCCCAGTCAAACATCTGACTTTGGTTCAGGTCATGATCTTGGGGTTCACAAGTTCAAGCCCTGTGCTGGGCTCTGTGCTGACAGCTCAGAGTCTGGAGCCTGCTTCAGATTCTGTGTCTCCCTGTTTCTCTGCCCCTCCCCCCCAATAATAAAAAAAAGATAAAAATAAAAATTTAAAAAAAGGTGAGGGAGCAGGTACAAAACACAACAAAAGCAAAGGAGAAGGAGCACTTAATTCAGCCTGGGAGTCAAGGAAGGCATCACTGAGGAAGTAACATTTGAGCTGAGACTTTAAGGATCAACTGAAGCTTACCTGGCAGACAGATGGGGGAGAAACATTCCAGGTAGAGATGTGCAGCAAGAAGTACAGAAATACATATTCCAGAGTCCATATGTAGTTTTGTGATTCTAGAGTGAAATTATAAGGGGATGTGACAGAATTATCAGAGTTGAAGCTAGACAGGTAAGCAAGGGCTAGGGACTGATATACTACTGCAATAGGTCGGAATCTACGATGGTCCCCACGATTCCCAGTGTTAATTGGTGTGATTTTCCTCTTCAAATTCCCTAACCACTTGAATGCAGGAGGCTGGACCTATGAACATGATGTGATTTAACTCCAGCTTGTAGGTTACTAATTTGTTGATGCTGAGTTGATCAAAAGGGGAGATTATATAAAATACCTCAGAGTAAACCTAACCAAATGTACAGAAATCGGTTGCATTCTTACACACCAACAATGAAGCAACAGAAAGAGAAATCAAAAAACTGATCCCATTCACAATTGCACAAAAAACCATAAAGTACCTAGGAATAAGCCTAACCAAGGATACAAGAGATCTGTATGAC
>NW_027527807.1:779432-784428 GCF_008692635.1 Crocuta crocuta
GCAGCAATTTCTTACTTGACACATCCCCAAAGGCAAGGGAATCAAGAACAAAAATGAACCATTGGGACCTCATCAAGATTAAAACCTTCTGCACGGCAAAGGAAATAATCCATAAAACTAATAGGCAACTGACGGTATGGGAAAAGATAGTTGCAAATGACGTATCAGATAAAGGGCTAATATCCAAAATCTATAAGGAACTCACCAAACTCCACACCCGAAAAACAATCCAGTGAAGAAATGGGCAGAAGATATGAACAGACCCTTCTCCAAAGAGGACATCCCGATGGCCAACAGACACATGAAACAGTGCTCAGAGTCCCTCATCATCAGAGAAATGCGGATCAAAACCACTCTGAGATACCACCTCACGCCGGTCAGAGTGGCTAAAATGAACAAATCAGGGGACTCTAGATGCTGGCAAGGATGTGGAGAAACGGGCACCCTCCTACACCGTTGGTGGGAATGTCAACTGGTGCAGCCCCTCTGGAAAACAGGGTGGAGTTTCCTCAAAAAATTAACAATAGAACTCCTCTATGACCTAGCAACAGAACTGCTAGGAATTTACCCAAGGGATACAGGAGTGCTGATGCATAGGGGCACATGTACCCCAATGTTCATTGCAGCATTCTCACCAATAGCCAAAACAAGGAAAGAGCCTACGTGTCCATCAACTGACGAATGGATCAAGAAGATGTGGTTTATCTATACAATGGAATACCACATGGCAATGAGAAAGAATGAAATCTGGCCATGTGTATCATTGTGGATGGAACTCGAGGGTGTTATGCTGAGCAAAATAAGTCACGTAGAGAAGGACAGATATCATATGTTTGCACTTATAGGTGGATTAGGAGAAACTTAACAGAGGACCATGGGGGGACAAGAAGGGGAAAAATAGTTGGGGAGAGGGAGGGAGGCAAACCATGAGAGACTCTTGAATACTGAGAACAAACTGAGGGCTGATGGAGGTGGGGGAGAGGGGAAGGTGGGTGATGGGCATGGAGGAGAGCACTTGTGGGAATGAGCACTGGGGGTTATATGGAAACCAACTTGACAATAAACTATGAAAGAAAAAAAACAAAAAAAAAATAAAATACAAGGGAAAAAAAAGGGAGATTATATTGTGTGGGCCTGACTCAATCAAGTAAGCTCTTAAATAGGGATTAAGAAGTCAGAGACACACCGCCCCCCACTGGCCAGGAAGAAAGAAAAATTGCTGTGAACCGCCTATGGGGAGCGTGTGACAAGGAGTTGCAGGTGGTCTTGGGCAGCTAAGAATGGTCTCTGCAAATAGCAACAAAATGGGACCGTCATTCCTACAAATGCAAGGAAATGAACACCGCTGACAACCTGAATGAACTTGAAGAGAGCCCCCAAGCCTCATATGAAGACTATAACCCTAGCCCACACCTCCGTTTCAGGGTGGCATGACCCTGAGCAGAAGACCCAGTTACCCTTTGCCCCAAAACCGTGGGATCACAAATTTGTACTGTTTGAAGGTGCTAAGTTGGTGGGGATTTGTTATTTGACCATAGAAAACTAGCACCTGTTTCGTGCAAAAGAATTTGGGTTTTGTGCACATTTGTTTGAGAAATGCAAAAAGGGGCTGAGCAGAGTAATGCCATTATGTACATGTTAGAAATAGAAATCTGACAGCAATGTAAAGAAAGAGTGGTAGAAACTGAAGGGGGAAATCCAGGGTATTTTTCCATTTTTTTGTTCGACTTTGGACACCGTGTTCAGCAGTGGCCGTGTTCCCTCCGTGTTTCCTCATAGCCTTTGCCTACGTGATCTCAGCTCCTACCAGGCAGCCCCCAGCATGGTTCCGGTTCCCACTGGATGGCTGCAAATTCTGGCCTGTGAAAATAGTAACTACGCTTGCTGTTCTTTAATCCTTGGTGGGCAGGTAGTGGCTAATCTCTTGAGTTACCTTATCATTGCCGTTTCTGCTTCGCAGCAATTTAATCACCTATTCAAGCAGTTCTTTCCTGTAAGCTCCTCATATTTGAAATATCTGGAGTGGTTTCTGTTTACTGACCAGAGTCTCACGGATCCAGGTGGTAAATTGACAAGTGTGGGTGATTGATTATACGTAAGAGGGAGGAGACAGTGACGGATCTCAGATGACTTACGAGTTTGAGCAACCAGCTGGATGGTAATGCTAGTGAGTTTTCACTGGCGAATTGGATAAAACATTTAAGGAAGAAATGCCACCGATCATACACAAGCCTGTTCAGAAAACAGAAAAGAAGGTTCATTTTATACATTTTTCTAGGAAGCAGCAAAACACTGATACCAAAATCTTGCAAAACGTTGCAGGTAAAGAACTACAAACCAATATACTTTGTGTACATAGATGAAAACTCCTCTGTGAAATAGTAAGTTGAAACCAGCCACGTATAAAAAGAATGAAAGGGAAAAAGTAGGATCATTTCAATAGATATAAGAAGATTTTGGGAAAAATCCAACACCTATTCATGATACAAAACGAAACATCAGCAGACCGGAAATGGAAGGGACCTTCCTCCATCTGATAACCCACAGGTTTCATGGCATTTAATGATCAAATACAAATACTTTCCTCTAAATTCAGAGTTAGGAAAGGATACCTAGTCTCACTACTTCTATTCCACACTGTTCTGGAGATCCTAAGAAGTTCAATAAGGAGAAATCAAAGGACGCATATTGGAAAGGAACCCTTGTCTACTCTTGGTGGGAATGTAAATTGATACGGGGCTACTGTGGAAAACAGAATGGAGGATCGTCAAAGAAAATAAAAATAGAAATACCATCTAATAATTTCATGATTGAGTATTTGCCCAGGAAAAAAGAAAACACCCTAACTGAAAAAGATACATGCACCCCTGTGTTTATTGCAATATTATTTACAATAGCCGAGACATGGAGGTAACCAAAGGGCCCGTCATAGATGAGTGGATAAAGACGATGTGGTGCATGTACAATGGAATATTACACAGCCATGAAAAGGATGAGATCGTGCCATTTGAGACAACATGGATGGACCTAGAGAGTATTATGCTAATTGAAATAAGTCAGACCGAGAAAGACAAATACCTTATGATTCCACTCATAAATGGAATCTGAAGAAAAGAATACACAAAAAGCAGAATATATAAATACAGAGAACTGATGGTTTGCCAGAGGGGAGGGAGATGAGGGGTTGGACAAAATGGGAGAAGGGGACAGGGTGATACATTTTATAGAATGTAGGTAAGAATTATATATACATTCGTTTTATAGAATAAGTCACAGGAATACAGAGCAGAGCATAAGGAGTATAGTCAATGATACTGTAATAGCAATGTAATGGACAAATGGTAGCTTTCCTTGTGGGCAACACAGCCTAATGTATAAACTTCTCAAATCACCAAGTTGAACACCTGAAACGAATGGAACATTGTGTGTCAACTATCCTGAAATTTAAAAAATGGTAACAAAGTACTAAAAGAAATGATATGACAAAATAGTATGTATTTATAGTGGCACAAAACAATCAGAAAAAATTTGAGCGAACAGTTCTGCTTATAATTGCATCAAAAACGTAACATGATTTAGGAAAAAAGTAACAGACATACATGAGATCTCTACATTGAAACGCACAAGAATTGCTGGATAAAGACTTAATATTATTAAGAATAAGATGTTCATTCTCCCCAGATTAATAGCTAGATTCATGCAATAAAATAAAAATCTTGGAAGGCTCTTTTGTAAAGAATTGAGAAGCAGTTTCTAAAATGTAAGTAGGACTAAAAGGATCTAGCTAACCAAATTTCTCCCCCCCGTCTCTATCAAAGTGTAATTGACAAAAATTAGGGATATTTAAAGTTTAGGACTTGATGTGTTTTTTTTTTTAATTTATCTTTTAATGTTTATTTATTTTTGAGAGAAAGACAGAGTGTGAGTCAGGGAGGGTCAGAGAGAGGGAGACCCAGAATCTGAAGCCGGCTCCAGCCCCAAGCTGTCAGCACAGAGCCCACCGGGGGGCTCGAACTCATGAAATGTGAGATCGTGGCCTGAGCCGAAGTCGGACACTTAACCGACTGAGCCACCCAGGGACCCCTGTTTTGTTTTTTTGGGTTTTTAAAAATATTTGTTTGTTTATTTTTGAAAGAGAGCACTAGCATCATGGAATGCAGCTATCTCTGAGATACAGATTTTAATTCCTTTGGATAAACAGAAGTAGGATTCCTGGATCATACAGTACTTCTTTTTGTTCATTTCCAGACTACCACTATAAAGTGAATATTGTAATAAAGCCAGTTAAATGAAGTTTTTGGTTTCTCAGTGTCTATAAAAGTTATGTTTACATTCTACTGTAGTCTATTAAGGGTGCAATAGCATGTCTAAAAAAAAAAAAAAAGTCCTAACCACTGGTCACAGATCATCATAACAATACTATAATAATCAAAACATTTGAAATATTATGACAGTTACCAAAATGTGACACAGAGACGTGAGGTGAGCAAATGCTATTTAAAAAAATAGCACCTGGGTACCTGGGTGGCTCAGTTGGTTAAGCATCCAACTCGGTTTCGGCGCTGGTTCTGACCTCATGGTTGTGAAGTTGATCTGGTGGCGTGGAGCCAGTCTTCAGATTCTGTGTCTCCTTCTCTCTCTGCCCCTCCCCTGCTCATTCTCNTATATGTGAAGTGCAATAAAACAAGGTATTCCTCTACTGTTTTCTCCTGGCTGTACCCAGTTACACTGTCACCAACAATGTACCAGGATCCCCTTTTCTCCCCATCCTCACCAACACTCGTTACCTTTTATCGTTTTCATAATAGACATCCTAACAAGTGTGAGGTGATTTCTCATTGTGGTTTTGATTCACATTTTCCCGATGATTAATCATGTTGAGCAACTTCTCACATACTTGTTGCCCTTTTCAATGTCTTTTGAAAATGTACGCTCAGGTCCCTTGCCCATTTTTAAGTTAGGTTATTTTGAGATGGGGTTTTTTTTTTCCCTGTTG
>NW_027527807.1:784570-789362 GCF_008692635.1 Crocuta crocuta
CAGAGCCTGATGTATGGATTTCAGATATTTTCTCCCAATCTGTGCGTTGTCTCCTCACTCTTCTGAATGTTTCCTTTGCCATGTGGCAGCTTTTTAGTTTGATGCAATCCCAGTTACCTATTTTTGTTGTTGTTGCCAGTATATTGAGATCATATCTAAAACCATCCTTGCCTGCATCAGTGTGAAGGAGCTCTTTCTTTTTTTTTTTTTTTAATAGTTTATTGTCAAGTTGGTTTCCATATAACACCCAGTGTTCATCCCCACAAGTGCCCTCCTCCATGCCCATCACCCCCCTTCCCCTCTCCCCCTTACCCATCAGTCCTCAGTTTATTCTCAACATTCAAGAGTCTCTCATGGTTTGCCTCCCTCCCTCTCCCCGACTATTTCCCCCCTTCTTCTCCCCCACGGTCCTCTGTTAAGTTCCTCCTAATCCTCCTATACCTGCAAACATATGGTAGCTATCCTTCTCTGCCTGACTTATTAGGAGCTCTTTCTTTATATTTTCTTCTGTAGGTTTATAGTTTCAGGTCTTATGTTTTAGTTATTAATCCTTTATAAGTTGATTTGTATATGATGTGAGATATGGGTCTAATTTCATTATTCTTCAAGTGGATATCCAGGTTTCCCCAAGTCACTTATTGAAGAGAGTATCCATTTCTCCTGGTATGTTCTTGCCATCCTTTCTAAGATCTGTTGACTGCAAACGTGTGGGTTTATTTCTGGGCTCATTATTCTGTTCATTGGTCTGTGTGTCTTTTAGTATGCCAGTATCATAGTATTTTTGGTTACTGTTGCTTTACAATATATTTTGAAATTGTAATGCCTTCAGCTTTATTCTTCTTGCTCAAGATTGGTTTGTCTATTCTGGGTCTTTTGTGGTATCGTATGAATTTTGGGATTTTTTTCAATTTCTGTAGAAAATGCTATTGGAGGGACACCATGGCTCAGTTGAGCATTTGACCCTTGATTTTGGCTCAGGTCATGATTGCAGAGTCATGGAATTGATCCCTGTGTCAGGTTCCCCACTGAGTGTGGAGCCTGCCAGGGATTTTCTCTCTCTCCCTCTACTTCTCTCACTAGCTTGTGTGCTCGCTCTCGCTCTCTCTCTCTCTCTCTCTCTCTCTCTCTCTCTCTCTCTCTCAACATGTGNTCTAATCCATGAACATGGGCTGTCTTTCCATTTATGTATGTCGTCTTTAATTTTCTTCATTGATGTTTTATAACTTTTGGTATACAGGTCTTCCACCTCTTTGGTTAAGTTTATCCAAAGTATTTTATTCCTTTTGTATCTGTTGTAAATGAGACTGTTAGATTCCTTTTCAGATAGTTTTTTGAATATAGAAATGCCCTTGATTTTTGTATGTTCATTTTGTATCCTACAACTTTTCTGAATTCATCTCTTAGTTCTAATAGATTTTTTGAGTATTTAGTGTTTTCTTCATTTATGATCATGTCATCTGCCAACAGATAATTTTACTTCTTTCCTTTCTATTTGGATGCCTTTATTTTTTCTTTTTATCTAATTGGTTTGGCTAGGACTTCCCCTGGCAGAATTCTTAATTAAATAGAACTGACAAGTATGGCCACTCTTGCCTTGTACTGGAACTTAGAGGGAAAGCTTTGACATTTTCCCAGTTGATTATGATGTTAGCTGTGGGCTTTTCACATATAGCCTTTATTTTGTTGAAGTATAGAAAAGCCAAATCTTGAAAACAAAGAACATAATGAGTAAAGGGACATATGTTAATTCCAGTGCTACTATCGAGTTTTAGTAATTAAGACAGTATTGTACTGGCATAGGGACAGAAAACTAGATCAGTGCAACACAATGGGGATTCTAGAATTAATCCCAAACTTCTGATGTCAGTTGGGTTTTGACACGTGTCAAAGTAATTCAGTTGGGAAAATAAAGGTTTTTCAACAAATGTTATTGGAACAAGTGGATAACCATATAGGAGGGAAAAAATGAATCTTGACCCCCCTGACCTCACACTATACATAGAACGTAACTCAAGGTAGATCATAGATAGAAATATAATGCTTAAACTACAACGCTTCTAAAAGGAAACATAAGCAAGTATTTTTCCAATTTGGGAGTAGGCAATTCTTTGGGGGGGTAGGAAAGAAAGGAATATAAAAGTAAATATCTGGGGGTGCCTGGATGGTTCAGTTCGTTGAGCATCTGGCTCTTGGTTTCGGCTCAGGTTATGGTCTCGTGATATGTGAGTTTGAGCCCCACGTCGGGCTCTGTACCAGCAGTGTAGAGCCTGCTTGGGAGTCTCTCTCTGTCCCTCCCCTGCTCACCCTCTTGCTTTCTCTCTTTCTCTCTCCCTCAAATAAACTTTTTTTAAAAATTAAAAAAATACATAACTTGATCAGTTAGACCCCATGAGAATATAGAATTTCTGTTTATCAAAAGTTACCACTAAGAAAATCAGCAGACAAGCCAAATGCTTGGAGAAAATATTCATACAACATACTAAGCATACTACAAAAGTGGAAAAAAAAACTGATTTTGCTGTCATAATATCTATTCGGTTACTTGTTTACTGGTTTGCTGTCTCTCTCACAGAAATGTAATCTCCACGAGAGCAAGGTCTTCTACCAGTTTCTAGCTCAATGTACACAATAGGTGCTTATGAAATATTTGTTGAATAAATAGTTCATTTGTTTAGAAGGGCTGGGACTGTACCTTTACACTGGATCAGGGCTGGCATCATCCAGAGAGCTAACTCGGCTGTGTGTGGGAGGCTGTAACTGTGTACCTCTCACAGCTTAGGGTGGATCTGCATTGTATTTCCTGTGGTTGACAACTCGAGATGTCTTTATTTCATGCGTCTGCCTCAGAAAGTAAGATTTGATGTTGCTTAGTCACCAGGATACCGAAACAATCTTTTAGGCTTATTTTGTTCCTTGAGTTATCCCTATGCTTAGCTAGCAATTAAATTGAAATGGTCTGAAGGTACATCTTTTGGTTTGGTGTTTGGCAAACCCCAGGGCTTTATCATGGTTTCAGAGCTGTTGTCCCATCCTGCAGAGGATATCCAAGTTTTTCAAACTCTAGATGGAAGTGCTTAAAGGAGCTGCACGGCATCTTGGTGCAGAGAGCATCGACTCTGGGGCTCATTGCAAATGGGACTTCCCCAACCTCATCTTCTGTGCCCAAAAGCCAGCAAAGATACTGAACACTGAGAACACTGTGGCTATCGATTGTTTATATACCCGCCAGTGTTAAAATTTTGCTTTCAAATTCTCAAAATCAATTTCCATTTATTTGCACACAAGCGAAGGGGACAGGGTTTTGAACTCCATTTGGCGCCTAAGTAAACGCACCCGATAAATGCTTGCATTTTGGCCAACATTTCTAACCACCATCTGGAAGGGGCAAAGCGGGTAATTTGCAAAGCTGTGTTTACGCCGAATGAATTTGAAGAATTCTATTTCAGTCCAATATATACTTAATAATAAAACATTGGATTAGACAAACCAGAGATTACCATTACAGACACTTGTTACAGATTAGCCAAGCCTCGGTCACGGTTTCAATGATCCACGTTAGAAGGGATAATGCGTGCTGTGTGGTGTGAGCAGAAAGCCACTAAGCTGCCTTTGAGGAGGGGGTTCACCTGGGCTCTCCCAGGACTGTTCCACATTCCAGGTACCCATCGCTGGAGAACTCTTACCTTTCGTTACAGCTGTACATTTCTTGGACACTATATATACCAGGCACTGGGAGGCCCACTGAATTTTTCCATTTACAAAACACTCAAGTGCCTGCTCTCAGATAGTGCCCATCAAAGTATGCTTCATGAGCTCCCATTTCATAGGTGAAGAAACTGAGGTCCAGAGGGGATCAAGTGATGCCACACTGCTAGGGGCCGGATGAGCAGGATTCTAATTCCTCTCCGTGGCACTCCAGAGATTTGCTGTGTCTTTTTCTTCCCCGTCACAGATGTAACGTCAGCTAAAGGAGGTATCAGGATGAGATGAAATCAGAGACTGAGAGGGATGCAAGGGGCCTGCAGCCTGGCTCTTCTGAGCCCCAGGGCTCCAGCTAGTGCTTTTCTGGAACTATTATCAAAGGTCTGGACTCTGAGAATCGCCTCCAACAGCCTACTGATTTCCCAGCGAGAGCGATCCCTGAGTTCTCCCTGCGCCCGCTCCAACCTGCAGAAATATGGGCAACCCTTTGACCCCCACCCGGGAAGGGAAGCCTTCAGAGATGAAAGAGTGGTTCTGCCGGTGCCTCCCCGAGTGGGCTCTGCCTTCCCTCCGCCAGGCTTCAGGGCATCCAGGCTCTCTGTGACTTAGGGCTCTCTGGATGGAGGAAAGATCAGCGAGGACAGATGGCATCCTTAGGGCCTCAGTTGATGTTGGTCCTGAAGAGTTAAGTGGAGAGTTTATAGGATATAGTTTCCTTGCCAGTACGTGCACGGGAACTAGAGGGTGTGGGCCGGGGGGTGGGATGGGGGAGGTACTCTGGCTCCAGACTCCAGAGATCCTTGAGAGCAGAGCATGGCTGCTTTTGAGGATACTCACCAATTTCACATCACCGAAGGGCTTGGCTGAGGCCTGGGCCGCTCTACTTTCAAACCGGGCAATAGCCTGACACCCATGAATCAGAGAGTCTGACTGGAGTTTCTGCATTCAGACCAGGATATTCTGTCTCTGCAAATGGTTCTGGAGCTCAGGACTCACTGAAGCCTGTCCCTAGAGCTCTGAGACAGACCCCAGGGTACAGGTCTGGAGCCACAAGATGTTAGCCGCGGGAGGCGCTGCTGCAGCGGGAGGT
>NW_027527807.1:789373-792920 GCF_008692635.1 Crocuta crocuta
CAGAGGGAGGTAATACTCCACAGCTAAAAGGGTCCAGGCTTGAGAGCCGAGATAGGCATGGGTTAAAGCTCAGTTCTGCCACCATTTAGCTGTGTGACCTTGGGAAAGCTACCGAACCTCTCTGAGCATCAGTCTCCTCATGATTCCAGTTCCTTTGTGTGCATACTTCACATATATGTGCTCCCTGAGGACAAGGGCTGAGTCTTAGTCGTAGTGTGTCTAGTACATAGCACATAGTACTTGATAGCTGTTTGAGTATTTCAATTAACCTATCGATCAGTAGATTACCATAAACTCCCTTAGTGCTNGAACTCACAAACTGTGAGATCATGACCTGAGCTGAAGTCAGACGCGTAACCAGCTGAGCCACGCAGGCGCCCCCTCAAACACTTCTGGAAGGCCTGGTTAGGAATGTAGGCTTCAGAAAAGAGAATGTAGTATTTACTCCATTTTACTCCATAAANCCTAAGTGAAAGTCGGACGCTTAACCGACTA
Organism: Crocuta crocuta; assembly: GCF_008692635.1. Classification (NCBI taxonomy): domain Eukaryota; kingdom Metazoa; phylum Chordata; class Mammalia; order Carnivora; family Hyaenidae; genus Crocuta; species Crocuta crocuta. The sequence continues at coordinate 789,869 of NW_027527807.1, forward strand.
AGCCACCCAGGCACCCCTCCAATGTCTTCTTTTTAAAGTTAGTTTATTCTTTTTGAGAAAGAGAGAGCATGTGCAAGCAAGGAAGGGGCAGAGAGAGAGAGGGAGAGAATCCCACGCAGGTTCCGCACCATCAGCACAGAGCCCGACATGGGCCTCGAACCCACGAACCACGAGATGGTGACCTGAGCCCAAGTCAGGAGTCCTATGGTTAACCAACTGCGCCACCCAGGCACCCTGAGAATGGGGACGTCTGTTGGCAGCAGGAGAGCGGTGGGTGCAGACCTCCCTGTGGGCCAGGACCTGGTGGCCATGAGAAACGGACACCCTTTGTGAATCTGATCTTAATTGGTCTCGTCTCTGTGTGAGTCAAGTGTTGTTCCATTCAGTGCCATGTGACTCCTCTCTCTCTCGGTGACCTCACACAGTGGCTGATATAGTGGACTGCGATTCCCGGTGACAGGGATTTTTATCCTCTGTTCTGCACGTTGTACCATGGTACTCCTTCCTCGGAGGTGGTGACAGGTGTCACTCACTTGACAGTTCAACAAGCACCTGATATTTTCCAGGCATCGTGGAGGGGAGGTTCCAGGGAGGGGTAAAAGTAGTTAAAACCTGGTCTCTTCGTGCCAGGAGGCTCATGATTTATTGGGGAATACACATACCCTGGAATAATAGTTATCATTTGCTAAACGCCTACTATGTACGGGGCCTTCATCTGAACTGAGGCTCAGACTCATTACATTAGGTGTAAAGTTACATGTCTCGGTTTCCTTGGGACAGTCCTGGTTTATTCTTCCTCCCGTGGAATGACTGGCAACACCATTTTTACGCTCAAAGATGTTTTGATCTGAACAGTAACATACAGTGTCAGTTTAACCAAGAAACGTGGGTTTCTCCAACCTGCTGTTTTAGAAATACAACCAGAGTATTGTGTGAATCCCGAATAAGGAGCCATTAGGGCTTCGCTGCAGTGGATGGAGGAAGAGGGTCATGGAGGGGTTGGTCTTGAGCGCCGTATAGAAGTTTTGGCGGCACAGGTAGTGATTAGTGATGTTTTTCCTTTTTTGTTGTTGTTATGAATATCTTTGTATGTACTTGGATGTCCAAAGCCAGGATCGTGGAGTTCTTTTTTTTTTTTTTTTTAAGTTTTTTTTTTTTGAGAGAGAGAGCAAGAAAGAGAGAGCGGCAGAGAGAGAGGGAGAGAGAGAATCCCAAGCAGGGTCCATGCTGTCAGCATGGAGCCTGACAAAGGGCTTGAACTCATGATAATGACCGTATTCATTGACTGAACCAAAGTAAGTAAATGCCAAATTCTCCTTTATGCACCAAGCCTTGTGCCAAACAGGTCACGTTTAATATCTGGTTGAATCCTTACAAACCTACAAGATAATGTCTACAAACTGTCACCACCTTTTTACAGGAGAGGAAACGAATGATACATGGGGTTAAATAACTTGTTCAGGGTCACATGTAATCTTTATGGAGTCAAAAATCAGGTAATTCTGAGTTCAGAACTCACATTATTTTTTTAATTAAGATATAATTCACATATAATATTGTGTAAGTTTAAGGTGTACAAGGCATTGATTTGTGACATGTACATGTTGCAGGCGATTGCCATGATAACATTAGCTAATACCTCTACCACATCGCATAAGTTTCTTTCTTTCCCTTTTTTTTAAAAGTTTATTTACTTATTTTGAGAGAGACAGAGACAGCACGAGTGTGGGAGGGGCTGAGAGAGAGGGAGGGAGAGAGAGAGAGAGAATCCCAAGCCGAAATCAAGTTGGACGCTAAACCAACTGAGACACCCAGGTGCCTCTCAAGTCTGGTTGTTTTTAACAACTACATTACACTTTTTCCAAGACAGGTCAGTAGGGCAGGGAAGGTTGGCTATGTGGAGTATTAATGATCTTTTCTGTTGGTAAAGCCCTCCCGAGTTCACGAAGCTCAATTTTATATGCAATCTCACTGCATCCATTTTGCAGATAAGGAAACTGAGGCTTAGGGGCAGGAAGTGACTTTCTCATAGTCATTTGGGCAAACTGAATAAACTGANATATTTTATTGTTGACTATGGTCACAACGCTATGCATTAGATATCCAGGACTTACTCATCTTTTAACTGCAAGTGTGTTCGCTTTGACCAACATCTCAATTCTACCACCCCCAGGCCCCTGTAACTACTATTCTCCTCTCTGTTTCTTTGAGTTTGGCTTTTTTAGATCCCACACGTAAGTGATACCAGACAGCACTTCCATGCTTATTGTAAAATTAATTACAGTTGCCAAGATATGGAAACAAGCTAAGTGTCAACAATTGAATGAGTAAAGAAGATATTTTATGTATCTTTTATTTGCATATATATGTATCTTCTTTTATATATTTTATTTACTTCTTTTCTATATCTTCCCCCCCACACACACACATATATAAATGGACTGTCGTTCAGCCATGAGAAAGAAGGAAATCCTGCCATTTGTGACACGATAGATGGACCTTGAGGGAATTATACTAATTGAGATAAATCAGACTTCACATCCTTAAATCTTTCACTGTCCTACTTCTAGAAATTTCCATGATCTCCAGTCAGAATTTCACCATGGCCGGCACAGCTTTCCATTTCAGCCGGTCACGATAAACAGTGTCAGGGATCTTCTTTGTTTTCTCAGAGTTGCCAGCCATGTCATCCTGGCCAAATTCACTTCTCTTTCTCAGAGTCTGTTTCTTCATCTGTACAGTGGTCATAACTCCTCCCTCGCAGCCCGTGCCAGGGAGATTAAATGAGGAAATGTGTGGAGACTATCTAGCCCAGCGTCTCTCTGTTGATTACCCTTCCCTTCCCTGTAGTCATGCATCTTGCCTTTCTGTGAATAGTTGGTAGGATTATTCGGTTTCACCTTGGCGGTTGTCACAGCTGAAATCCAGCTCAACGCTTTTTCACATGAGGAATATGTAATTTTTTTTACATTAGAATTTAGATAAATCAGGGAAATTAAGTTAGAGCAGTTCTGTCCTTCCCCCCCCCCTCTGTAAAATCTAAGAATTTTTT
>NW_027527807.1:792929-808684 GCF_008692635.1 Crocuta crocuta
GGTGTTTACGTGAAAATATTAGCCTCCTGGGTGCCTGGGTGGCTCAGTCGGTTAAGCGTCCAACTTTGGCTCAGGTCATAATCTTGAGGTTTGTGAGTTCGAGCCCTGCATCAGGCTCCATGCTGACAGCGCAGAGCCTGGAGCCTGCTTTGGATTCTGTGTCTCCCTCTCTCTCTCTTTGCCCTTCCCCTGCTCGTACTCTGTATCTTTTTCTCTCAAAAATAAACGTTAAATTTTTTTGAAAAAATACGAATCTCCCAAAGAATGTACATCACAGAGGATCTCATAACTTGGCCTTTTTTTCCTTTACTTTATATTTTTAATAATGCATATGCATGGGGGAAAGGCAGAAGCTTCCAACGATTCTACACTGAAGAATAAGTTGTTTTTCCCTACCACCCCCAATCCCCAAGTCCTCCTTCTTACAGGCAGCCACTGCCACTACTTTGTGTGTCTTTCAAGAGATATTCTTTTCGCATATAAGCATGTTGGTAGATTTATATCTCCCTGGCTTTTCCCCACAAACATAATCTCATATTCGGCACACTGTTCTGAGCCTTGGTTTTATTATTTAACAATGTGTCCTGACATTCTTTCCATTGAAGTATGAATAGATTTCCCTCGTTATTTGTACTGGCTGTATGGTCTGCTGCTATTCCACATTTTTTTGAAGGCATTACCTTCATACACACATCGCGGCTCACATGAGCATAGATTGGTAAGAAAAATGGTTCTTCCCCAAATTCCTGGATCAAAGCGTACGTATGTTTACAGCGTTGCTAAACGTTGCCAAACTGGCCCCCAAACAGGTGTCTGGGTTTAATTACCACCAACAGTGATCCAGGGTGTTTCTTCACATCCTGGAACACAGTATGGTTTTTTAGCCTTTTCAATCCTCGTTGGAAGACGATCATTTATTTTAGTTTAATTTAGTATCTCTTTTACTCCGAGTTGATCGTCTTTTCATATATATTTAAAAGTCATTTGCATTCCTTCTTGTATGTACACATATGCTTTGCCCATTTTTCTTACGGATTATTCCATGTATTTTACTTGAGTGTAAAACCTATTTATACATTAAAAGATTTAGATTTTTCACCGCAAATGTTGAAAGTGTTTTGTCTACCACTTTCCTTTTGACTTCCTGTTGTTCATGGTATTTTGATGCATGGATTGTTTTAAATTTTAATGTCTCTCTCTCTCTTTGTTAATGGCTTTTGGCCTGTGCATCACACTTAGAAACATTTCTGAGAATATAATAAATCAGTTTTCTCTTGTAACTTTAGTGGTATCATTGTTTTAATTTAATTAAGTTTATTTATTTATTTATTAATGTTTTATTTATTTTTGAGAGAGAGGGACAGAGAGCGAGCAGTACAGGGGCAGAGAGAGAAGGAGATGCAGAATCTGAAGCAGGCTTTAGGCTCCGAGCTGTCAGCACAGAGCCCGACGTGGGTCTCAAACTCACAAACTGTGAGATCATGACCTGGTCCGAAATCAGATGCTTAATCGACTGAGCCACCCAGGTGCCCCATTAATGGTATCATTTTAAAGAAAATATTAATGTTTTTATTCATCTGGCTTTTATTTTAGGATAAGAAATGGGGCAGATATCCAACCTAATTTTTTTCAAATGTGTAGCCAGTTGGCCCAATACCATTTATTGAATAATTACTTTCCCCTTGTCGATTCTAAATGCCTCCTTAGTAATAAACCAGGTATATATATTTTACTGTTCGGTTCCATTGACTTTCTACTCATTTACTGGCACCAAACGGTGTTAATTACACTCATTTTATGTTATTTCCATAGCTGTTATTGCTAGTCCCCTCTCACTACTCTTCTTTTTCAGAATTTTCCTTGGGTTTCTGACAAGTCATGTTTCTATTTGAACTTTAGGATAAGTGTGGCTGATTCAAAATAGAATTTTATTTGTATTTTCCTGGGATTGTTGAAATTTATAAACATTCACAAGACGATTGTTTCGGTGAGAATCATTTCTTTTGTTTTTAATGTTTTTTATTTTCGAGAGAGACAGATCATGAGTGGGAGAGAGGCAGACAGAGGGAAACAGAATCCGAAGCAGGCTCCAGGCTCTGAGCTGTCAGCACAGAGCCCACCGTGGGGCTCAAAGTCGTGAACCGGGAGATCATGACCTATGCTGAAGTCGGACGTTTAACCAACTGAGCCTCCCAGGCGCCCCTCCCCATTTCTTACAGTAAGCATTTATTACTCTTCTATCAAGAAGAAAAAAATATTTTAAAAACAATGTTGACAGCATAGTTAAGAAATGTAACTTTGAAATAGAATTGTGACGCTCTGAGAGGAAGAACGGGACCAACATGGTCAAGTGCATAATCAGGGTAGACTAACTGGTGTGCTACAGTAACCCCGGAAGACGCAGCAGCTGTAAACAATAAGAAACAATGCTTTTTTCTTCCGGGCTACTGCAGGTCCATGGGGACTGGAGCAGGGAGGGGACAGCTGTTGCATATAATAGGTTTTAGGAGGCCAGCCCAGAACTGATAGGGTCACTTCCACTCACTTTCCACTGGCCAGCACTTAGTCCTAAGGCCATATCTCGCTGCAAGGGTGACTAAGAAGTGTAATCTAGCTGCATGCCCAGGACCAAGAGAGCGTGCATCCTGGCAAACACTCACAGATTCTAGTTAGTCTAGTAAGCATTTGTACGCTAGTGGTTTTGCACCATTTTCCAGGGAAGTTATTTGGGTTCTGGAGTGTCCTTCCCAGGAGCTTTCTCAAAGCTTTCTCAAAACTTTTGAGTGTACCCAGAACAGTCGAACGAGCAGAGATGTGTTCTGTCCCCCTGGATTCCCATGTGAATTTCTGGCATTGAGCCATCTCCAATCTGAAGTTAAACTTTCAGACTCTGATCTTCCCCCTTCCCCATCTGCTCTGACTCGGTATCTTCATGTAACTCAGTATCTGACCTTTGTCTAAGGTGGGTACTGCTTTTTCTGTGTGCGATCCTTTGGTCAACTGTCAGCATTTCCTTTCTTGTCTGAACTCGGTTCATCTCCTGCTTCCTGATCCGACGCTGGGTTGCTCGGTGTCATCTTACCTGGGGCTGATTGCTTCCTGGAGAAGGAGGGAATCACTTTTTCTTGTTCTGGTTTCTTGCAAGTGATTGATGCACTACTCACAGTTCACTTCCTGTGGTCACCTGCTCTGTGGCCTCTGGTACCCTGAGTTTGTGTAAGGAAGCTGTTGGATGTGCGCAGCACAGCCGGACTTGGCTTATCTGGAAGGGATCACTGATGGACAACTGACATCATCACCTTCTCTCAAAGTATCGAAATGCGGGACATATTGAAAACATTCTGTGTGTCCGCAAAGGACAAACCCTCAACACATATCCTAGGAAGCCGGGGTCCTGCTCACACTGAAATAAACTATTTGTTTCTTTCCCACAGGGGTTTCAGGGGCATGAAGCTCCTTTTATCACTCAGGACAAGTTTAACGTGATACGTTTTAAATGGAGCCTTTATTTAAGCAATTTCTGTGCTCTGCTCGTGTTTGGGAATCCAACAAGCTGCTACGCAAGCAAAATGCCTGGGGGTCCAAGACCAACCTTGGTATTGAAGTCCAGAGCTATTTTTAAAATCACATTTTCTTTCTGATGATACAAGCAATGCATAACAATGACTTATGCTTTTGAGTGCACACTCAGAGCTCGGTACGGGGGCTCCATGTTTCGCACGCACTAACTAGCCTTCACAGCCTCTTCTGAGCTAAATATGATTTCTGTTTAATTTAGAAGGATTCTGAGGTCCAGAGAAATCCAGTATCTTGTGCGGGTTCACACAGCTGGGAGGTGGTAGCGCTAGAATTAGAACTGGGCTCTTCTGACCCTGGTGTCTACACACACTTTACGGCCACCAAATCTTGCCTCTATACTTGACTAGTGCAGCAAATTTCAAAGAGGTGCAATATAATGAAAAAGAAGAAAAAAACAGGAAGCATAAATATTAGCATAGTACCTTAACCTGGAGATATCTATTGTATTTGGTACATTTTTTCCTAAGTGCTTACTCTGATGGATACATTAGTAGATTTCTTTAATGAACAAGGTTTATTCATGGTTTTGTGCTCTGTTTTTAACATTTAACCCCTTATTGTGAGCATATTTTCAAGTCATTAAATTTTGTCGAAAGCCTTTTCATGGTTGGTGCCATAATTCACGTAACCAGCCCCTTATTACTGGATATTTTTCTGCGGTCAGTTTTTGCCATTAGAAAACCAATTGTAGATAATTCTACCACGAATCCATTCGACTATATTTTGACTGATTATTGCCGTGTTGTTTCAGACCCTTGACACATGTCATCAAATATAACCTGATTCTCGATGGTATCTGTATCACTCAGTCATAATTGACCTTGATAGACTTCATAATTTATTCTCACCACTAGGAGAAGCATCTTTTTTGTATGGCCATTGAATACAAAACAGGTTTGGATTTTTACAAAAGATTTGGATTCTTTTTTTAAAGTTTTTTTTTATGTTTAGTTTTGAGGGAGAGGGAGGGAGGGGCAGAGAGGGAGGGACACCCAGAATCAGAAGCAGGCTCCAGGCTTCGAGCTGTCAGCACAGAGCCCGACGCAGGGCTCAAACTCATGAACTGCAAGATCCTGACCTGAGCCGAAGTTGGACACTTAACCGACTGAGCCCCCCAGGCGCCCCTGGATTATTTTTAAGTGCCATGTCTTTTTCCTTTTCTAAAGAGCTTTGTCTTGAGAATAAAGGTAGGATTGGGCTTCTGACCCAGGGGCTCAGGAAGGGCTTGATGGCCTCAGGCTGTCTGAGGTGGAGTTAGAGGCACCTAGAGCTGTATATGGCTACTGTACTGTAAAAGTTGGGAGGGCCTACGGAACAGAGGCTGAGGGGGGTCTGCCAGGTGTAAGGATTTGGAAACAATGCAGATACACCATTTGCAGCTACATTCCATTCGTGAGATTGGCATTCTTGAATAAGGAAGAGAGATAAAAACAACTGAGCACGTACAGTCTCTTCCAGTTTAGAGACTTAATGAAAAATCGTACGTGTTTGAAGCTGTCATGACTTTTCCTAAGGTGTTGCCCTGTAACTGCCCTGTAAGGCACACAGATTAAGTACTATTATCTTCCCTTTATGGAAGATAACAACAGTCACAGTGGAAATTGATCAAGCACATACTATGGGACAGTCATTGTGCTGACACTTAACATGTATTGTCCTCTTTCATGTGCAAAAGAACCCTATGAAATAGGGACTATAGTTCATGGATAAGGACAGCGAGATATAATGTCACTAATTTAGCAAGTGACAGAATGGGATTTGAATCTACTTAGTCTGTCTCCAGAGAAATCTCAGAAAGATTAAGGGCCTCATTTAAAGTGTCCCAGAGACTGAGCAGTTGAACTGCAACCGGTTTCCGGGTCTGTGTGTTCAGTGACCTTTTCTCTACATCAAGCTTCCACTGTAGCCATTTGGGTGCGGTTGGCCATGTCAGCCCTCACCGGAAGTGCCCAACACTGTTAAGAGTCTTTCTAACACAGACCAAACTTGCTCACAAAAGCACAGTGACAAATCATTGTTTTGTTCTCTGACATCTGTGTATGCCCCTGTGTGTGTTTGTACCTTTGGGAAACTGAACGTTCCCACAAGCACTGCTCACCAGCGAGTGGGTAGAGGAACCAAGGTCCAAGGTCACATAGCTGGGGACGAAAGCCGAGATCATAAAGCGCCTCTCACACAGTTGTTGAGAGCACTCTACGCAGATGGGAAACTGCTTGTCACAAAGTCAGCATTCAGTAAACAATAGCAAATATTAATAATGACGATGATGATGACAATAACAACGATTCTGTTAACATGACACGGTAATGAGGTCTTGTGCGTCATGAACCCTGTTCTCAACAAAGGACCACCGGAGTCCTTCATTGTCTTTCTGGACCAAACAACTCCCTGGGCAACTTGAAAATATTGAGTCGACTTTATATGAAGAATGCCTCTTAGAACATTGCCGATAAGCTCGGAGAAGCTGCCTAACCCCAAGCCCCTCACATTTGTACCAAAACTACAGAGGCTTCTAAGCAGAGGCATATTTCCAATGTGACAGGCTCACGCGTATCTTTGATAAGCTGGGGCACTTCTACTTTTCCACACTGTACTTGGACGTGAGTCCACGTCAGCACGATAGGAAGCAACAAGCTACCGAGTCCCTGCTATTTTAAGTACCCAATAGCGAAATCCTGTGGCAGCGTGGGAAACTTACCTCTCCAGAATGTGCCAACACAGTGGGATGGATTTAACTGGAATCTCATACCCAGTGTCCCTCACCAGCAGTGTGTTTCAGTCGTCCTTGCTTACTGTATGAAGGGGTAATTTTCCTTCCCGATGAAGAGGCACTCCAGTCACAGACTATAATTTTCTAAGGAGAATTACTGGGCCCCTGTTTTGAAAGAAGAGGTCATCTGGGTGGACAGAAATGAATAGTTTTCTGGGATGGTATTCCCTTTAATGCTAAAAGATATGCTGTATAGATTCTAGCTTAAGTTTTCCTATGAACAGTGAATGCAAACAGTGAGAGTCTCTGGTCCCCTGCTCTCAAAGCCATATATTCTAGTGGGGCTGGAACTAGACATGGCCCTCAGTTGGAGTTCTGGCTGTCATTATACTAGGGAGTTCTTCGCTGCTGTGTGCATTAGATTAGTGTGCTCGTTGGGAAGTGGGAAAGCAAAGCAAGCGATGGGCCTCAGAGAGGTACAGTGAGGTTTAAGTGGGTTTGTATCATTAGCCCGCCTCACACCAGCCAGTGTTGTATATTATTAACATGCCCAGGCCAGCCATTACCATGAGAACAGGCCAGAGGCATGTGGTAGATATGAGAAACCCCATTCCCATGACCAAAATACAGTGTAAAATTAGGAGAAGACTTGTCGTTTTACTGGGCCTCGACTATGTAAAAGAATATTGTGGTGGGGATGAGCACTGAGTGTTATGTGGAAACTAATTTGACAATAAACTATTTGTAAATAAAAAAAAATATATTGTGGTGGACGCCTTACTAAAAGTATTGCCAAACCTGAAAATAATCATGTGGGATAGATACTATTACTATCATACCCATTTTATTAAAAAATATTTTTTAATGTTTGTTTATTTTTGAGAGAGACAGCATGAGCAGAGAGAGAGGGAGACACAGATCAGAAGCAGGCTCCCGGCTCTGAGCTGTCAGCACAGAGCCCGATGCGGGGCTTGAACCCACAGACGTGAGAACATGACCTGAGCCGAAGTTGGAGGCTTACCCGACTGAGCCACCCAGGTGCCCCAATTGTATCCATTTTAAAGATAAGGAAACCAAGGTTCATAGAAATTAGTTTTCCAAGGACAGTCGGTAAGAGACAAAGCTGAGGTTGAACCTAAGTAGTTTTATTCCAGAGCCTGTGTTCTTAACCACTGAGCACAGTTACTAAAAATCAGGTGTGTTGCTGTGGATACCAGACCACTATGGAGATTTTACACTGTATTCATTAGAATACCTGTGTCCAGTTCTGTGTGGAGCACTTCATAAACTGTAACCTCACAGCAGCCTTGAATGTTAAGTAGTTATCATCTCCACCATACAGACAGGGAAACTGAGGTATACAGTAACTTCCCCAAGGTTGTCTACTTGTACAGAGCTGAGCCTCAAACTCCAGTTTTTCTGATTTGAAAACATCAGCCTACAAGGACGCTACAAAGATGAATAAAACAGGGCCTTTCCCCATTAGGAATGTGTGTTCTGACGAGTGGGCAATGACTTTGGACATGAATCACTGTGATGTAAAGTCCAGGGTAAGTTCCATATGAGTAATAAACAAGAAGAAAGAGAAGCAGGGGAGAGGGGACAGAAGAAGTGGAGGAAGTAGGAAGGAGGTGGAGAATGCGAAGAAGTAAACCTGTAGAAGAGACATCTCACCGTGGTTCAGGAATGTCTGCATGAAGGATGGGGTAGTAAAGTGCATCCTTGAGAGATGGATGAGATGGGAATGGACAGAGCTTCCTTTTATTTCAAGCATGCTATCTGCCGGGCATCGCACTAGGAACTTCACATCCATTAAGACGGAGTCTCACGACAACAACATCATTGTTTCCAAACGGGCTAAGCAAGCAGATGTTGCCAGATGTGGGTGAATGGCATGAACACAGCCCTGGCCCAGGGACCATGAATGGATGTGTTGTTGGAAGAGGGAATTCACAGTAGTATTAGAAAGGTCCCCTGGGCCCCCATTACCCGGGATCTGGCGCTCTGCCGTATTCACAGTGGAGAGTTAGTCACATTGCCTGAGACGGTGGAAGGGAAGGAAAGAGAGCTGGGTCGTAGGAAGATTCTAAGGCATTGGTATGCGAGGATGAATTGAATGGTACTAACTAGCAAGAGTGAAGACACTACCTCTATACTCCATGCACAGGGTCATAGGCACAGGCCCCAGAGGACTGGGTCTGAAGCGAAGCTCTGTCCTTGATGAACAGTGTGCTTTTGGGCAAGGCATTCTGTCTCTCTGGACCCTCTGTTGTCTCAACTGTAGAGTGAAGATGATGACAATAGAATATACCTGCCTCTCAGCAATGCTGTGAGGAGTAGACAAGACAAAATATGTGAGATGCTGTGCCCAGTGCTTGACCCACAGTAATCCTGTGGTACGGGAGAGCCCCTGTTTTTTTTTTCTCTCTCTCTCATGAAAAGCACTGAGACCAGCTTGAAAGCTTGGAGGCTGCTCTTGTGATCTGGGCACCCAGGATGCAGCCCCAGATGGTGGGAAGAGCAGACGGGAAGAGAAGAAATAATGACGGTCAGTGTAAGACAGCAACTCTCTGCATGACTAGGCTGTTGAGGAAAACAAAATCTTACTTTAGCCAGAATATTCTGCTGTCAAATGCAAAATGGATTTGAAAATGAAAATTAGCTGTCACGTGCAGTGTAGTATTCATAGGGCTTTTGTTAGACTGGAAGACATTGACTCCAATTTTGTAGTATCTGTATCTATCATTCTTTAAGCACTCAGTGCGGTGATTTCCTGTCTCCCAAAGCCTTTCCATTTTGCAACTGTTGAAATGAAAGGTTTTAAGATAAAGAAAGGGATTTGAGAATATATGAAAATGAGTCCTAAAATGGAAGATTGAGTTTCATATTTACAACCTTTTATTCTGTGATTCAGTGCATTTTCATCATTTCCATTATGTTTTCTGAACCGGCATTAATGTTAAAGATATTAAGTCTGATATTTCATTAAAGGGAGGTTGCCCGTTCATACTATTGCTGTCCAGGGCTTTTAGTCACTCGTCTTAGGTAGCTGGAGCTGAATGTTTCCACCACAAGCCCATGTCGGCTATTTGATCCATAAATCAGGTGCTGGAGAGAATGAGTTCAGGAATCCAAAATGTCAGACATACCTTTGATTTCAGTATTCAGCCCCCAACAAAAAATCCTGGAATGCCAACCTCCAGTCCTTTCTTAACAAATGAGTTTATTAGCTGGTCATTCAACACACTGTATATGCCACATAATTAATTTCATAGTAAGTTGGCTTAAACCCAGATAAATGGACAATTAGCCTCTCTTCTGAGAACAGATCCATTGTCATAATTGCTAATGAAAACAAAATTCACATGCATACAAAAGACAGAAATAACCCCACCTCCTCTCTTAGGTATTTGCTACAGAAGATAAAAAACAATCTGTATTATCTAGTGGGAGTAATTCACTTCATTTTTTCTTTTTCTTTACCTTGCTGTGATAATCAAGTTTTCTTATGGAGCTCTCCTATCTTATTTACATTTAATTCTCCAGCTTCTCTTACTTGAAATCTAAAGCTTGCGTTTAACACTGGCATATATTATTAGCTAGATTTCTAATACCTAGATAAAATAGAGAGCATATAGATTTCATCAGAAGGCTTTAAAATCATAATTAAAATTTTAGTGATTTATAATGTGTCTGTACATTTATAGCTGAAATATCCGAATGAAAAAAAGGATACATATGTTGAGATGGCACATACTTTGATAATTCCTCTGCTGTAGACAATAGTATGGATGGATCAAATATAGAAAAGATAAAAATGCACAGTGGTCTTGGGCAGAAGGTAGGCATGTGCACGGATCAGATACAGAAAAGAACAGCCTGGTTTTGAGTTGGGCTGAGTTTTGTGGGGCTCCTGCTCTAGCCACAGGCGACAGGAGCCAAGAATTAGGCAGCTAACGTCATCCACATGAGGAGTATCAGGACTAATTCAGTGCTTAAAACCAAGAGCTGGAAAGGAGGGAGAGAACACTTCACCAGTCTCCTGAAAGGAAACCTCATGGCACAGGATTGAATCAAATTGTCCATTTTGTTCCGTGAAAAGATCTGCCAAGTCCCTGATATTCCTTCTGGGCAGAAACTCCAAAATGACCCTGTAAGACCTGGTTCTGGGAGAGGGACCTGATGGGCAGAGTGGAGACTGCTACAAAAATCTAGATGGGAAGGGAGGAAAGTAGAAACGGAGAGAAAAAACAAGCCCTACGCGTGTCACTTCTAAGAGAGCACTTGCACAACACAAAGAAAAGTGCCTCCTTCATATTTGTGGCCCCGCTGCCTAACTCTGCTTCACTAGGCACTGCTAGGAATCTGCGAGTCCAGACAAATATAAATAAAGCATACGTAAGTAAGCAAGTTAGTGAGAGTGCTTCCTTACAGAAAATGTTAGTAAAGGTAGAAGGAATTCTAGAAAATCACCATTGGGCAATACTTGTCAACGGATGACGAGGCTGCTGGGTTTTGAGGTACTCATTGATAACAAAGTGGCAAATCGTGACTATCCAGTGTGGAGAAGACACCACTGTAACCAAGTGATCTAAATTAGCATCACCAGGAACGGGACATGTAGATATCGTGTGTTTCTTGGGAAGATGCAATGAGCATGGCATGGCGTTTCTGAGCTAGCCCTGCCGCGGCTGTATAACCTGAATTTAATCACGGGGAAAAAGCTCAAACCCAAATTGATGGACATTCTACAGAATAAACGACCTGTGCTCTTCAAAATTGCCAAGTGCGTGACAGGCCAAGAAATGCTGAGAGGCCGTTCCAAATGAAAGAACACTACAGAAACATGACAGCTAAATGCGACACACAAGCCTGGATCGGATCCTTCTGTTATAAAGCACATTGACGACACACCTGGTAAAGTAGAAATGAGATCTTTAGATTATAAAATTGTATCTGTGCCCATTTCCGGATATTTGATTATTGTACTATAATTGTATGAAAGGATGACCTTGTTTCTAGAAAATATACACTGAATTATGAAGGATATAGAGGCTTTCTGTCAGCCATCTTCAAACAAAGCAGTTTGGAAAAATAATATAATAGGTATAATTATGTGTATATGTGTATGCGTACGTACAATATTAACATTTGTGGAACCTGAGAATTTTTTTTTTTTACAATTTTTACAGCTTTTCTGTCCGTCTTAAGTTATTTAAAAATAAAATGAAAATCTGTATGATAATAAAAGTACTATACTACCAAGACAAGTGTTATCTTGCTAAAATGATAATTAAAGGTAGTTTTGCATTCTTTACTGCATTTGATAGGAAAATTGAAAATAAATGAATTAAGTGCTCAACTTAAGAAACCAGAACAAAGTAAAAGTGAACTAGAAAGAAAATGAGAGGATCAATAGAATAGAAAATTGGCTCTTTGGGTGGGAGACAAAAAAGGAGTCGTAATGAGAAAAAGAACGGTAAAGAAAAGACAAACAATATTAGGAACAAAAGAAGGAATACATCAGCTACACAGATAAATTAGAGATTTCAGTGATCATAAGATATAACTGTAATTAACTTTGTACCCATACACTTGAAAACATAAAAGGAATTAATATTTCCTTAGAAAAAGGTATCCACAGTGATTCAAGAAGAACATAAACCTCTATACATCAGTGAACTGAATTGATACTCAAAAATTTTCCATCTGAAAAGACACTAGGCTCAGG
Source organism: Crocuta crocuta (assembly GCF_008692635.1). Lineage (NCBI taxonomy): Eukaryota > Metazoa > Chordata > Mammalia > Carnivora > Hyaenidae > Crocuta > Crocuta crocuta. Next base: position 804,950 of record NW_027527807.1, read on the forward strand.
TAGTTTTCCAGAAAAATATTACCAAATCTTTTGGGATCGGATAATTACTCTTTGACAAACTGTTTCAGAGAACAGAAAAAATAGGGGAGAAATATCTAAGAGATTCTGGAAGAACTAAGCAGAGGCTCCCATTCCACCTGATATTCAAATTTTCTATAAAGCTAGAGTAATTAAGACACTGGGTCATGGTGAAGGGAAGACAAAAACACTGATGAACTAGAATGGGGAGCCAGGAAGATATTTGTATGTGCGCAGAGCCTGGATAAACATATCAAATCAGTTGGGGGAAGGAAGTATCAGTCAATAAATGGTTCTACTACAATTGGGAATAACATGGGACCAAATAAAATTAAAGCTATGTCACATATACTACAAAGTCCAACACAGGAGACCATCTTTATGACTATAGGACAGGAAAAGTCTTCTTTAAAAAAGCAGAAATCGTGGGGCGCCTGGGTGGCTTAGTCGGTTAAGCGTCCGACTTTCGCTTAGGTCATGATCTCGCGGTTTGTGGGTTCGAGCCCCGCGTCGGGCTCTGTGCTGACTGCCAGCTCAGAGCCTGAAGCCTATTTCAGTCTGTGACTCCCTCTCTCTCTGACCCTCCCCTGCTCACGCTGTCTCTCTCTCTCTCTCGAAATAAATAAAACATAAAAAAAAAATAAAAAAATAAAAAAGCAGAAATCATAAAGAGAACAACTAATAAATCTGACTCTGTAATGAAAAAAATTCTACAGAGACACCATTGAATATCTTGAAGACACAATGTGGAGCGAAAAAACCAAGTTGCCTCATGATGCAGTGTGATTCCATTTGTTCAGTGTTGAGAAATACACTAATGGTGTACATTGTTCATGGATGTGGTTATGTATTATAAAATTATTTAAAAACATGGGAAATTTAAGACTGAATTCCTGACAAGAAAGGTGGCGAATGGGGTTGGGGAGAATACAGTGGGGTTCTCAACTGTGTCTGAAATGTTTTCTTTATTATTGAGGTATGATTGACACATGACATTATGTGAGTTTCAGGTATACAACATAATGATTTGGTATTTGTATATAGAGAAATGATCACCACAGTTCAGTCTAGTTAGTGTCCAATACCACACATAGTTACGGATTGTTTTCTTGTGAGAGTTGTTCTACTGGTAAAATCTACAGGACAGTATTATTAACTATAGTCATGATACATTATATCCCACAATTATTTTATAACCGGAAGTTTCTACATTTTTACCCTCTTCGTACATTTTGTTCAGCCCTACCCTCTTACTCTGGCAAGCACTGCTCTGTGTTATAGAGGTTTTTTTTGTTCTGTTTTGATTCCACATATAAGTGAGATCATATAATATTTGTCTTTGACTTATTTCACTGAACATAAAGCCCTTGTGGCCCATCCGTGTTATCAGAAATGGCAAGATTCCCTTAATTTTTATGGTGAGTAATATTGCATTGTACATATGCTGTTGTACACAAGGCTACAGTGAACATGGAGGTACATCATCTTTTTGAGTCAGTGTTTCCATTTCCGTAAGATAAATATCCAGAAGTGGAGTTGTAGGTCATATGGTAGTTCTGTTTTTAATTTTTTGAGGAATGTTCATACTGTTGCCCATAGACGCTACACTGATTGACATTCTCACCAACAGTGCATGAGGGTTCCGTGTTCTCCACATCTTTGCCAACGCTTGTTTTCTCTTGTCTTTTGGATCATAGCCATTCTAACAGATGTGGGGTGGTACCTCACTGTGGTTTTAATTTGCATTTCCCCAATGGTTGGTGATATGGAGTACCTTTTCATGTATCTGTTGGGTGTGTGTGTATCTTCTTTGGAAAAAGGTCTATTCAGATCCTCTTCCCCTTTTTAAACTGGATTTTAAAATTTTTTTTTTTGTTATTGAGTTGTATGAGTTCTTTATATATTTTGGGTATTAGCCCCTTAAGAGATACGTGCTTTGAAAATATTTTTCATCACTCAATAAAGTGTCTTTTCATTTTGTTGATGGTTTCCTGTGCTGTGCAGAAGTTTTTAAATTAAAATTTTTAAACGTTTATTTTTGAGAGAGAGAGAGACAGAGACAGAGAGCACGAGTTGAGGAGGAGCAGAAAGAGGGAGATACAGAATTCAAAGCAGGCTCCAGGCTCTGAACTGTCTGCATAGAGCCCAACATGGGACTCAAGCCTGTGAACCAGGAGATCCAAGACCTGAGCTGAGTCAAACATTTAACTGACTGAGCCACCCAGATGCCCCTAAATTGGACTTATTCCCATTCATTTATCTTGTTTTTGTTGCTTTTGCTTTTCTTATCAAATACAAAAAATCATTGCCAAAACTGTCAAGGAGCTTACTGCCTTGTTTTCTTCTATGAGTTTTTATGGTTTCAGGTCTTATGTTCAACTCTTTAATCCATTTCCAGTTAATTTGTGTGTGTGTGTGACATAAGATAGTTGTCTGGTTTCCTTCTTTTCCATGCAGCTGTCCAGTTTTCCCAGCACCATTTATTGAAAAGAATGTCCTTTCCCCATTGTATATTCTAGGTTCCTTTGTCACAGATTAATTGACCATATATGTGTGGGTTCATTTCTGGGTCCTCTATTCTGTTCTGTTGATCTATGAGTCTGTTTTTAGGCTGATACCATACTGTTTTCATTACTGTAGCTTTGTAATACGGTTTGAAATAAGGAAGTGGAAGTCTTCAGCTTTGTTCTTCTTTCTCAAGGTTGCTTTGGCTACTTGGGGTCTTTTGTGGTTCCATACAAATTTTAGGATTATTTTTTTTCTACTTCTGTGAAAAAAAAAAAGCCATTGGTGTTTTGAAGGGGATTGCATTGAATCTGTAGATTGTTTTGGGTAGTGGGGACATTTTAATAATATCAATTGTTTCCATTCATGAGCATAGAACATTTTTCCATTTATTTTGTCTTTTTCATTTTATTTCATCTATGTCTTATAGTTTGTAGGATATAGATCTTTCATCTCCTTGGTTAGATTTATACCTAAGTATTTCATTCTTTTTGATGCTATTGTTAATGGGGTTCATTTCTTAATTTCTCTGATAGTTTGTTATTAGTGTATAGCAGTTCAGTAGAGTTTTGTATATTGCTTTTGTATTCTACAAATTTACTGAACTTATTAGTTACAATAGTTGTGGTGTCTTTTAGGGTCTTCTATATGTCATATCATCTGCAAATAGTGACAGTTTTGCTTCTTCCTTCCCAATTGGATGCCTTTTATTTCTTTTTCTTGCCTAATTGCTCTGGTTAGGGTATCCAGTACTATTTTGAATAAAAGTGACAAAAATGGACATCCATGTCTTGGTCCTGATGTGAGTAGAAAAGCTTTTAGCATGATATTAGCTGTGGGTTTTTCATATATGGCTTATGTTGACTTATGTTTTCTCTCTACTCACTTTGTTGACAGTCTTTATCATAAATGGATGTTGACTTTTGTCAAATGCTTTTTCTTACATCTATTGAGAGATCATATGATTCTTATCCTTCATTTTATGAATGTGGTGAATCACACTGATNTTATTAAAAAAAAAAAAACATTTTTTTAATGTTTATTTTTGAGAGAGAGAGAGAGAGACAAAGTGCGAGCTGGGGAGGGGCAGAGAGACAGGGAGACAGAATCTGAAGCAGACTCCAGGCTCTGAGCTGTCAGCACAGAGCCCGATGCGGGGCTGGAACCCACGAACCCTGAGATCATGACCTGAGCTGAATTCAGATACTTAAA
>NW_027527807.1:808690-809363 GCF_008692635.1 Crocuta crocuta
TGGTATGGGTATCGTGAAATGGTTTTTATTAATTAAAAAAATAAGGTTTGTAATAAATAAGGGCTAAAATTAAGATTTGATAATGCAGGGTGTAGGTAAATGGATATTTGTAATATCATCTATTCACATCTCTATGCTCAAAATACCAAAACCCCATATCCAAACTGTGTACTTACTATAGGGCAAAAGTATCAGTCTAGATCACGATTGAACTCCAGGGTCAACCATTTGCTAGGTGTGTGACCTCTGCCAGATTATTTAATTTCTTAGTATCTCAGTTTCTTCACTTGAAAATTGTTAATAAATTGTACTACTTAAAGTGTTGTTGTGAGAATTACATGAAATGATGCATGTGAAGTGTTTTGCATAGTGCATGGTACTAATAAGTACTGAATGCTCTCTGGCCTTTGTGGTCATTTTTAACAAATCTCCCAAATGTAAATTTTTTTTAATTTATTTTTGAGATAGAGAGCACCAGTGGAGGAGGGGCAGAGAGAGAAGGGGGACAGAGGATCCAAAGCGGGCTCTGAGCTGTCAGCAGAGATCATGACCTGCGCCAAAGGCGGATGCTCAACCGACTGAGCCACGCAGGCACCCCTAGATCTCCCAAATTTAGATTGTTTTTGGCCATCTTTTATTGTTTTAATAATGTTTCATTTTGAAATACTTTCAC
>NW_027527807.1:809427-814270 GCF_008692635.1 Crocuta crocuta
CATTCTTATTGTATTGTTTGGGTTAAAAAAAAAATCTTAAAGGGGAAACCAAACCACCATGTAGCTATGGTACAAATAGACTATGTAGAAGGCAGAATGTAACCGTGGTTAAGAATGTAGGCGTTGTATCTTAACAGTCCTCAGTGGGATCTCAGCTTTCCTACTGAACACCGTGTGACTTGGTGTAAGTCACCCAACTTCTCTGAGTCTTTGTGGGAAAAAGTTAGCATGGCGTTGCAATAGTGGCCAGTGGTCTATCCTCTGAATCAGTGAGTAGCCCCTAGATTTCTGAGCTGGGGTTATTTTCGTGGCATTGGCCGAAATGCTTAGAGTGGCTTTCCCTGATGTACAGAGAGCTCTGTGGTGTGGCCTTTTTCTCTGTGAATCAGAGGCACACGAATGAGACTGAGCTTCAGAGGCCTGAGGCCAAAGTTCAAATATCCTAGATTCTTCTTTTGGAACGCGCGCGCGCACTCGTGTGCATACATGTCCTCCTGATTTGTTTGGAGTTTTTTTTTCCCCAACTCATCAAACCTAATTTCCTTTGTCACCTTACTCTCCTTTGTTCTGGGCTGAGGCTTTTAGAGATGGCTATTTTTCTCTTGGAGAGCAGAAGGCCTGATGGTACCGCCCTTGATGGGTTCCTCACTAGAGCAGCCGTGAACAAACCTGGCAGAAGGGATCACCAACTCAGGGTGACTTAAGGGGAGACAGAAACAAATTTTGGTGCCGTAAAACACCGAACTCCCAAAGTGGGTCTGAGAGGTTTGACGAGTCTTCAGCAGTGTTTCCCCGCCTCTATCTAAATGAGAAAAATAGACAAGGTAGTGCATTTTTCCTGAAGGTTTTTTATTAAATGTTTATTTATTTTGAGAGAGAAAGAGCAAGTGGGCAGAGGATAAAGAGAGAGAGAATCCTAAGCAGGTTCCGTGCTGTCGGCGTAGAGGCCGATGTGGGGCTCCATCTCACCAACTGTGGGATCGTGACCTGAGTCCAAATCAAGAGTCATTCGCTTAACAGACCGAGCCACCCGGGCGCCCCTCCGGAAGCTTTTGGAAAGGAGTGAACATAATGACACGTCCTCTGATTTGAGAAGATGCTGTTTCAACTTTTTTGGAGATAAAATGGCTTTTCTTTTTGGAAACTATCATGGTAGGTTTTCAGAATGCCCTCACTGGATGATCAAACTTTGTAAGTCTCACATATGCCCCCATCATGTTCATTGGCCCTGTTGCTGGTCCCTGAAATAAAAAAATTAGGGATCATTGAGTCCGACCGCCAAAGATGAAAAGTTTCTTCAGAATTAAGTTCCGATCTCAATTTTACAGATAAGTCAGTTGAAGAACTGAAAGTCACATAGCAGGTTTGTAGCACAAACCAGCGCTGGAACCACATCACCTGATACTCAGGCTACTGAGCCTTCCTCTCCCCCTTGGTCTCACTGTATCACAAGTTTGTACCATGCACGGTTTATTTCCTGTTTTGTTTTAAATTCAGGAACTAAGAGAACAGCCAAAACCCCGATGGGAAATGATGACGCCCGCGTTCCCTGTCTCATAGCCGTTAACCCTGCCGGAGTGGAGGCGGGCAATAAAATGGTCACTTCAAGTTTTTGCTGACGTGCTCACTGTTGAGTCAGAAGAAGTGCCTACTCAGGGCATTAATTTCTGATTAACTCTTAATCCCACCAGGTTAGAGAGTAGGATGGAGAAGACTGAGAATTCACATATGCTTTTCAGATCACTAACTAGCAGCGGCTTGCAGGAGTGGGTCAGTGCTGTTACAGAGAGGAAAACCGGAGGTTTCTGGGTGCTACCTAAGGCCAGGACAATCAGCTTCTGGGCTAGGGAAGTGATGGGTGTGGAGATGGGTCAAAATTGGGCCATTTGAGTAGCTCACACCTAGAATTCTAACAGCAGTGCCAGTGGGATAGAGACCCTAGAGTCCTGGAGAGGAATTGCTCTGGGAAGCCTCTATATGCTTGGCTTAAAGGAGCCCTGGCCTTTGAATAGACGGNACCTCATAATGTTTTCTACCAGTGTTTTCATTTCCTATGCTTGCTGTAACAAATCGCCGCAAACGTAGTGGTTTAAAATAACACAAATGTATTATCTTACAGTTCTGGATGTCCAAAGTCCAAAATGGATCTCACTGGGCTAAAATCCACGTGTCCACAGAGCGGTGGCCCTTCTGTAGGCTCCACAGGAGAATCCATTCCTTTCCTTTTCTGGCTTCTAGAAGCTGCCTGTATTCTTTGTCCTGTGGTGGGATCACTTAAACTTCTGTTTCTCTTGTCACATTGCCTCTATCTTTCTGAGTCTAACCCTCCTGGCTTCCTCTTTCGAGGACCCTTGTGATTACGTGGGTCCCATCAGGATAATGTAGGATAATTTGCCCTGCTCAGGATCCTTAGCTGAAAACACATCGGCCAAACCCTTTTGCCATGCAAGGTAACATTCACAGGTTACAGGATGGAGATTTGGATATCCTGGGTGGGGTGTGGGGGGCGTTATTTAGCCTACGACATCTAGTAGGCTAGTTGTGTGTGGAACCCCAATCCATAGATTGTATCAAGGCAAAGCAGCTGTAGTTAAAGTCTTACCCATCCGGTCTCCATTGCTTACTCTCTGCGACAATCCCAGAGGCACCCAGCGGAACCTTGTGGCTCTGTGACCAATTTGAATAGAGCCGATTGATACGTGAAGAGAGGACACCATTTGGAAACACCCCAACCACCACATCCTCGCTTTTCATTATACTCTTCAGTGAAACCTGATGCCTAAGAGACCTGGCTCATTTCACCCTGCATCACCAGGCTCAGAGGTGCTCAGTGTTTGTGGAATGAATGAATAACCGATTAGTGAATGAAAAATCCTTAGGCAGCATCCACTTCCTGTTTCCTGGCTCACAGTTATTCACGAGTCAAGCCTATAAATCAGCATTATTGGAAAAAGAAGGAAACGGAGCCGTGCCACTTGGTGCCCCCTCACTCTTTCCAGTCCTGAACCGTTCATACACATGTACACACACGGAACCGCCTGTCTTCCTAGGATGTATTGTTTGAAATCTTGGTCATAGGCGTCTTATTTGCGCATCGTGGAAATACACCGGTATTGTAATACCTTTCTCTTCTGTTGCCCAGTACCTCGTTCCCAAAGGCAAGATTAGGAATGCGAAAGAGGATGTTAGAGGTGGCAGGCAACAATGATACAGATGAGCACGCTGTGGCCTGAAGAACAGAAAGGACTTACCCGGTATCATACAGCACAGTTTATAAGATCTAAATGAAAATCCAGGTCTTATACTCCGAATACTGTGTTCTTTCTGATATTCCACAGTTGCACAAAGCTAAACGATTCTATCAAGAAGTTTAGCCTCAGAGATCACAAAACCTGAGGTTTTAAGGCCAGTACAATAATCTCTTATCTCCATAGACCTAAAGTGGGCAGTCTGGTGGCTCTAAGACAAATACAACCTTCAGACTCGTTTAATTTGTCCCATTTTAAAAAATTGAATTCTTATGTCTTTATCCTTTTTTAAAATATTTATTTTTGAGAGAGCGAGTGCGAACAGAGGAGGGGCCGAGAAAGAGGGACACAGGATCTGAAGCGGGCGCTGCGCTGACAGCAACAAGTCCGATGGGCGATGGGGCTCGAACTCATGAACTGAACTGCGAGATCGTGACCCAAGCCGAAGTGCGATGCTTAACCAACTGAGCCACCCAGGCACCCCAAATTGGTATCTCTTTTAATAGAGTAGGCACGCTCCAGCTCTCCAACATCCCCATCTCTCCCTCCGTGTTACATTTACCCTTATATATTTGACCTTGTAAACATTTGAGTTTTTAACCCCTGACATAAACAATGAAAATGTACAAGACCTGTCAGTGTTAGGGGTTACAAACTCTATTTCCAAGTGTCTTTCATACTGTAAGTGGTATAAATGTTTGTTTGACAGACTGTATGTCTTGAAGACTGATGGCTTAGAAAATAATCACCACAGTTAACCCACGTTTCAGTCAGTGCATCAGAAGGGAGAGATGATAAAATAGACCATATCTCCTTTACTCCGAACCAGTCATGACGTGGGTCTTTCCCCACCAACCCCTTCAGAATCTTTGGGTCTGACTCTAATTGAAATTAGTCTTATGTTGCATGTATCTGTGTCTTTGGCAATCTAACCTTACAGCATATGCAAAAGATGAGTGTAAAACTAGTTATGTGAATCCTTGAACATGAGAAAAATGTTAATAGTGGGGGCAGAACAGAGCTCCAATCCAGTGGGGAAGTGAAATTATAATTAGAAGCTGTCATTGGATATATACAATGAAATGTGGAGTGGAGGCTGTATTTCATTTGGGATATGAGTGCCCGAAGCCTGTCTGTCTTTTTTTTTTAATGTTTATTTATTTTGTGTGTGGGGGTGGGGAGAGGGAGAGAGAATCCCAAGCAGGCTCTCCACTGTCAGTGTATAACCCAGTGCAGGGCTTGAACTCACATACCATGAGATCATGACCTGAGCCAGAACCAGGAGTCGATGCTTAACCAGCTGAGCCACCCAGGTGCCCCCACCCCCTCAAAGTCTTATCTTACATACACCTGAGAGCAGGTTCAACGTTAGGAGACTAACCCGACCCTTGATAGAGATTGGGCTTCTGGGGCGCCTGGGTGGCTGAAGCGTCCAACTTCAGCTCAGGTCACGATCTCATAGTTCGTGAGTTTGAGCCCTGCATCGGGCTCTGTGCTGACAGCTAGCTCAGAGCCTGGAGCCTGTTTCAGAGTCTGTCTCCCTCTCTCTCTCTGCCCCTCACCTGCTCACGCTGTCTCTCTCAGAAATTTAAAAA
>NW_027527807.1:815495-816047 GCF_008692635.1 Crocuta crocuta
GTGCAAGTGGGGGTTGACAGTTACCACACTTCTGCGTACATCATTGGCACCCAGTCAAGGATATTAATTGAAATGACTTTTTGGAAGTAATACCAAATCTACCCAGTAGAAATCTAATTGGTTCCAAGTTGTGGTTCCGGACCCGCACACCTAAAAGCATTGATGGAACCTCAGAGCTTTAAGCCTGGTACACCGCATAGAGTATTTTTGGAAAGCCTGGTTTTATTTGGAAAAATCATAGCTGATATTTGGTCAAGGTTTAAAGTTTCCTGGGCTTTGAAGTAATTCTGGCTCCTAAACAGTGAGCCTTCAAAAGCTTTGACTCTGCCACAGGGCATTGATGTGATCTATAAATGAGAAGGGAACAGTATGTGAAAAGGAAAAAACAAGAAGTGCTGAGTTCTGACATTAGGTATAATAGGCAAGATTCCTTCTCTCATTCAGCAAGAGTCTCATCCCTTAGGAACGCAGGTCCAAGCGACATTTAGGAAAAAGGCATGAGCAAGAAAACAGGGCACAGTGATTACCTGGCTCTGACACTGGTGTCCAATG
>NW_027527807.1:816062-817686 GCF_008692635.1 Crocuta crocuta
GGTAGCATGCTACACAGGTGACAGGGAGAGGGACGCAGTTCACTCCAGAAGTGTCTCCTGCACGACGTAGACGTGTAAGCTCCACGAAGACAAGAACTATTTATGACACTATTCTGTCCCCGTATCATAGACCGTGTGCCTGGCTCCACAGGTTTGAAAACAGCGTTCCGTTTCATCAGGCAGATTCTGAACAAGCTGAGACCCAAACAAAGCAGGAAATTTCACTTCATTACTAATGGAGGCCAGGCTAGAACACCTGGATTCATGGGCAAGCAAAATGCGTCTGTTAAATGGCTTGTAAAAGTTAGGCAGACTTGCCCACTGAGACAGAAGCATCGTGAGGCCGGGGCAGGCTGTCTCCCTGGAGGAGCAGAGTTGAACACCTGCTCCCGTGCACAGAAGTCCCCAGAGAAAAGAGGGCCGAACTGAGGTGGGCAAGTCCAGCAGTCTGTTCAAGCTTACCAATCAAATAAGTGTTCCTTGCTCGTGGTGCTCAGTAAATACCAGGCATACATGCCTGGTACCTGTGGAACGTGGAAAGTGAACTTGAACTGCCGAAGGTCAGAAACACCACCTGTGGTAATTAGTGTAGCCCAAACACTGATGTTCATGTTTGCCTGAGTACAACCAGGAGAGCCCAAGTGGGGTCCTTGTGTAAAGAGCTCCTTGGAGCCCATAGTAAGTCGTTTGTTTTCTTAAAGAAAGAGAGAGTGTGAGCAGAGGAGGGGGCAGAAGGAGAGAGAGAATCTCAAGCAGGCTTCATGCTCAGCATGGAGCCCAACATGGGGCTCGATTCCATGACCTTGGAATCATGACCTGAGCTGAAATCAAGAGTTGGCTCAACTGACTGAGCCACCCAGGCAACCCCCTCACAGTAAGGTTCTATAGCACCAGACTTTTTTTTCCCCCTTTTTTTTAAAATTTAAATTTTAGTTAACATACCATGCAATATTGGTTTCAGGAATAGAATTCAGTGAGTCATCACTTAATACAACACCCAATGTTCATCACAACAAGTGCCCTCATTGATGCCCATCACCCGTCTTAACCCATCTCCCACCCACCTCCCTCCATCAACACTCAGTTTGTCAACACTCAGTGTATCATTAAGGGTCTCTTGTGGTTTGTCTCCCTTTCTCCTCTTTCCACCCCCTTCCCATGGGTTCATGTTTTGTTTCTTAAATTCCACGTACAGTGAAATAATATGATATTTGTCTTTTTCTGATTGACTTATTTCACTTAGCATAATACATTCTAGCTCCATCCATATCATTGCAAATGGCAAGATTTCATTCTTTTTGATGGCTGAGTAATATTCCATTGTATATATAAACCACACCTTTTTCCATTCATCAGTCGATGGACATTTGGGCTCTTTCCATAATTTGGCTATCATTGATGATGATGTTATAAAGTTTGGGGTACATGTGCCCCTTTGAATCTTTTTTGTATCCTTTGGGTAAATACCCAATAGTATAGCACCAGACTTTAGGTCCTCTCACACGAAGATAAGGTGAGATAAAAGCTGCCTTGACTTCTGCGGAAGAAGACCTAGGAAAACATCTTTAACCCTGAGATAAGGAATTCAAAGGGGGGGGGGGCAGGGCAGAGGTACGTGTAGCTC
>NW_027527807.1:817746-818158 GCF_008692635.1 Crocuta crocuta
AGAACCAGCTTATATTTTCCTGATACTAAACTGGATGAAGAAAAAGATTCATTAAGCCAAAGCAAGTTTCATGCTCTGTTTTGCTTTGTAGAACATCTGTTAATGTCGCTCTGGTTCTAAATATGTTTCTCATTGAACTCAACCAAGACAACAAAAAGAAGAGCCAAGGGGCCTAATGCTATCGGAAGGAGATCCTTGGGGGGAGGAGGGACACCTGGGTGGCTCCATTGGTAAAGCATCCAGGATCTCACAGTTTTTGAGTTCAAGCCCCATGTTGGACTCTGGGCTGATAGCACAGGGCCTGCTTGGGACCCTCTCTCCCTCTCTCTGCCCCTCTCCCACTCTTGCTTTCTGTCTCTTTCAAAATAAAATAAACTTAAAAAAAAAAAAAAAAGGAAATCTTTGGAAAGCC
>NW_027527807.1:818321-823665 GCF_008692635.1 Crocuta crocuta
GAGGTCCTTGGAAGGGCCTATGCTGTTTCTGAAGACTTCTATGTTTGGGAGCCATGGGCTAGAGGGGAAGACATTTGAATCTTCATATCTGTGAACAAGTTGAGTGATTGATAGTGATTAGAAAGGGTCGGCCTCATGGGTACCACGCTTTTCAGGTGATAAGACTGGCAGGTTTTGCACTGGCATTATTTTTCCTGACAGGGAAGTTGTATGCAAAGAAATCACACTATCACCCTATGCCCTGGTCTGTGAGTCAACGTACTGGGCATTAACTGTGGCCGAGCAGAGTGGATGGTCTTGCCATCCATTCGTGGCAAACATCCACATTCACTCTAGCTCTGTTTTTGCTCACACACTTCACCTAGACAATCCTTGCTCACTTACTCTAAGTGACATCTGAGAATCAAACCCTTTCTGGTCTCGGATTCGTCTAATGACCTGTCTAGTTTTATGTCACGACCATCTGCATTCTCTTGACCCCCCACTTAAGCTTTAGAAAGAATTAAATGGATTTCGATATTTACAGGTGGTCATTAATCCAACATTTAATGAGTTCCTCCATGCTCTTTAAGCCCTTTGCAGACACGATCTCATTCAATGCTTACAACAAGCCTCTGAGATCTATGGTATTGTCCCAGTTTCCCAGATGGGGAATCATCTCCTTGAAGAGATGAAATCGCTTGCTGGACTCCCACCGAGCATACATGGTGGAGCTGCTGTTCACACCCAGGTCTGTGGCGCTGCCAAGCTGCCCAGGCTCTTTCTAATAATACGCTCGATGCTGCCAGCTGCCTTTCTAGTTCCTCGGACCGGGCCTCTTCACGTGACATTCATTTTGTTTCTCACCCCAGTTGAAGCCGAAAGAGAAGTCGGGTCCATCACAGTAAGGATGGGACCCTTGATGGTAAAGGTTGCTTACTGATTTCCTCTTGGGGGAAGAGGAGAACAGTCTTCTTTTTATGTTATCTGCTGCTTTCTCTGGAAACTACCAAGTACAGGGACGCCTGGGTGACTCAGTTGATTGGGCATCTGACTTCGGCTCAGGTCATGATCTTGGGGTTCGTGAGTTCAAGCCCCATGTCGGGCTCTGTGCTGACAGCTCAGAGCCTGGAGCCTGCTTTGGATTCTGTGTCTCCCTCTCTCTCTCTGCTCCTCCTCCTCTCACACTCTGTCAAAAATGAATAAATGGTAAAAAAAACCAACAACTACCAAGTATGATGAAATGTAGTATTAAAATATGTTTTACAGTTTCCTTCCATAACGGCTGAAGGTAACAAGTGGGCTTGTTTGGCAAAGCTTCGGGTCAAAAGGGAGGCTTTGTACCATGACACAACCTTTGTAGACAGTTTCACGTAATCATCAACCAAGTGTCTGTCTACATGGAGACTTGAAGCAGTTTCATCCAGGCCTCCAAGCAGCAGCGGTATAGAGCTCTGTCTCCATAGACAGGTGTTACGGTCAAGCTCCACGGGTCTGACCGTCCTGACTTGGCCATCCCAATGTTGGAGGTCAAAGGCAGAGGAGGGATACCTTGCTGGCTCAGTCGCAATGGCATGAGACTCTTGATCTCAGGATGGTGGTGGTGGGGAGTTTGAATCCCACAGGGGGTGTAGAGGTTACTTAAAAATAAATGCATAAACTTTTTAAAAAGGCAGAGGAATAGTGGGAGTGTAGGGGTGTTATAATTCTTCAGTTTCTGAGTCAAAATGTCCCCAAAGACTGTTTTCTTAGGATACTCTTCCACATGCGTGCACTCAGAAAAGAGATAAAGAGAATCAGGCACCTGGGAAATATGAGCTTAGAATCACTCGGTGGATTCTAGGGTCCTGGTGGCATCTGCCCGCGTGGTCTGGAGTGTGGCCTTCCTTCCCAGCTGACTCAGATAAATCATCGCGTTGAGGGTGAATCTCATATTAGCCACTGGAGCCTTCCTGGAGCTCTGGTACCAATTGCTGTTTTTATTTTTGTAAACAGAAATCCTGTACAAATGCTCTCTCATTAAAGAAGCCTTGTTGGTGAATCCTTCTGTAAACTGAAGAGACCTTTTCTAATGCAAATAAGCTCCCTCTAATCTATCTGCATTGTTTTGGAGTTTGTGTGTCAGATTTTCTTAAAGAGGATGTATTAGTAATGTCCCAAATCACAGATATATTGTTTATTTATAAGCTACTCATTTTACAACACAGCCTACCTGGAAATCCGTGTCCCACGGTGTCCCTGTATTGTTTATGAGTCTTGCAAAACTCTGACTTTCAGAGCCACTTTCGCCTGGCAACATCAAACTTTGGAAACTTTGCAGGAGCTTTTCAAAACAACAAGGACAAAAATCAAGTGGGTCTTGAAATAAAACGGAAGCCAGGGATCAAATATCAGGATAACGACACTAAGATCTCTGTTTTTGCTTTTGTTTTTATTTTTCTTGCAAGGCAAAGAAAGAAGAAAAGAAAAAGAGAGAAAGAAAAAGACAGACCAGACAGTTTTGCCTTTTTTTTTTTTTTAAACTTCAAACCTCGGGTGGGTATTGGGACCTCTTTACTAATGTTCTTTACTAATTTGCGTGTTGTGCTCCTGTGGTTCCCTCTGGATACTGAGGCAGAAACGAGAGACTAGAGATGGCTTTTGAGATTCAGGGTATAGTCCTCTGAAAAAGAAAATATCCATTTTTAAGTGGGATTAGAAGAAATTAGTTTGGGCCCTAACATTGGTCACTCTGACTGACTAGCGATCTGTTTCATTGGTCACCAGCAATAGCAGCATAAGCAGAAGTTTTTAAAGAAAGAGATCTTTTTTTCCTGAGGAGACAGTGCACGTGGGCTGGTGATCTCGGTGCCAGTGGCCTCGTTCTTAAAAGGAGAGAGCCTTCTAGAAGATAACTAGAAATAACAAGGGCACAGATCAGCAAACTTCAGGAGAACCTGGGAGAGCAGACAGTGAGAAGGAAGACTTCTAGAAGCGGATCCTTACCTGAGTTCAGAGACTGGGCCCCAGAAAAGGGAATGGAGACCAAGTCCGTTGTGTGGGCAGTGTCACATGGTAATTGGTTTTTAAAGTTATTTGTAGGAAAGAGCCTAAATGTCCATCAACTGATGAATGGATCAAGAAGATGTGGTTTATCTATATGATGGGATACTACTTGGCAATGAGAAAGAAGGAAATCTGGCCATGTGTAGCAACGTGGATGGACCTTGAGGGTGTTATGCTGAGCGACATAAGTCAGGCAGAGAAGGACAGATACCATATGTTTGCACGTGTAGGAGGATTAGGAACTTAATGGAGGACCGTGGGGGAGAAGAAGGGGGTAAAATAGTGGAGGAGAGGGAGGGAGGCAAACCACGAGAGACTCTCAAATACAGAGAACAAACTGAGGGTTGACTGGGGGAGGGGGGGAGGGGAAAGTGGGTGATGGGAATAGAGGAGGGCACTTGGGATGGGCACTGGGTGTTATATGGAAGCCAATTTGACAATAAATTATATTTAAAAAATAAAGTTATTTGTAAATTGAGCCTGAGAGTTGGTGGTGGGAAGCGCCCAACTCACCTAGAGGGTGTATCCCCCATGTTTGGGAGCGGGGCCTGTAGTCGGCAGATTCCCCAGAGGAGCCTCCAGACCCCAGTGCCATGGGTGAACAATACATTAATATGCATGTGTCACATTTTGTCTCCTCTTCCTTATTGTAACCGTAGGGTATTTTTGAGATGCCAAACTGGGTAGATAATACTCAACCACATCCCTAAGAAATGCAAACACTGCTAGAGAGTTAAGAGGGAGCCATTCTGTCTAAATGTTAAGTAGTCACTAATGACATCTTTGAAACTGAACTTGATGAAGGGCCTCAAAGGACATGTGAATGGATGGATTTGTACGGCTTTCCTATGGAAACGAATTATGATCTGGCATCTGGTTTCTTTAATTATGAACGTATGTGGTTTTAAATAACTGTCCATTTCTCAGCGACATCTGCCTTGTCAACTCTCCTACCCAAGATGGCTCTGAAAACTTTTGTCTGCCACTGTGGTAAGCCAGCCTGGTGCTTTAATTTGTGTGTATTCGCACGGGGCCGAGGAAGATGAAAGTTACCAGAAAAGGACGGTACCTGGAGTTATAAGTAAGATGGGCTTCTTGGAGCCTAATAGCATTTTGACTTGGATAATTTGCTCAGTCGCTCATTTATTTAATTGTGTGATTATAGTAGCCTCAGAAAGCACGTTTTATAGTATAGGATTGAAAAGTACTATCCTTGCTGAGCCCTTCAGAAGTAATTGTCAGAATAAATTGTGGCTAATGCATAACTATTAGCCTTCAATGAAAGGCAAATGATACGAAGCCAGTATGGGGAGAGAATCAGGGCTAAGTGGTAGTTACACAAATGATGCCCACGACACCAGTTGGGCTGGAGTTTGCCAGAGGCCTGAAGGACCGGAGGGGCTATACCGAGGGAGGTCCCGCTGGGCCAGGGGCGTTCTCCTCAGCATACGGGTGGGCCCGGGAGAAAGGCAAAGGGACACGTGAAGCATTTGAGGTTGCGTTCTGTGATGTAATGCCCGGCTGGGTCTCAACGGGGCGCCTAGGGGGGCTCAGTCAGTTGAGCATCGACTCTTGCTTTCGCTCAAGTCATGATCTCACGGATGTGAGATCGAGTCCCACGTCAGGGTCCGTGTTGACAGCATGGAGCCTGCTTGGGGTCTGGGATTCTCTCTTTTCCTCTCTCTGTGCCCTTCCCACCCCCCAACTTCCTCCCTGCTCGTGCTCGCTCCCGTGCGCGTGCACATTCCCTCTCAAAATAAATATTTAAAACACAAAAAGAAAGAATACCTTTCAGCTGAAGGGGAGAATGGGACGAGCAGGGCTGGTACTTCGTCCTTCCCAGTTACCTCTATGTCACTGTGTCTGATGGATGTTCTTCAGTCCCCACCTAACTCGACATCTGTCCCAGCAGCTTCTGTCGCTCATACTCTCCTTGAAGCATTCATTTTCCTGGCTTTCATTCTGGCCGGTTCGTCTCAGTCTCTTTAGTTTCTCCTCGAGCTGACCTGTAACTCTTGGGGCTCATCCGACTTGCCTCCAGCCCTCTTTGCTCACTTTCCACAGCCCCCAGCTGGGCCCATCCCTGCCTTGGCCTCAGTTACCACGTCTACACTGGCCTGACGGCACACAGATTTCTTCTCTTCGCCGCTGAGCTCCAGGTTCATACATGCAACTGCCCACTGCCACGTCTCCGGGGCGCCTCTGTCCAGCACGTCTCCAAGTGCGCTCGCCGCCCTTCCCCCCGCCCTGCGCCCTTGCTCTTTCTGCCTTGTTTGCCCTGTGAGCGAGCAGCCCCCGCTCCACCCCCCCCCACCCCCCC
>NW_027527807.1:823860-824049 GCF_008692635.1 Crocuta crocuta
GTCCTCTCTTCTATCAGCCCAGTTTCCTCATTCCCTCTCACCACCCCCTGTTCCAAGCTACCAGCCCCCCTCCCCGGACATCCTCGCTGTCCCCGGCACTGCTCTTTCGCTCTGCCTTCCGAGAGGCCATTCTCCTCACAGCAGCCAGATCTTTTGAAAACATAATTCAGATCATGTCACTTTCTGGCT
>NW_027527807.1:824160-834613 GCF_008692635.1 Crocuta crocuta
ACAGCCCCCACCCCCACCCAGCTGCCCCTAAGAGAGCGTCAACTCCTTATCGTGCACAAAAGGCCTTATGTGACCTGTGCTTATGAACCTCATCATTGCGTTTTGTACCATTCTTCCCTTTGCTCTTACCCCCAGACCCACCCTAGAGTAGACAGAGTCTCAGCTCCTTAGTGGCATGTGCTTTCCTTTCTTGGGGCCCTCCCTAGTGTCTCCTCTCCTTCGAATGGCTTCTACCACCTGCCCCCCTGTCTCCTCCTGCCTTTGCCTAGACAACTCTGCATCCTTCAGAGCTCAGACCAAATGGTACTTCCTCAGGGATACCTCTGTGAGCATCCAAGCTGGGTCAGGCCCCCATTACCTGCTCTATTAGCAACCTGTTCTTTTTCTTTCCATCACCTAGACCTCAAGCAAGTAATTACAACAAGAAGTATATAATTACAATTATACAGTCCCTTCCAGTAGTTTATAAGCACCATATGGCCAGGGATGGTGTCTGCTTTTGAATCACCAACATATTTCTAACACTGAGCACAGGACCTGACACAAAATATGTGCTCGAACGATTATCCGGGAAAGATTTGAAAAAGCAACGTAAAGAGCAGAATAACCCCTATCAGATATCGACATGTATTCTCAATCTATTAGGCAGTGAAAATAAAAAATACTGGGGTACATTAATAGATATATAATGTAGAAATTATAGGAAGTCACCCAATATATATAGGAAGTTACTAGATGATCAAGTTGGTATTTTAGAAACAGGATTTATCCATATTTGGCATGGGTCCATTGGCTACCCATGTGTGAAAGCAATTAATGAAATCTTCACATATTATACCAAAGTAAATTCCACATGAATCCAAGATTTAAATGAAATCCTTAAAGTACCGGAAGAAAATGGCGCATGGGAACAATAATCTGTTCAGCCTCTACTCTAGCTCACTGCCTGGTGGCAGTAAGTAGTCCCAGCGTGTGGGCTGGTGACGGATGATGGATTGTCAAGATCTGTGCTAGAGACATGTTATAGCAGGAAGGCCTGGACTAGATTTGCTGCATGTGATTTGTCTGGTTCTACCAGTGTTATGACGGTTTTGGTTTCGATCTAAATGTTTTCAAAGTGGGAGATTTCGCCAACCAATCTGGATTTCAGACCTTCCCTGAAATGTCTTTTTAAAAAATGCTGAATTCATGGTGGTTAAATAAGTCAATGAATAGCTCTCATCACTTTTATTGTTAATTCTTGCCCAGTTGGGTGGTGGTNGGAGAGAGAGATCTCAAGCAGGCTCCGCGTTGTCAGAACAGAGCCTGACACGGGGCTCGATCTCACGGACCGTGAGATCATGACTGGAGCTGAGATTAAGAGTTGGACGCTCAACTGACCGAGCCACCCAGGTGCCCCTCACGTGTTGTTTCTGATCACTGAGGGCAGAGACTGTGTCCCTCTTGCTTACCGCTGAAGTCTTGGTGCCTGGCAAAGGGGTGGGTCTGGTTCAAGGGTAAGGGCCAGCCTATGCTCAGGGAGATAGGAGCCTGCTACTGAGTGCCCAGCCTGTGGGAGGCCCACTCAGTAGTCTCAGCAGGAAAAGCCATAGCTTCTAAGAGTTGCCCCAAGGGGACTCAGCTGTCCCAGAGGGCTTTCAGAATAGGAACACTGGAATAGGCCCTCCAGCTTCCGGAGCCGCACAGAAACAGACACCTCAGCAGTGTGAGCATTAATAGTGAGGGCCTAAATGGCATGGGTAACGGGTGTGGGCAAATAGGAAGAAGGCAAGCTCTGAAGGGTGGCTGAGGGGCAGCAGGGGTGAGGGACAGCAAAGATCATTGTGACAGGGGTAGAGTTCCAGAGAGTTCGGTGAAGGCCAGTAAGGAGCTCCTCTGTATTGAATGCCCGAGGTGCCGAGCACCGTGCTAAGGGTTTTACAGCCACTGTCACATGTAATCCTGGAACAGTTCCTCTTTACGGATGGAGAGATTGAGGCATAAAGAGATGGGGTAGTTTCGTCAGGGTCCTACAGCTAGTTAGGTGGCAATCCTCTTAGACTCCAGCGCAGCGGCCTGCTCTCCGGCCATGGGATAAAATAGACTGACACTCATGCGGCCTTGGTATCGCTACGTGAACATTGCAGAGGCTGGACGAGATTGAAATCAAGGGCCTTCCTCGGCGTTTGCATCTGGCAGTGACAGCTTATTTTCCTGGGAGAAGCGGTCGGGGCCCCTTTCAGAGCCCAGCTGTCACCTCCCTGGTCTCATTGTTCTGCGCGGTCCTCCTCTACCTGAAATATACACCTCCGTGCCTTCCACGAAGCCTCCCTTCCGCTCCTGGGAGGGGAGAGGCTGTTAGTTATCTGCCAGCAAAGCCCCTCGTGCTCCGGGCTCCTTCTGCCTCCCAGCACGAGCTGATCTAGGTCCCGTCTTCCCCTGCCTCCATCTCTCATCTCCCAATTGGGGTTGCAAGGAAGGTAGTTGAGGCACGGAGGGGAGGGGAGCTCTCTGGTAATCGGATGGCCCGCTTCCCGTCTCACGGTCTCATGGTGTGACTCACTCGCCTGCATCAGCCTGTCCCCTGGGCCAGGCCCTGTGCTAAGGGCTGTCTTCATGTTCTGGCATCGGAGAGTGGCCGCACCTGCTGTAAGGTAGACCCAGTCACGCCCGTGTTACGCGTGCGCCAACCACAGCTCAGGGAAATGACGCCGAAGAGCTCACGTGGAGAAAGTGGCCATTGATGGCACTCAAAGGCCAATCCTGTTCCTCCAGCCCGGCTTTCCTGCCACTCTCCGTGTGGGTTTTGGCAAGCGACCCAGCCTCTCGGAGCCTCAATTCCCTCATCTGCGAAATGAAGATGATAATCGTGTCTAGCTCACAGGGTTGCTGTGAGGCTCAAAACACATAATGAGTGTACCTAGCACATAGTAAGTGCTCCCTACATCATAGTAATACTGGTTGTTGTTATTATGGTACCATTACCTCCTTCAGCTGCCCGCCCCCCTCCTGAGCTCTCCCAGCCATCCCCCTGCCCACACAGCCAGAGATCCGGGGTCTAAGAGCGAAGCCTTTTTGTGGCAGGGGAGCATGGTGACATTTTGTCTCTCAATAGTCAACTTCCCCGTTTCCATCCCCTCTTCCCTGGGAGAGTCGGGCCCGTTCTGCCCAGGCNCTGTATAATAGGCAACTGACTTGCTCCTGCCTAAGAAAAAAAATGAAATTCCTGAGGCTAGGCGGCCGGTGCCTTTAAATAAAACTGAAATCAAATCAAAGAAGAGATCTTCACAATTGTTTAAATCATCGCCTCTCGCACCTGTGGAAGGGACAATGTGGAACTCACATGTCGAAATCTAATATGTGGGCTCCTAATCTCTTAGAACTGATTAATGAATTTTAAAGATAGGGCTTTAATTAAAACAGGTCTCTGTGGATAGAAGGCATGCTATTCTGTGAGCTCTGTAAATATTGCCTTTTAAACTAATAAGTTCAGTTACCAGAAATACGACTGCATATAAACAGTTGTTGTTTTTTTTTTCCTTTGTGTGCTGTGGAAACATGACTAGATATTGAAGGGAGACTGCCTATGTCTCAAAGCCTGGCGTTTGGTTTTCCAAATAACAGCAACGTAAATGTGCCGGGCATCTTTTTCTTGAGCACAAAGAACTTTCCAGGCATGATCTCATTCTGTCTTCAGACATCCCCCTATGAGGCTGACAGAGGAAGACAGCATTCATTGCAGCAGCATTACCAGGCCTGTTTGACTCTTTTCAGGACCTTGGTGCCCACCCCCATGTCCCAGAGAAAACTGAGGCCAGCCCAGGGGATGCCACTGTTTCTTTCCCCTTTCTCCTCAGTCCGCGGGTACCACTTTCCTCTCATTCAGAAGGATAAATCAGGCGAGCACTGTTTACAGTAAAGCTGATGCCTGTATGCCAGGCACTGGGCTAAGCATGGAGGTATGATTTCATTTAACCCTGCAAACAACCCCATGAGAGAAGTACTAATATGACCCCCAGAGGTCCATCTGCTCACTCACGATAACAGCCAAAGCCTGTGCAATGGGCTGCAAGTCTCTCATTTATTTCACTGATCTCCTTGCCTCCTAGCTCCCCTTTGCCTGATCTGACAGGCTCCTGCGGCAGCCCTCACAGGGAGAAATTAGCTTGCCAGTATCTTAAAACGAGACCGTCTCCTGGGCATCTTCTCTGTGCCAAGTTTCAGGCCAGTCACTTTTACGTAAACTAGGTACCCTGCCCAGAAGCTCTGTGACACAGCTATCGTTATTATACCCATTTTAATCACGAGAAAACCTAGGCTTACACAAGTTCCGTTTCCAAGGCCACAAGTTTGGTGAGTGGCAGGGCCAGGGTCTAAAATGAATGTGTTTACTGCAAGAGGCTGCTCTTTTTCCATTAAACCCACTCCCTCCCGAAGTCTTAGTGATTTGCATTCTTGTGTGTGTGTGTGTGTGTGTGTGTGTGATTTGCATTCTTAATCGAAAATCAAAGAATGGAGGACTTGACCTTGGAGGACGTGTCAGAGACCCTGAACACTCACCAAATGTGCATGTTCTAGAATGTAGTTTAGTTCCCAGGCTTCCCTGCAATAAGGTGTGGCCATGTGACTATTTTACATGAAATGTAGGCAGAAATGATGTGAACTCTGTCCAGACATAGCCCTTAATGCCTCCATGTGATCCTCACTCCCTTTTTTATATATCAGACTGCTGGGGAGAACTCTGAAGAGTCGCGGGGCCGAGGTCCAGGATGACAGTAGGGACCTGCTTGACCGAGAAGACTTGCATTGGATTGTAACATGGGCAATAACCCCATTTTGGTTAAGCCACTAAAGGTTGAGTTATACAGGCTGGCTTTATGTACCCTCACTAATACGGAGGAAGACAGAACTTTCTGGGTGTCCATAATATAGATGGAAAGGATGGACGTGTAACAAGCCAAGGAAAGTAGAGTCACTGAGGAGGAGAAATCTGGTATATGGTAAATGAGTAACCTCTCCATTTTCATGCATCCTTCCTTTTATTTCTCTCTTTTCTCTCTCCTCCAGAGGAATCAGTAGAATCTTGACCGAGACCGTTCCTCCCTATGTACAGCTGATTAAAAGCGGTGGTCACCAATGGGTCAATAACGATGGGTCAACCCCATCGTCTCTCACATTGGTGGGATATGGGGGAGATTTTCTGAGGAGGAATCTAATGTGTGGAAGTCGCTACTGACCAGACAGGGGTCTTCCCTCCTCAGTACCAGTCTCAGTGAGACTTTCTGGAGTTCTGCCTGTTCCTCCTAGTCCTTTAGGGGTGACTGTGACCCGTGAGAGTCAACACAAACAGAATCATCCCATTGGGTGAAGGCAGTTCTGCACAGTAGATACCGGAAACCCTAACGGAAATGGGGCTTTGGCCAGGGAATCCAAAAATCTCTATGTTTCACAGGTGACACAGAGGCTTGTTACAGCTTTCATCCACCTGTGGAGTCGTTACTCTCAGATTCGGAGGAGGTTGTGATAGACTGGTCCAGATGGAGACATGGAGACCTCAGGGTGGGCGGACGTGGCGTGGTCAGTGTCCTGTGGCTCTTCAGTGCCACAGTGAGAACTAGATTAAGGCTGACTGCTCCAGGTCCTTTCAAAGCGAACCTGGGTCGAATCATTTCATAAGGATGAGAAGTAATTTTAACGTGATAAATCTTTTACAGTGTGCTGGGCTTGAGGCCATATCTTCCCCCAAACTCAGGGGACGTTGTAGAAATATAGCTGTGTGAATAATCTCCTTGTGTATATATTTATCTGAAAATATCAGAGTGTTGTAGATGAAGTGTTTCTTTCTGAAATATTAATTTGGAGATTTGCCTGAAATCACACAGTCTTTGCCTCGGCTGTGTTATGTAAAAAATGTGTTTCTTAATGAGTGACTCATAGCTGCCTGTCTGTTTCTCATTCTTTGGTCATTAAACATTTACAGACCACTTACTGGGTAATTGTGCTAGGTGTTGCCTAGAGGAGTATGGGGATCCATGGATCGAAGGCAGTGCCTTGCTCTGGGATACAGGCCCTTCAGCTCTGGGGACCTCATCCCTGTATTCCTCCGCAGGAGTGTTCCAGAAAGGCAGAGTGACTTTGACTATAAAGCAAAGTTCTGCCTTCCCCTGGTCAGCACTTATCTGTCCAGGGTCCATTTTTCAGCCTCATGGAGGCATGCCTCCTCTTCTCTCCAGTCTTGGGCCTCTTCTGCTTTAAGTAATCTGTCTTGCTTTTTATTAAGCATTAAGCTTTTTAATTTTTCAAAAAATACATAGTCTTTGTGGAAGACGTAGAAAGTATAGACAAGCAAATGGAGAAGAAAAGTACTAATGCCACCAACCGAGGGAAACCATGGTTGACAGTTGCTAAACATGCTTTCAGCTTTTTTCCTATGCATATAGGGAGATACATGCATTTTTGATTTATACACATGGAATTATAGTGCATGTACTATTTTATAACCTGCCTTTTGATCAATTGTGAAACATTTTCCATGACCACAAATAGGTACTTCATTTTAATTTTTAGTGGCTGTGTACCATTTCACTGTAAAGAGGAGCTATCTTTTTTTTTTTTTAATTTATTTCTGAGAGAGAGAGAGACAGCGTGAGGAGGAGAGGGTCAGTGAGAGAGAGAGAGAGGGAGACACAGAATTTGAAGCAGGCTCCAGACTCTGAGCTGTCAGCACAGAACCTAATGCGGGGCTTGAACCCGCGAACCGTGAGATCGTGACCGGAGCCCAAGTNCTTTCTCAAGGTTCTTAATGCCTGTCTGTTTGGCATTTGATCCAGCCTCTCCTAAAAATATCGCCTTCCAGATTGCTCCATTTTTGGCTGCAGAAACCTCAGACCAAATGTTGCCCCGCCAACCAAGGCAGCCATACAGCCAGCTAACTATCGTCAGGGCGGAGGCTGAAACCTGGATCTCCTGACCCAGTTGACTTACAAACATTTGGGTTGCCGCTGAGCTTTAACAAAGGCGCTGCTAGCTCCTTCTTTCTCACCAACGGTGATCTGGCTGGACAACCTGGCGTGTGACAAGAGCTCTGGCTTATCTTCACATTTTTACTCATGTCCAGGTGGAAATCACACTACTAGAAATGTAAACGTGTTTTATTGATTTTAAAGGTATGCAGCTGTCTCCCTTAGAACTGCTCATTAAGGTGGGGAGAATTCCTTTAGAGTGATTTGAAAAGTGACACACAGATAAATATGAAACTGAGAGTGACAGAGGCAGTCTGGTCTAGTAGAGGGCAGTAGACCAGGGCTCTGACTCTCACTCTGCCACGAAATCTCTGTATGACCTTGAGAAGTCCTTTAGCCAAGCTGGGACTCGCTGTCCCATTGTGCACAAAGAGGAGGTTGGACATTGCTCTCTAGGATTCCTGCCAGTTTTCACGACCTAGGATTAAACATCAATAGGTTGAAGTGTATCCCTTTTCCTAGACTGTGAAGTTTATAGAGAAGGGGGAGTTCGAGGAGGTCTAATAATAGACCCTTGGTCCTGGGCTTGCAGAGAAGACGTAAGATGTTATCTGGTACCCTTATCAAAAATCATAAGTCAGCTTGGGGGCACCTGGGTGGCTCAGTCGGTTAAGCGTCCAACTTCAGCTCAGGTCATGATCTCGCGGTTCGTGGGTTCGAGCCCCACATTGGGTTCTGTGCTGGCAGCTCAGAACCTGGAGCCTGTTTCAGATTCTGTCTCCTTCTCTCTCTCTGCCCCCTCCCCAGCTCATGTTCTGTCTCTCTCTGTCTCAAAAATAAACTATAAAAAAAAAAAAAAGTAAGTCAGCTTTGTATGAATTTAATGTGTCTTAAAACCTCCCAAATTGGACTAATTTAACGTACCTTATATAAAATCTAAGATGCCATTTTTGTAAGATGTTCTCTTAGGTACCATTAAGAATTCTTTTTTAATGCTGAAAATTAAGCTACGAAACAATGCTGCCTTACACATCAAGTACGCATGCCAGTATCAGTATGTTAAGAGTGAAAAAATAAGTACATCTTAGAATCATTGGGAGTATTGATATATTTCATGATGAAGAGTTAAAGTGCAGTGACTTTGTAAGAAAACCAATCTTGAGATCCTCTAGCCTTCACACCCTCAGCCTTTCCTTGTACAGAAAGAGAGAGCCCAGAGAAGTCATGAGAGTAACCCAAAGTCACAGAGATGATACGGGACTAGAGACAAAAAGCATTAGAAAGGGAAAAACCTTTGCAAAATGGAGGAATGAGGACCTCCAAAATTATACCTCTCCATGAAAGCAGCGAAAACCAAGGCAAAATGGTCACAGTCAACTTTCCTACAGTTCTGGCAATTCACCAAAGGCTTGCAGTAATCCATGGGGCATTTTAATCGAGACAAAAATCTCATGTATTAACTTTCTGTATTTACATCCTGCTCTCCCCAACTCAATGGCAGCCTCGAAAACCAGTAGCTACTAAGGAGACAACAGAGCGTCAAACTGTGTAAAACAAACGTAATAGAATTGTAAAGAAATAGATAAATCTACATCATGGTTGAAGACTTCAACATCCCTCTATCAGAAAAGGATAGATCCAACAGGCAGAAAATCAGTAAGGACAGAGTTGAACATAACCCTGGCAATCAACTGGATATAATTGACATCTGTAGACTATTTCATCCAATAACAGCAGAATGCGTATTCTTCTCAAGCTTGCATGGAATATTCACCGAGATAGACCACATTCTGGGCCATAAAACACATCTTCACAAAGGTAAAAGAGTACAAATCACACACTGCTCTCAGACAACAATGGGATTAATCTGGAGATCACTAACAGAAAGATAACTGGAAAATTCCAAAATGCATGAAGGTTAAACAACACACTCTAAATAGCACATGGGTCGAAAAGAAATCTCAAGAGAATCTTAAAAATATTCTGAATTAAATGAAAATGGAAACACAGCTGATGAAAATTTGTGGGGTGGAGCAAATCAGCGCTAACAGGAAAACTGATAGCATTGAATGTATATATTAGAAAAGAAAGATCTAAAATCAATTATTTAAGTTTCCACTTTGGGGAACTAGGGAAAAAAGAGTAAATTAAATCCAGAGTACTCAGAACAAAAGAAGTAATGACAGTGAGAGCAGAAGACCATGGAATTTAAAACAGGAAATTAATACAGAGAGTCAAGTAGACCAAAAGCTAGCTCTTTCAGAAGATCAGTAAAATCAGTAAGTCTCTAGGCAGACTAAATAAGAAAAACAGTGGACACAAATACTGCTATCAGAAATGAAAGATATCACTGTAGATCCCATGGGCATTAAAATGATGAAGGAAAAGAAATCACAAGGATAATTAGAAAATACGTTGACGTGAATGAAAATGAAAAGACATTATATGAAAACAGATGCAGTGAAAGCAATGCTCAGAGGGAAATGTATAGCTGTAAATGCCTACAAACAATAAGAAAGACTTTAAATCAATAACCTATGTTTATACCTTAAAGAGCTAGGAAAATGAGAGCAAACTAAACCCTACAGTAGCAGAAGGAAGGAAATAATAGAATCTAGAGCAGAAATTAAAGGATAGAAAAACAATAGAATCAACAGAACCAAAAGTTGGCTCTTCAGAAAGATCAACAAAGGTGGCAAACCTCTAGCTAGAGAAGATTCAAAGTACTAAAATCAGAAATGAGCTCGAGAACATTACTACTGACTATAGATATAAAAAGTATTGTAAGACTATACTATGAACAGTTGCATGCCAACAAATTAAATATCCTAGATGAAATGGATGAATTTCTAGAAGCATTCAAAGTGGTGAAACTGAGTCAACAACAAACAGAAAAATCTGGGGTGCCTGGGTGGCTTAGTTGGTTAAGCATCCAACTCTTGATTTCGGCTCACGTCATGGTCTCGTGGTTCATGGATTCAGGTCCTGCATCGGATTCTGTGCTGACAGTGTGGAGCCTGCTTGAGTTTCTCTCTCTTTTCCTCTTTCTCTTCACCTCCCCTCCTCATGCGGTCTCTCTCTCTCAAAGTAAATAAACTGAAAAAAAAAAAAAAGAATAGAAAAATCTGAATAGATCCATAACTGAAGTTGAATTGGTAATTAAAAATCTCCCATCAAAGAAAGGCTTAGGACCAGATGGCTTCACTGATGAATTTACAGAAGAACTAACATGAATCCTTCTCAAACTCTTCTAAAACATGACAGGAGCGAATACTTCATAACTCTTTCTTTGAATCCAGCATTCCCCTATCAAAGCCAGACGAAGACATCTCAAGCAAGGAAAACTACAGATCAATATCCATCATGAATATAGATGTAACAGTTCTCAACAAAACACTAGCAAACGAAATCTGATAGTATATTAAAAAGATTATAAACCGTGAACAATTGAGATTTGTCTAAGGAATACAAGGGCTTCAACATTAAAAAAAAAAAAAAGCAGCTAAGGAGTT
>NW_027527807.1:834669-835404 GCF_008692635.1 Crocuta crocuta
TAGTCTGCGGGGGCTGCCATAATAGAATATCACAGACTGGATGGCCTACACAACAGAAATTTATTTTCTTACAGTTATGGAAACTAAAAGTCCAAGATCAAGGTGCTGCCAGGAGAGTGGGCAATGGGGAAAGGTAGTCTTTTAACAAGTGGGTGGAAAAGTTGCCCCTTACTTTACATCATGTAAAAAATCAGCTCAAAGCGAATTAAAGACCTAATAGCTAAAATTATAAGGTTTTCAGAACAAAACAGAGGAAGAGCTTCATGAAAATGGATTTGGCAATGATTTCTTACATACGACATCGAAAGCAGAAGCAACAAAAGAAAAAATATATTGGACGTCATCAAAATTAAAACCTTTTGTGCAACAAAGAAATGCTAGGAATAGAGTAGAAACGCAACCCACAAAATGAAAAAAAATATTTGCAAATCATATATATAAGAAGGGATTAATATCCAAATATATAAAAAACATACAGCTCAACAACAGCAAAACAACTTTATTTAAAATTGGCAAAGGACTTCAATACACAGCTGTCCAAAGAAAATATAAAAATGGGCAACAAGCATATAAAAGACACTCAACATCACTATTGTTAGGGTAATAAAAATCACAACCACAGTGAGATACCACTTCATACCCATTAGGTT
The DNA here is from genome assembly GCF_008692635.1 of Crocuta crocuta. Taxonomy (NCBI): domain Eukaryota; kingdom Metazoa; phylum Chordata; class Mammalia; order Carnivora; family Hyaenidae; genus Crocuta; species Crocuta crocuta. The sequence goes on from NW_027527807.1 coordinate 835,320, forward strand.
AGCTATTGTTACAATAACAAGTGTTAGTGAATTTGTGGAGAAATTGGAACTTTGGTGTACCCCTGAGGGGAACGAGGAATGGTGC
>NW_027527807.1:835464-836472 GCF_008692635.1 Crocuta crocuta
GAAAATACAGTTACCATATGATCTAGCAATTCCACGTGTGGGTGTGTGGCCAGATAAACTGAAATCGAGGACTTGAACAGATACCTATACCCCCAGCGTATCGTGGGATTAGTCACAATAGCCAAAGATGGACTTAATTCAAATATCGTCAAGGGATGAAGGCAGAAACGAATGTGGTCTCCCCACACAAGAGAATGTTATTCAGCCTTAAAAAGGAAGGAAATTCTGACACCAGCTACAACCTTGAAGACATTATGCCAAGTGAAATAAGCCAGTTCCAAAAGGGCCATACTGTGTGAGCCCACGTACCTTAGACAAGGTGCCTAGAGTAGGCAAATTCGTAGAGGCTGAAATTAGATGGTGGTTGTTGGAGGTTGGGGGGAGTGGGAACTGGAGAGTTGTTTCACGAGTACAGGGTTTCAGTTTTGGAATGATGAGAAAGTTCTGGAGATGGGTAGTAGTGACGGTTGCACCGCAGTGTGAACATACTTGACGCTATGGAATTGTAGTTAAAAATGGTTAAAGTGGTAAACTTTATGTTATACATATTTTACCCCAATAAAACAAGAGAATGGCATTGTTCTCAAGAAATACACATTGTGATATGTGGAGTTGCATGGCACACTGTTTCCACCTTACGGTTGGTGGTTCAGGAAAAGAAATGATCTGTGCACGTGTGCGCGCGAGTGGGTATACACCAACATACAGTTGACCTTTGAACAACATGGGTTTGAATTGCTCAGGCCCACATATACACGGATGTTTTCAGTAAAACAGCACAGTACTACTATAAAGGTGTTTTCTCTTCCTTGTGATTTTCTTAATAGCATTTTCCTTTCCCTGACTTACTTTATTATAAGAATACAGTATGTATAATAAATAGAACATGCAGAATAAGTGTTAATCAACTGTTAAATTATTGGTAAAGCTTCTGGTGAATAGTAGGCTATTAGTAGTTAAGTGTTGGAGGAATCAAACGTTATATGCAGAATTTTGACCGCATGGGGG
>NW_027527807.1:836495-846399 GCF_008692635.1 Crocuta crocuta
TTTAAAGGTATACAGAAATTCCTTGTGTTATTCTTGCAAATTTTTGTAAGTTAGCAAAATGAAACAAATTAGATAAATAATAATCTGTATGAAGTGGTTAGCATGGCGCTCCTCCCAAGTTTAACCTTACTCCTCCTTCAATTATTTCTTTCGCAGTGCCTGAGAAGAAAAAGAAAAAAAATTTTTTTTTTCAAATTATTCAGTCTTGCTGACTCTGCTGCCGGTGCAGGGTTGTTATCGTGAGGGTTTCTGGATCTTAAGGGCAGGTGGCCGTCCCAGGATACACTCGGCCTGGTCAGGGTCATTTCTCAGTTAGGAAAGCAGCTCTCTGGAATGGAATCAGGAGGACTAGGGACAGCTTTGGGCCACTCTTTCTTATGCCTCCTTTGAGCTGCTATCCTGAGCCATGACAGTTAGAGAATCTCTCCCTCTAAGAAAGTCTGTTGAAATCCTCATAATCGAGACACCGAGGATGGCTGCTATATTTTACACTGAGCAGCTGACGGAAAGGGTGGTAAACGGGAGAAACGTAAAGCATGGCCCTTGCCTTCAAGGAGTTTATAATCTAATTAGAGAGACCATGCTACCAGATGCCGTGCTCGGTGCTGGAGGGGAAGCAGAAATAGACCTCACTACCCCTGTCCCGGAAGGGCTGGCCAGACCAAAGAGGAAACTGAGAACTTTTTTTTTTTTTTTTAATTTTTAGCGTTTATTTTATTTTTGGGAGAGAGAGAGAGAGACAGAACATGAGCAGGGGAGCTGCAGAGAGAGAGGGAGACACAGCATCCGAAGCAGGCTCCAGGCTCTGAGCTGTCAGCACAGAGCCTGATGTGGGGCTCGAACCCACCAACAGCAAGATCATGACCTGAGCAGAAGTCAGAAGCTTAACGAACTGAGCCACCCAGGAGCCCCTGAAAACTTTTAAAAGAGGTCAAGTTCACAGTGGAGTCTATCTTGAAAGTACTAGATGGAGTTCTGTCTGCTACCAGACCATGAGGCATTTCACAGTGGGGACACAGAGTGGAGGTATAAATCAGCATTTCTCAACCTATGGTATGCAGGGGAAGTACGTAGGCATCTTGTGAAAGTGCAGATTCTGATGCGGTAGGTCCAGGGTGGGGCTTGAGATTATGCCTTTTAACAAGCTCTCAGATAACACTGATGTTGCTGGTCTGTGGAGAACATACTTTGAGAAGCAAGACTGGAAAGGAACGATTATCCACCTTGGTTGTCAGTTAAACCATTCAGCAGTTTTTTGGGGACACACAGCTGTAATACAAACCCACGTAGCCATGGATTGTTGGTAGTAGAGTCTTGAGTAAAACTGGGTGTGTACTTGTGTAAACTAACGAGCACTGGGTGTTAACTGTGGCCAGGAACCATGCTAAAAAGCCTTAGGTTTTTAATGTGTGTGTTTTTTTAAATTTATTTCTGAGAGAGAGAGAGAGAGCATGAACAGGGGAGGGTCAGAGAGAGAGGGAGACACAGAATCCACAACAGGCTCCAGCCTCTGAGCTAGCTGTCAGCACAGAGCCCAACGTGGGACTCGAACCCACAAACCATGAGATCATGACCTAAGCCGAAGTCGGACGCTTAACCGACTGAGCCACCCAGGCGCCCCAGCCAAAGCCTTATATTGATTATCCCTTTTAAATCCTTGTAACAGTCCTGTGAGTAAGGCTCTTGTCTCTTAGTCTTGATGGCTTCAAAACATGGGAAATTTATTCATCATAGTTCTAGAGTGTGGGAAGTCCAAGATCAAGGTACTGGCAGATTCAGCGTCTGGTGAGGACATACTTTCTAGTTCATAGATTGCCAGCTTCTTGCTGTGTCCTCGCGTGGTGGGAGGGGGGTAGGGAGTTCTCTGGGGTCTCCGTTATAAGGGCGCTGATCCCAGTCAACAAGATTCCCCTGTTATAACCTAATCACCCCCAAAGGTCCCACCCCCTAATACCATCACATTAGGGATTAGGTTTCAACATATGAGTTTTTAGGAGGACACAAACATTCAGTCTAGAACGCAGTATTACAGTTGAGGGACTTAGTACAGAGGTCAAGTCGTTTGTCTGTGTTTATACATCTAGAACGTGGCATAGGCAGGAATTGTACCCAGACAGATACCAGAGCTCTTGAACCAGTGTCGTCTCTCAAGCCTGCATATGAGTGTCCACCCAGAACTCGCCACTGCCAAAATCCAGGTGTCACTCCTGTACTCTGCTCTCCCCCCAGTACCCAAAATGGTATAAAAATGGCTTTCAGAAGATGCCAAAATGAAAGGAGCATGTTTTGAGTGAATGCTTTCTCCGTGCTAGGCTTGACCAGGACCCATTAAATCCTCTCATTTAATTTAATCCTCACAGCAGTCTTTTCAGATAGGTGTTATAACCCCCAGTTTGTATGCAGTAAAACCAAGGCTTGCGTTGATTAAGCAACATGTTTAAGACCACTAAGCTAGCACATGGCAGGAGAACCAGAATTTGAACTCACGTTATCCGACTCCTCAGTCTGTACTTTTTCTCACCTAACAGGTTGCTTTGGCAGTGATCTGCACAGAGTCTTGGTGTTGTTCTACCCCATGAACGCTACTTGACTTTGGCCATCTAACGTGTGTGCTCAAGCTTAGTATTTGCTGTTTATGCCACGGCCTTCAGGCCAAGTAGTTTCAGAGTCATACCCCTCCCTGTCCAATCCCCATCAGTTCGTAGGCTACATATCCTCATTAGCAAACTGGCTATAATCCTGTTCTCCGGAATCCCTCTACACAGGGCCTTTTCAGAGTATGTGGATGTGGGTACGGCGGGTGGTGACAGAGTGCTGGTGGAGGCTGGTTAAACAGACATCCACGTAAGCCATATCTGGGGCTTTCAAATATGACAAACCTCCACCGTCTCTTACATGCTCCTCAGTGGATTTTAAATGGCTATTTAAAAAAGAACATCCTGAACTTCACAGTGAAATCTGAGAAATCAAAGCAACTAAGCACCACAATGGAAACAGATGTACTAGACATCGGGTGGGGCTTGTACTATGACTAGAACAAAATGTTCTCATTAGGTGCTTTTAACCACCGTCAAGTTCAAATAACTTATGTTAAATGAAATTACTTAAAATTCGCAGAAAAGTAGAGAGAGTACTGGAAGAAACACACCTATATACTCACATCCCAGATTAATAAATTTTGACATTTTTGCTTTAGGTTTTTTTGATATTTTATGGGAAAAAATGATGTTACAGAACTTCCGGTTTTTGCTTTTTAAGTAGGCTTCATGCCCAGCGTGGAGCCTGACATGGGGCTTGAACTCAGGACCCTGAGATCAAGACCTGAACCAAGATCAAGAGTTGCATGCTTAACTGACCGAGCCACCCAGGCACCCGGAGGAATTTCCAGGGAGTTTAGAGTTGGGGTGTATATACGCCTGGGAATACATAACCATTCTGTGCTATTTCCATATCCGCTCCATATGTATTCTCTCCCGAAATTGAGCTGCCTGAGAAGACTAGTCAGGAGGACTTAATAGACTTGCCGACTGATAGATCATGAAATATAATTTCTGATGAACTATAACTAAGTGATTTGGGCATATAATTAAGAAAGAGTTTAGGGAATTGACTGACTTTGCTATACCAAACTCCTTCTAGTTGTTTAGGGAACAAAGCTTCCTAGCCCTTACATGTACAAAAATGTAAAAGAAGGATAGAATTGATGCTGTCACCTGTCTCATTCTGCCAAAAAGTAGTATTAATTCAGAGATGCGTAAATGAATCGAGAGCCTATCCTTGTCTAATACGTTAAGAGATGAATTTGCAATAAAGTTTCGTTTGAAGTTTAATACTTTTTATCAAAACATTTAATATTAATGTTGTCTTAAACAACATATAATATAATGCTGGTAATTGTAATTATAAATTAATCCAGAAGTAAAAAATAACACATAGAGCCTTGTGTTCATAGAACATTTTTAAACAATTAATTTCAATTTATGTGTATTTTTCCCTGACTTATTTATAGATACTCAGGTACCAACATATATTATAAAAATCTTGGCAACAGAATGGATACATGAGGTAAAGGAAGAACAGGAACTATGTATATTTAAAGTAGATAATGGCAGAGTAGTAAATAATGATTTCATAGTTTTATTCACAGCATGTGGGAAATTGTATTCCTTGTACCTACTTACACATAAGACAAAAAAAAAAGTCATTTTTGAAATGTGCAAAGAGATACGTTGTCCTTAGAAAATCTTTTGGTGAATGAGAATAAAAACACTCAAAAACCACTGTGGTAAAGACTTCACCTCCTCTCAGAAAGAATCTCAAATCAACCAGGAGGAAAGGAAATCAACATGCAACATGCTAATTTTGAGCTTAGATTTGTTTGGCTACTAATTCAGTTTCTCTAGTGCTTTAGTCTGTATATTCTGAATCAGTTTAAGCAGATTCTTAAAAACATGATAAATTTGTCTGATTTTCAAATGTATTGGCATCCATTGTTCATAGTATCATTTTATGATCTTTATATTTCTACAATATCTTACTAATGCCCTCTCTTTCACTTCTGTTGCCTATTTGTCTTTTCAGATAACCAACTCACGATGTTGTCGATCATTTCTATTGTTTTTAGTGATATTTCATTTTGACTTTTATTGTTATATCTCCCTTCTTTGTTGCCTTGTGTTTATTGTTATTTTTGTTACCTCTAGATTAAGACCTTTTATCTCATTAATTTTGATTTTTTCCATTCCCTAAATACGTACTTAAAACTATCAAATTTTCCTTCAGATTATCTCAAGCCATCCAGGAATCGCTTTTTAAGGTGGAAGAGCTGTATAGTACAGAGATCACAACACTTATTTTAAAGATGAGGATTGTCGCTGAAACTGAGAAAGGGGAATTGAATTGCTGTCACAAACAGCACAGAACCATGCAAAGAACATAAAATGGAGAATTAGGCAGCTTTGTGACTTGGGACAGTGTATTTTTGATCATCTGTTCTAGCAGCAGTAAGAATAGCTAAGAATTCTTGATCTTTTCTGCATCAATGTAATTGAACTAACGTGAGTTCGCTCCTTAGTGAGTTGCAGGTAGAGACTACACCACGTGGAGATGTCACACAAAGGAAAACAGTATTTGCTGCAAATAAGGAGTTCGGGGGTAGGGGTGGAGACGAGGGGTGGGGGTGGGAAGAGCTCGCAAACCATGACTCCCTGAGCAAAAAAGTAAGTGAGTTCCTTTCATTTAAGGTTAGGACGAATGCTCAGGGGAGTCATCATCTGTACAGGTGGATATCAAGGTTGTATGTTATGTGCATGAGCTTTGTGTTTCTCCTTGGGTGGATATTTCAACATTATCATGAGGTAGAGGCGACTGTGGTCCATCTGTGCAGGTGTGAGTAGGTGGTTCGAGCTCAAACCAGCGGAGGTCTGCGNCTGCTTCTGCTAAGACCTTAATATGCAATAGCTCATTTCTTCCTCACAATAATTCCATGATGTAGGCCTTTTGTGCTTTCCGTGGGTCCCCGCTTCGGAGATGGGGAATCTAAAGCTTTGGATGTTGAAGTCATCTGCCCCCATGAGATAGCTGATAAGCAGTAGAGCCACAGTTCAAACTCTGGAAATGTGATTCTTGATCTGAACTCTTCCTGATAGGGAAAAATCTGTTGTAAGACGGTTGAGAGGACTGGCAGGGAAATTCCAGAACCCGACTAGAGACTCCCCTTCCAGCTTCTTCTTCCTACCCCGCTTGNTGCAGAATGCGGAAGTAACAGACTATTAATTGTTCCCTCTGTTTACTCTGTGGGCTCAGATCTCTGGAGAGTGATCTCCTCTGAGCCAGCAGGTGTGAAATAAACCTCCTGCCTTCCCAGATCTCCCAGTGCTGCCGCCTGGTTCTTCCTCCGGGTGACCCAGACCAGGTTCCGGAACATTCCCGCTGTGTTATGCTGCTTATGAAATGGAGGCGCTTACGCTTCTTCCATATGGTTATTGGAAGATTACATTAATCCAGGTGTAATGCTATGATCTAGCAAGTAGCACAGGTATATGAAATTCAGTACTCAATAGGTCAGTGTTGGTATGTTTATTCATTCACGTAGCTGTCATTAGATCCATTAGGGTCTTTTTAAAAAAAATATAGCACAATTTATATATTTTAAATAGACAAAACATTGGTATCGTTTACAGTATCTTAAGATAAATTACCTTTGAATGGGAGCTTCCTTCCCAGTACTCTGAGGTCTACAAGACGGATCTAGAAAATTTACTACTGTGGAAAATGAAGACTGCTTAAATCGAATGGGGGGAGGGGGAGGGATTGGGGTTTTTTTTGTTGATTCATTGCTATAACACTGGCCTTCGGGCGGCTGAGGGAGTTTCATGTTTTCTTTAGACCTCGTTGGGCGCTGGAGCTCCTATAGGACAACTTTGATGCTGTATGAATTCTGCCATTTTGCTAGCACTGATACGGCTCTTGGATCCACCACTCCATTAGAACGATTAACTGCATTCATATTTTCGTTACAAATCTTACAAAGTGGCGGAGCGCTTCTGAGTATTTAGGTCCACATTCTATTTTAAGGCTGTATATTCACGTTTCATAAATTGTTCTTGGAGGCCCAATTATCATCCCTATCCATCTTGTAAGTGTCATGTCTTTGCCATCTCCTGTTCCTTTCTGGCCTTCTTCCAGTTCTTCCAGTAGAAAACTGGGAGGGACTTTTACTCCCGAGCCCATGGTGGCTGCCATCTTGCATCACTGTCACTCTCCATTAGTGTGTTTTGTTTTTTTTTTTTTTAATAGTTTATTGTCAAGTTGGTTTCCATATATCACCCAGTGCTCATCCCCACAAGTGCCCTCCTCCGTGCCCATCATCCCCCTTCCCCTTCACCCCCATCAGCCCTCAGTTTGTTCTCAGCATTCAAGAGTCTCTCATGGTTTGCCTCCCTCTGTCTCCCCAACTAATTTTCCCTTTATTCTCCCCCTTGGTCCTCCGTTAAGTTTCTCCTGATCCACTTATACGTGAAAACATATGGTATCTGTCCTTCTCTGCCTGACTTATTTCACCTCACACAATACCCTCAAGGTCCATGCATGTTGCTACAAATGGCCAGATTTCCTCCTTTCTCATTGCCATGTAGTATTCCATTGTATAGATAAATCACATCTTCTTGATCCATTCATCCGTTGATGGACACTTAGGCTCTCTCCATGTTTTGGCTCTTGTTGAGAGTGCTGCTATGAACATTGGGGTACATGTGACCCTATGCATCAGCACTCCTATATCTCCATTAATTAGGGTCTTTGAATCCAACATTCATTTCATTTATATCCTGAACCCACCCTATTCCAAACCACCAGGTTATTCAACAAAATAGAGAATATTTATTGAATGCCAGGCACTATTCTAAGCACTTTACAGGCAGTGACTTTGTTAATCTTCATATCATCCCTCTGGGGAAGGTACTGGCATTGTCCCAATTTTACAATGGAGGAAATATGGGCCAAGAGAGAGACAAAGCAACTTCCCCAAGATCCCTGGCCAGTAAGCCAGGATTTGGAGCCGAAGCACCCTGTTCTCCTACATGCCACATGCTATATGTTGTAGATGTGTCACAGTTAAGTCAGTCCCCAGTGTTTTTACTCCATTCCATAAGCATATGCTAGAGTTCATATTACGGGCCAGAGTTCTCCTTTAAATCCAGTGACTGACCAGTGTGTACTGATTTCCATAATCCTTTAATAGAGAGGGTGGAAGAGGTGACTTGGAAAAAAAATATGAGGCAGAAGACTTTGTTGACAAATCAAGATCTGATTTCTGCCGAGGAACATTTTACCATAATAATAATTCAAGATGTAAATTAGTGATTTTTTCTAATACAGACAGTACAAGTAAAACAAATTATTTGCCTCAGCAGTATCTGAATTAAATATACACATGATGTGAATACTTAAATGATATTTTTAAATGCAAATAGAAATGTGACCATTTAAACTATTGTTTGATGAAAACTAATCTTGGAATTAGCGAAGTGTCGCATCGCACTCGATGCAACAGGGGTAAAATAAAGGAAAGTCAAAAATGCAGAGTTGTATATGAATGTCAAAATATCAGCGTATCTCAAAAATATCAGTGTATCTCAAAATATTTTAAGGAAATGGGAAATGCCATTGAAATTCCAGGATGTTGAAAGTCTGAAGGTTAAAATTGAACGTCCAGATCACAATACGATGAGGTTAAGGTGGAGGCCACATTTACCTAGAGAGCTACTCCCATGACGAAGGGAAGGGTGAAGAGAAATTCAGAAAGATTTGGCATGCACGTCGCCCCCTAACATTCCTTCTTAACCACACAAGAGTGCCGATAGAGACCAAATTTAACGTCTGAAAATACTTATTATTTTTGATTACATTAGCTCTGTATAAAAATGAGGAGGAGCAGATTAGTAGATGTAAAAATTTAAATACTCTGTCACTCAGAGGTACTTGTTCTTTAAATCTTAACGTGTATCGCAGGTCACTCATAGGCACACATAGCTTTAAACAAAATATTACTGCAGATACTGGTTTAAACTTTTAAGGAAACATACATATTTAAAACCCATCCTGATAAATAATAATCGACAATATCTTATGTGATTGAAAGCATTCCTCTGTTTGAAAGAACCATACATTATTCATCCCGTCCTCTCCTACTGGTGTTATATCTGGCATGTGGTGTATACCTATTAAAAACAGTACAAAAAAATGTAGGGAGTTTTTCAGGATATGGATCTTGCATGTATTTTGTTAGATTATACATAACTATCGTACCCTTTTGGTGGTATTGTAAAAGGCAATGCTTCATTTAAAATTTCACCTCCAGTTGTTTGTTGCTAATATATAGAAATACAATTGATTTTTGTATATAGTAGATATAATATCTATGACTTTGATAAGCTCATTTGTTCTAGAAGATTTTAAAAGTCTTTTTAAAAAAAAGTTTATTTATTTTGAGAGAGAGAGAGAGCATGAGAATGCAAGCGGAGACAGGGGCAGAGAGAGAATCCCAAGCAGGCTCTGCACCATCAGCACAGAGCCCAATGCCGGGCTCGAACTCACGAACCATGGGGTCATGACAGGGGCCAAAATCAGACACTTAACTGGCTGAGCCACCCAGGCACCCCTGTTCTAGAAGCTTTCTAGTACATTGACATTTTTAACAGAAACTGTCTTCTAAGAATGAAGGTTGTGTTAATTCCTTTCAAATCTCTTTTGATTTGAGAGTAGGAAAAAGGATTTTCTTTTATGTTACTTGTAGCTAGGACCCCCAGCACAGAGTGTTGAATAAGAGAGGTAAGACTGGACATCTCTGTCTTATTTCTGATCATAGGGGAAAAAAATTAACTCTTACAATTTGAGTATGATAGAGCATTTTGGTTTTTGTTAGAAAATATCTGCTGGCTGTAATTTTTTGTAGATGCTCTTTATCAATGTTAGGAATTTCTCTTTTATTCTTGTTTCTTGAGAGTTTTTAACATGAGTGTGTGTTGAATCTTGTCAAATATTTTTGTGGCATGGAGTGCGAAAATTTTTTTAAAAAATTAAATTTATTGTTATAGTGAATTGCATTACTGGTCTTTGACACAGTTTTGAACCAACTTTACATTCTTGGGTTAAACTGTACTTGGGTAGATTATATTATTCTTTTTATATATTGTTAGAATGAATATACCAGTATCTTGTTAAGATTTTTTCATATCTGTATTCAGGAGAGTTATTATTCTCTAGTTTTTTTGTTTTTTTTCTTGTAATGTCTTTGGTTTGGTATCAGGATAAAGATGGCCCCCAAAACTGAGTTGCTAACTATTCCTTCTTCTTTTGGCTCAGTTGTTTTCTTTGGAGAGGTTTTTAACCTGAGGGCTGGGGC
>NW_027527807.1:846518-851504 GCF_008692635.1 Crocuta crocuta
GCTTTCTGGAAATGTTTTGACTACAAATTCTATTTCTTTAATATAAGTCATAAGACTATGCAGGTGACCTCCTTTTCTGGAACAACTTTAGTGGTTTTGTTTTTCAGTGTGTTTTTCACTTTATCAGGTTACCAAATTTTTTGCCACAAAGTTGTTCATAAAATGGCCTTAATATCTTTTAAATATCTTTACAAGCTATAGTTATAACACAAATCTTNAGTGTTGATAATTTGTGTCTTCTCTTTTTTCTTGGAAAGATTTGCTAGAGATTTATCAGTTTTATTGATCTTTTCAAAGACACAAAATTTAGTTTCATTGATTTTGTATGTGTGATGTTTGTTTGTTTGGTAATTTTATCTTCTCTTTATTATTTTCTTCATTTTGTTTGTTTTAGGTTTAATTTCCTGTATTCTTTCTAGGTTTTGAGGTGGCAGCTCAGATTGTTGATTTGAGACATAGGCTTTTTACTAATTTATGCACTAAGTGCTATAAAACCCCCCTGTCCACACTGGTTTAGCTGCATGTAACNTTCCAATTGTTTTCTAATTCTCCTTGTGACTTATCTCTTGTTTCATAAGTTACTTAGAAGCCTATCTCAGGGCCCCTGGGTGGCTCACTTGGTTAAGTGTCTGACTCTTGATTTTGGCTCAGGTCATGATCTCATGGTTCATGAGATCTCATGGTTCGGGCTCTGCACTGACAGTATGGAACTTGCTTGGGATTCTCTCTCTCTTTCTCTCTCTATCTCTCCCCACCCCCCACCCCGTCCTCCCTCTACTCATGCTCTCTCTGTCTCTTTCTCTCTCTCTGAGAATAAATTAAGAAAAGGAAGTGTATCTCTTAATTTCCAAGTATTTGAAGATTTTACAGATATCTTTCTGTTATTGACTTCTAATTTATTTATTTTATCCAGAGAACATACTTTGTATCATTTTAATTCTTTAAATATTTTTGGTGGACTTCCACTTCAAAGAAGATGGAGTAGACATGCTTTATCTTCTTTTCTGCTAAGTACAACTAAAAGCCCTGGAAGTTATATATATAGCAAATACAAGAAGATTTTGAAACCTGGAGAAGAACACAACTGTCGATGGACCTCAGGGTCTGAAATACAACATGGTCCTGGGTTCCTTGGGTTTCATGTTGCTCTTGGGTCCCAGCGACACAGAATAGCAATGGGCACAGCCCCCTCGGCCCAAAACAAGGAGAGAAGAAGAAGAAAAGGAGGAGGGGAAGGAGGAGGAAGAGAAAGAGGAAGAAGAAGAAGAAGAGGAAGAAGGAACCATCCTAAGGAAAGCATGTTCTCAGGGTGCCTGAGTGGCTCAGCCAATTGAGCATCTGATTCTTGATTTCAGCTCAGGTCATGATGTCACTGTCATGAGGTCGAGCCCTGTGTCAGGCTCTGTGATGAGCGCGGAGCCTGCTTGGGATTCTCTCCCTCCCTGTCCCTCTGCCCCTCTCCTGCTCACTCGCACACACACACTCTCTCAAAATGAATAAATAAACGTTTCAAAAAATAGAAAATAAATAAAAGCACATTCTCTCTAGCCGAAGGACTGGGAAAGAGGCAGCCTAGCAGGACAGACTCTTTATGAGACTTCTGCTACACTCATCCACACGCCATGGTGGCCTTGCACCCATGATACCAGTACAGACAGAGTGGGGAGCCTGGAATCTCACCTTTGCAGATACAGCGAGGTGGCCCAGTACTGCCACCAAGTTGGTGTCAGAGAAATCCACGTAGGGAACAACTTTCTTTCCTGGCAGCTAGTAATGAGCCCCCTACGTCATGGTGTCATGAAGGTCATTTGGGTGCAGTTGCAGGAACCTCTGCCTCTTCAAGCCAGGGATGTATTAACTGACTGTCAATGGCGGTCAAGCAGGAAACCTGAATTTCTAACCCCACTTCTCAGCCATGAGGCCGCTTCACCTTCACCAGGCCGCAGTGCTGTGAGAGAAAGATAACTAAGGTTGAAATGAATTAGATTCAGAGTTTCATAACACAATATGAAATCCCCCAAATTTCTTTTTATTCAAATCTTTTTTTATTAGAGAGAGAGAGGGAGGGAATCCCAAGCATTGATATGGGGCTCAATCCCACAGCCCTGGAATCATGACCTGAGCTGAAATCAAGAGTTCGAAGCTCAATTTACTGAATTCCCCAAGTTTCAATAGAAAATTACACAAAAAACCCAGGAAGATCTCAAACTGAATGAAAAAAGATAATCAAGAGATGCCAACATCAAGATGACTTAAGTGTGAGAATTACCTGACAAAGATTCAAAGACAGCCACCCTAAAAATTATGTAAAGGAGAGGGGCGCCTGAGTGGCTCAGTCTGTTCATTGTCTGACTTTGGTTCAGGTCATGATTTTGCAGTTCGTGAGTTTGAGCTCTCGCTCTCACTCTCTCTCTCTGTCCAAAAAATAAGCATTAAAAAAGAGTTTTAAAAAGTATGCAAAGGAACAATTACAAATACACTTTAGAAAAAGTGAAAGAGTAAAAAACCACAGCAAAGAAATAGAAAGTCTTAACAAATGAAGAGAGGATGCAAAGAACAAAATGTAACTTGGACAAAATGTAACTGAAAACACAACTGAAGTAGAAAACTGTGCATGGGTTCAACAACAAAACGGCGGGGGTGGGGGGCGTGGAGGAAAGAATCAGGGAGCTAAAATAACAACAAAAAAGCAAATGTACTAAAAAAAATTGCATAGAGCCTCAGGAACCTGTAGAATTACAGCAAAATAGCTAACATTAGTATAGTAAGAGTCCCGAGGGAGGTAAAACAAGAGAACAGAGCTGAAAAAGTACTGAAAGAAAAATGTCCCCAAACTCCCCCAAATGTGGCAAAGACATGAACAGATTAAAAAACCTGAACGACCTGCAAAAGGCTGATCCCAAAGAAATCCATACCAAGGTACATTACGATTAAACTTTGTAAAATAAAGGCAATGGAAAAATCTTTCAAGCAGTGAGAAAAATGACACCTTGATTGTAGGGAGAAAACCATTGCAGTGAGAGATTTCTCATCACAATCCGTGGACGCTGGAACACGGCACCACATTTGGGAAGTTTTTCGTCAAAATTTCTTCAAATATTTGTTCAGCACAGCACTCTCTTCTTCTGAGATCTCAGGGACATAACTGTTAAGCCTTTGATTTTGTTTCTGCGTGCCTGAGGCTCTGTTTTTGAATTTAGTTTTTCTCTTTGCTTCTCCAATTCGTTTATTTATATTGACTTATCTTCAATTTCACTGATTTTTTTTTTCTCTGTTGTCTCCATTCTGCTACGGAGCCCAGCCAGCCTGCATTTTATTTTAGTTATTGTATTTTTCAGTTCTAAAATTTACATTTGGCTTTTGTGTGTATGTTTTATTTTTTCCTGAGACTCTATTTCTGGTTATTCACTTGTTTTGTCATTTCTTTAACAGCATCTTTCAACAGATCCTTTTTTTTTTTTAATGTTTTATTTTATTTCTAGGAGAGAGAGAGACAGACAGCGTGAGCAGGGGAGGGTCAGAGAGAGAGGGAGTCACAGACTGAAACAGGCTCCAGGCTCTGAGCTGGCAGTCAGCACAGAGCCCGACACGGGGCTCGAACCCACAAACCGTGAGATCATGACCTAAGCGAAAGTCGGACGCTTAACCGACTAAGCCACCCAGGCGCCCCAAAACTGATACTTTTTGAACAGCAGCTCCGTCAGATAATTCCAGCATCTGTATCATCTTTGTATTGCTCTCTGTTGATTCTTTTTCATGCAAATTTACATTTTCTTGTTTTTTTAAAATATGTTTAGTCATTTGGAGTTTATATTAGGTGTTTTAAATATCATATTATGAGGGGCGCCTGGGTGGCTCAGTCGGTTAGATGTTTGCCTTTGGCTCAGGGCATGATCTCACGCTCAGTGAGTTCGAGCCCCGCATCCGGCTCTGTGCTGACAGCCCAGAGCCTGGAGCCTGCTTCAGATTCTGTGTCTCCCCCTCTTTCTGCCCCTCCCCTGCTCATACTCTGTCTCTCTCTATCTCTCAAAAATAAAATTAAAAAAAAATTTTTTTTTAAATATCATATGTTGAGATTCTGGCTTCTGTTTAAATCCAATGGAGAACATCTACATTTTAGCTTTTTTTGCAGGCAGTCAACAGTGTGTTGTTTAGGACACAACTTCCAGCCAGCCTTCTGTGGGTTGTGTTTCCAGTGTTGTATTTTCAAGGCCTTTGCAGTGATTTTGCTATATCTGCATCACCCGGTGGCTAGTCTGGGACCTGAGTGACGGGCTTATCCTTTCTTTCAGTTCTCAGAGTTACATTTTGCTTTTTAGAGTCAGACTCACAAGTGCCCACGATTCCATAAATGACTTCGTGGGTTTGATATTCTGATCTGCGCTCTCTCTGTGATCTCATGTATGCTTTTGGCTCCCTGGGCCTCCCTTACTTGGTCTGCTGTCTCGGTACCTGGGGCTGTATTTACCGTGTTGCTGCCCATTTACCACGTCCGCATTTGGTTCAATATGTGGGAGAACAGAAGGGAAGAAATTCAGCCTGCCCATTTGGGATCTTGGCTCTTTTGATCGGAGAGGCTGGTTCTTCTCCCTCAAGAGCTGTTACCTCTTACTGGACCCTGTTGATGCTTTTGTTCTTGCTGCTTCCTCTGACGCAGGATTTCTTGAAGGCTGGAGTGTGACCAGGCAGGGAAGAATTTTTAAATGTCGATTTCCTCCACTTTGAGCATTAGCAAGTGACTTTCCTGCTCACTGAGCAGTAACTATAAGGTATCTCCTGAAGTGTTCTCTGGCCGTGCCAATTCCCACTTCCAAGTTTTAGGCTGCATTAAGTCTCAGCTGGAAGATCGTGGAGGGGGTAGAAAAAGGTAAACTCACTGCACACTTGGTAATATTTTGAATTACGATCGGCTGCTTCGGTCTACCTGCTCTTTACTTTTCAGAGTCCTCAATAGAGGCTCGCACATTCTATCAAGATTGTATATCT
>NW_027527807.1:851594-851930 GCF_008692635.1 Crocuta crocuta
TCCAAGAAACTCAGAATGTGAACTTTTCATCTTCTTTCAAACAATTAAAATATGAAAATAATGGATTTCAGGTTTACCTTAGTTTTTACCATTTCTTCCACCCGTAATTATTTACACATACCGAAATTTCTGTCTCGTATCATACTTTCNACTGACTGAGCCACCCAGGTGCCCCTTAAAGTCCCTGTTTTTTTTTAAGGTCCCTGTTTAAAAATGAAAATTCCGACAAATGGCTTCTCTCTGAATCTGGTTCTGTTGATTATGTCATCTCTTGACTGTGTGTGTGTGTGTGTGTGTGTGTGTGTGTGTGTGTGTGTGTGTGTTTTTTTTTTTTTT
>NW_027527807.1:852104-852303 GCF_008692635.1 Crocuta crocuta
GGGAGCAGAACATCAGGAATAGGGGGAGATGGTATTTAGTGTAGCAGTGAGTCCCCCTCTTCTTACGTTAGGTCATTAGTGTTAGGGGATGAGTGTGGTTTCGTGGGGTTTGGGTTTTGTCGTTGACATCTTTCCCGGAAATACGCCACAGTCTCCGAGTTCCTCCAGATAGTGGTTGCTCTTTCTTTGGTCTTAAAAT
>NW_027527807.1:852308-852857 GCF_008692635.1 Crocuta crocuta
GCACGGGGGTGCTGATGGCTTTTCCTCAGTGTTTTTATTACCCCTCCCCACCCCCTTGGGAAATTACAAGTCCTTACACACATACCCCGCAGAGGTTGACTTCTCTACATTCTTGCTAAACTGCTATTGCTCCTCAGGGCTACGCTCTTGGGAGGGGGTGGAAGGGTTTTCTTTTGTTTTGGTTCAGCTTCCTTCTTAGACACGTGCTGTTTACTTGGGTCTCAAGGGTAGGCTTTCTCTCCGTACTCTTGCCCTTCTTGCCTGCGGCAGCCAAACTTTGCTTTGTTTCTGTGGTCGGTCTAGTACGGGAGCTCCTCTCCCTTCTCCCAGGCGATATGGGTCATTGCGTGGTATCTTTGCCGGATCCCGAGCCCCGGATGGAATCCTGCCCCTCCAGTGGGACTTTGCACTATTGCCCCCGGCAGCAGCCCACCACCTCCCGTGTGCCTGAGTTACCAAAGGGAGGTTTTCCGGGTCTCCTGCCTTCCCTTAAGTCTTTCTAGTGAACACCCAGCGGGGGGTCTGTGGAAGTGACTGTGAGCTCTCCTA